>NC_066580.1:326305314-326905314 GCF_024323335.1 Lathyrus oleraceus
GGATTTTTATGCACTCACCGTGTTAGGTAAAGCTTGACAGCATCCACAGTACTTCGAGTATGGTGCGGCTTCTCACTCAACTCGGAACGCACAGGGAACATATGTTAGTTGAGATTTAGAAATTGCGTCCAATCTTTTCTTCAGCAGTATCGACTTTCGGGGAAGATCCTTCGCAACAAGAAATAGTAAGTGGAGTGATTATTTCATCCACTACAGCTATTGATCATTACCTCATCCAACTATAATACCAAGAACCTAAAATACATGCAACACATGATACTCGATAGTAACAATAAACCAAATGTGAATGGTAAAAATTGGGAACTAATCAAATAAAACATCAAACCAAACAAAAATAGAGGCAAAAAGAATAAGAAAACCTCCCCCACACTTGAACTAAACATTGACCTCAATATTTTAGAATAGGAAATAAGAAGGGTGACTCACAGTGCCCCAATAAGGGGGCTGGGCGGAAAGTGCAACATGCCCACACTAAATTCAAATTTTCCAAACAAATTTCAAATCTATAGGCTTGAAACGGGCCGTGTCAGCTGACATGGGCGACCGCGTTAGGCCACTGTATCTTCTATTGGTTAGGCGTGGCCTTCAGTATTCCTGACACGGGTGGCCGTGTCAGGCTGCTGTTATGCTCATTTTTCGAAAAAATTTCATGTGAGTACCTTCTCCATTTGATGCAAGGCACTTTGCAAACTTTGTTGCATCTCTTGTCCAAAACTAGGAAGTTGTCTCTTTCATCAGTATAGATTCCTTTGTGCCACAAGTTCTTTTTAACCTCCATCTCCTTACCTTGTTTTCGTTTTCTTTTCTTTCTCTTGGTTTTTGGAATGAAGATCGGAGTCTTTCCATTCAGGGTTGCTACTAGCAGTGGTGAGAGTCGAGAGGGCCTTCCTGTATCTTTCTCTGATGTTGGTATGTTACTTTCCTTTCTTGCCTCTGTCCTGATTAAGCCTACTTGATAGTGACATTCTGTATACTTTTCTTTCTACTGCTGTCCAGGCTACCAGTTCTTTTGCTGTTGGTTTCTTTTCGGCCATTACCTCTTCCATGAATTTCTTGTACATGGGAATTCTCTCGAGTGCTTCAAACAAAGACATATGACCCTCTACCTTTTTAAACATTGTCATGAATTTCTCAATGTCTGACTCGCTTGGTTCCTTCTTTGTCACTCTCTGAGGATAGGGAAACTTAATCACCAGTTTAGTCTCCTTTTTAATTTGCTCTTCAATTGGCTTGCCATGTGGTATAACTTTTTCCTTTTTAGCTGACTTTTTATTTTTCATCGTGACAATACTAATATTCTCCTGATTTCTTGGATTTTGAATTGTTTCACTTGGTAAGGAACCTGGTGTTCGAGAACTTGCTAGTTGTTGTGCTATCTGACCCAACTGAACTTCAAGATTCTTTATAGAGGCAATGTTGTTTTTAGAATTGTTTATAGTCTCTTCTTGGAATTGCAAACATTGAGCCGTCATATTTTCAATGGCAATCTTCTAGTCTTCTTTCTTTGGAGCTTGTTGTTGTTGATATTGAGTCTGATATTGACCTTGACCCTGTTATGGAGTATTCCCTCTCTGATCATTCCATGAGAAGTTTGGATGATTTTTCCAACCTGGATTATAAGTGTTGGAGTAGGGATTATTCTACTTTAAGAATTTTATCTCTTCAATTTGTTAAGGAGTTGCAAATCAATACACATTGTGGTGAGGTCGATTATAGATTTCACACGTGATGGTCTGAGCAGGTTGAATTTGAGCTATCTGTTGAGTACCTATATTCATTGCTTTCAATTTCTTCTCTACTTCAACAACGACTGTATCTTCCAAATGGATTTTATTTGCTTCTACTTTCAGGTTAATGACTCCTTTAGGTTTGCTTGTACATCTATCATATAATTCCAGATGCTCATTTGCGGCTATCGCTTAAATAATCCTTTTAATATCGGCGGTTGTTGAGAAATTTGTTGAACCACCGGCTGCTGTATCAATTAATTGTTTTATCTTTATTTT
This sequence comes from Lathyrus oleraceus, assembly GCF_024323335.1. Taxonomy (NCBI): domain Eukaryota; kingdom Viridiplantae; phylum Streptophyta; class Magnoliopsida; order Fabales; family Fabaceae; genus Lathyrus; species Lathyrus oleraceus. The sequence goes on from NC_066580.1 coordinate 326,307,342, forward strand.
CAGCCCATTGACAAACATTTGCCTTTGTTCAGTCTGCTCCATATTATGAGTTGGGCACACTACCAGGACCCTTTTGAATCTTTTGTAGGTATCTCCCAAAGACTCACCATCTTTCTATTTGAAGTTCAAGATTTCATACCTTTTTCTCAGAAATACTGATGCGGGAAAATACTCATTTAAGAAAGTTGTTTCCATCTCTTCCCATGATATAACACTGCTTGATGGCAGAGAGTAGAACTATTATTCTGCCTCTTCAGCTAAAGTGAACGGGAACATTCTTAACTTCTTTGCTTCATTAGTATGACCATCAATTTTCAAAGTAGTACTCATGGTCAGGAATCTCTGTAGGTGCTTGTTTGCATCTTCATTAACCTTTCCGCAGAAAGATTTTCTTTCAAGTTGATTGATTGTGCTAGGATGAAGTTGAAAATTTGTCGCATTCAGCGGTTGGTTGACAATGGTCAATCTACCATCTGGCGCATTTGCACCTCCACAGTCACCTAGGAGTCTTTCCGGAGGTGGAAGCGGTGGAACTGGAGGAATTTTAGCAATAGTTTCTTTTTCTAAATCTGAGTGATCAGAGGGAACTTCTTCTTTGGAATCCAATCTAGCGTTTCTACGTCTCCGGTGAAGGATTCTCTCGATTTCTGCATCAAAAAGAAATTCTATTGAGGGCTCTCCTCGCATACGCAGACTAGTGAATTAAATTATATAAATGACAGAAAAATAATTTTATTGTAGAGCAACAAAATTTTAATTGAACTAAAAATTAAACTCTATATTTTGGCAGTCCCTAACAACGGCGCCAAAAACTTGATCGGAAAAATAGCAAGTGTACTATTTTGCCAGTTATAGTTATAAAGGGGAAATTCCCCGAATGTCGATCTCAAGGACTGCAAGTTAATATTGACTTCAGTTCATCGTTCAATTAAACAAAAATTATAATTGGAGTTTTTAAACTCAAAATTATAAAAATAAAGGTAAAGGAAAATAATAGTTAAAATAAGGGTTTGCAAGATATGAGGAACAATGTCAGGGAAGGTGTATGATTTATCCCTGTAACGACTCTGAGTCACTACTCCATCAACAAATATCAATTACTACTAGTTCTCAAGGGTATTTTCTCCCAAGTCCTTGGTGAGAAAACCTTTAGTCAGTCTACCCTAATTTCTATGTCCATAGGCAATTAGGGTGAAGTTAAGCTTTATTATATCAAGAATGCTTTGATTCATAAAGGGTATCCCTAGTCCTAGGTGATATCTAATGCAGAGTAACCTTATGAAAACCTTACCAATGGCGGTCCATCATAATTGATAACCACACAACAATCTTGATTGGTTCGAAAGAGAAAACATTAAACACATCAAAAGGTTACCGTAAGAATAATATTATAAATGCAATCGTAAACTCATAGCAATTACAATTTTAAATCAGGGACATCCCCTAGAATTGGGGGGTTTAGATATTCATATTGTTCAAAATAAATTCAAGATAAAAAATACACATTACAAGTAATTGGATGACGCGGATCTTCAATCGCTTCTGCTCATGAAAACCGTTCGCTCTCTGAATTCCTTGATCTATGTAATCCTTGCTTGTCTGAAAATATTGTGTTCGCCTCGTTCCAAGATGATCTTTTCTCTTGTAGAAACTCTCCTAATATAGTGAAAATCCTTGGCAGAAGGTGGAAATCTCCAAAATGTCCCTATAGCTCAAACCCAATGAAAAAGCCCAAAAATTGGGAAATAAGCATTTTGGGCTGACACGGGCGGCCGTATCAGCTCTTTGTCTTGTTGTTTCCTTGCTGACATGCCCTAGGTGACCTGACACAGCCTTGTCAGAATGACACAGACGGCCGTGTCAGGCCATTGTTTGTGGTATTTCTTTTACTTTCTTGGCCTTCCTCCTGACACGGCCCGTGTCAGGTGACACGGGTGGCCGTGTCAGGTCTCCTGAATTGGGAAATCTTCTTTTTTCGAATGCCAGAACTTTCCACTTTCTTGCATTGAGTTCATTGGATCTTCTCCATGGACTTGGAGGGCATAAACATGACAACCGAAGCGTAAAATCACGAAAACACAATAAAACCTACAATTAATAAAATTTCTTAAATAACTTACAGGAATGAAAATTAACTTTAAAGGTACCATAATTCATACATAGTATCTCAAAATCCTTGGTTTCTTGTCGGATAAGCAACAAAAACATAGTGAAAATGGTGACCGATCACATGGCCCGACTTGTAACAATTGGGTTACTATTGATGTTCTTAATGTTATTCATCGCTCTAAGTAATTTGTTTTCGTTTATTTTTTTTAGAAAAATACTTCTCCTATGCCTAAGGGAGAAGTGAACATTGTTGGGCATTTTCTGATTATCATCAATAAAATACAATTTTATTCATCCACATTTATGATGTTTTTTTTTTTGCTTTTCTGAAAATGGTAATCACAAAAAACATAAATAAATTATAATCTTCCATATTCATAATATTTGGTCACAATCCACTTCTCTAAAATCAAAATATCAAATCATTATGTAGGTGGGTTCTCAATCCCATTGAATACAATGATCTTACTCCTTCTCCAAACTTTGATTTACCTGTGTGTGAAGCTGAGGAAGAGATTGATGATGAAGAAGTATCTGATGAATTATCTCATTTACTTGAGCACGAGGAAAAAGCCATTCAGGCTTTTGAAGAGCAGATTGAATTAGTAAACTTGGGTTCCGACGACGATGTGAAGGAAGTCAAGATTGGGTCTCAACTGTGTCATGAAGCTAAGAAGGGGTTGATTGATCTTCTTCAAGAGTATTCTGATGTGTTTGCTTGGTCCTATCAAGACATGCCTGGTTTGAATCCTGAGATTGTGGAGCATAGATTGCCGTTAAAGCCAGAATGCCCGCCGGTCAAGTAGATGTTAAGAAGAACTCATCTGGCATAGCAGTAAAGATCAAAGAGGAAGTGCAAAATTAGATTGATGTTGGTTTTCTTGTAACCTCTGAGTATCCGCAATGGGTGGCCAATATTGTGCATGTTCCTAAATGTTGGTTCTAAGTGTTGGCAGCAATTTTGGTAAAACCTAGAGTGTTCATAAGTTATCACATGTGTTGTCTTAACATAAGATAACTTGTACCTGCTGGATGTTTAAAATGTGATTATGCAGGATTTTACTGAGATGTCAGACCCGATGTCATGACATCTGTATACAAAACATTCAATCTGAATGTTATGTATTATGTGATTGCGTTTTTAATGCTAATCTGTGTATGATTGATAAGTTGATTGAACACGCTATCAATCAGTAATTACAACGAGATTAACTTATTTTCCAAGGAGATCTAATCAACTGTCATGAGAAGATATGAATGGGAAATAGTTTTAGGGTTTCATGATGTCCAAGCCTAGCCAAATGCTTCTATAAAAAGGACATGGAAAACCTGATTTGAGACACAAGAAATAACAAACGAAATATTGAGAGAGAATAAGGGTTTAAGTCTTGTATGGTCGTGTGAATTGATTCTATTTAGAGATTAGGTGAAAAAGACTGTTACTTGAAGTTGTTTACTGAGAGTCTTTGAACTGATTCTATTTAGTGGATTTCCTTCTTGGCTTGGTAGCCCCCAGACGTAGGCGAGTTTGCACCGAACTGGGTTAACAATTGCTTGTGTCTCTTGCATTACTGTTTTTTATCTTTTATCCTGTTTGTATTGTTCAGATATTAGTATCGTGACATTACCTTCGACATCTCATATCTGATACTAGAATTTCAATTGGTATCAGAGCAGGCATCCTGCTCTGGTTCTGGGTGAGATCTAGGGACGATACTTTCTAGTACTATGGAGAGAGATGGAGGACCTGTTCACAGACCACCTATTTTTTATGGATCCAACTATGACTACTGGAAACCTCGAATGGTAGCCTTCCTAAAATATCTGGATAATAAGGCTTGGAAGGCTGTTTTAATAGGCTGGGAACATCCAGTTATTACTAATAATGGAGAAGCTACTACTGATAAGAAGGCTGAAGAACAATGGACCAAGGAGGAGGATGATTTAGCCCTTGGGAACTCTAAAGCATTGAATGCTATATTCAATGGAGTAGATAAGAATATCTTCACATTGATAAACAACTGTGAGGTGGCTAAAGATGCTTGGGACATTCTCAAAACCACTCATGAAGGCACCTCTAGAGTGAAGATGTCTAGACTACAGTTGCTCACTACCAAGTTTGAAAATTTAAGGATGAAAGAAGATGAAAATATTCATGAATTTCATGTGAATATCCATGAAATTGCTAATGCCTCAAGAGCCCTGGGTGAGAGGATGTCAGATGAAAAATTAGTTAGGAAAATACTCAGGTCACACTCTAAGAGATTTTCCATGAAAGTGACAGCCATAGAAGAGCTCAAGACATTTCCAATATGAGAGTTGATGAGCTAATTGGATCCCTCCAAACATTTGAGATGGGAATATGTGATGGATCTGAAAAGAAAGTCAAAAGCATAGCCTTCATGTTAAACACTGAGGAGACAAATGAGGAAAGTGGTCAAGATATTGATGAAGATCTGGAAAATGAGGTAGCAATGTTGGGAAGACAGTTCAACAAACTTCTGAAAAAGATGGATGTAAGATCTAAGGCTAATGTCAAGAACATCTCATCTGACATCAGTAAATCCAACAATGCTGGAAGAAGAACAAGGTCAGATGAAAAGCCCAAAGAAGGAAAAGGAGTTCAGTGCCATGAATGTGATGGGTATGGGCACATTAGCACTAAATGTGGAACCTACCTCAAGAAACAGAAGAGGAGTCTTGCTGCCACTTGGTCTGATGAAAGTGAAACAGAAGAATATGCAAATCTTGTGACTTCCTTGACTGGAAGATGGGGTTCTGATGAAGACTTAAGTGATGATGAAGTAACCTTTGAAGAGTTAGCCACTACCTACAAAAAGTTATGTCACAGAAGTGTAGAAGTGTGTCAACAAGTTGAAAGCCTGCAGAAAGTGATAGCACAGCTGGAGAATGAGAAGGCATAACATTTGGAAACCATCTGCAAGTTGAAGACTAAAGCAGTATTCTTGAATTCTAAACTAGATGAGATGACCAAGTATGTAAGAATTCTAAACAATGGATCTGACACCTTAGACAAAATTCTCCAGACTTGACAAATAACAGGAGACAAGTTTGGCATTGGGTTCAATGAATCTAAACCTGAGTACAGCCACACTAGTAGCAAACCAAAGTCCAAACCCAAGTACAGTCACACTGGGAACAAACCAGAGATGTCACATCACATGTCACAACATCATAAAGGAAGACAGCAGAGAGGGAAACATCAAAGATGGAGATGTCATTACTGTGGAAAATTTGGCCACATAAAACCTTTCTGCTATAAGTTGTATGGCTATCCTAGTCCCTCTCATCATCAACCTAAACCCAAACATCACAGACCTGTCAATAAAAAATAATGGGTTCCTAGGAATGATGTTACAAGTCTGATAGCTCACACTTCCTTCAGAGTTTCAGCCAAAGAAGATTGGTATTTTAACAGTGGGTGCTCCAGACACATGATTGGAAACAAAAACCTGCTAACTGGCCTTCATCCTCATGCCACCAGTTATGTAACCTTTGGTGATGGAGCAAAGGGGGAAATCAAGGGAATTGGTAAGCTTAATTGCCCTGGAGTTCCTAATCTTGACAATGTCCTACTTGTTAAGGGACTGATTGCAAACCTAATAAGCATTAGTCAACTATGTGACCAAGGTTTAACTGTAAACTTCACAAAAGACGAATGTCTGATTACTAATAAAGAAAATGAAGTGATCATGTAAGGAGTTAGGTCTAAGGACAACTGCTATATGTGGAGTTCTCAAGAAACTGGTTATTCTTCAAAGTGTTCTCTAGCCAAAGATGAAGAAGCAAAGATATGGCATCAAAGATTGGGCCATCTGCATCTTAAAGGAGTGAAGAGGATTATATCTGTTGAAGCTGTTTAAGGAATTCCCAACTTGAAGATTGATGAAGGAAGAATTTGTGGAGAATGTCAAATTGGAAAACAGACAAAGATGTCACATCAGAAGCTCAGACATGACACCACTGCCAGAGTGCTGGAACTTCTCCATATGGATTTGATGGGTCCCATGCAGGTGGAAAGCCTTGACGGGAAGAAGTATGCTTATGTAGTGGTGGATGACTTCTCGAGATACACCTGGGTTAATTTTATAAGAGAAAAGTATGATGTATTTGAAGTTTTCAAAGATCTTTGTCTAAGACTTCAAAGAGAAAAGGAAAGTCAAGTTATTAAAATCAGAAGTGATCATGGGAAGGAATTTGAAAACAACAAATTTGCTGAATTCTGTGCATCAGAAGGAATCAGTCATGAGTTCTCATCTCCCATTACTTCCCAGCAAAATGGTGTGGTGGAAAGGAAAAATAGAATCCTTCAAGAATCAGCCAGAGCTATGATTCATGCTAAGAAATTGCCCTACCACTTTTAGGCTGAAGCTATGAACACAGCCTGCTATGTTCACAACAGAGTAACCTTGAAGAAAGGGACTCCTGCTACCTTATATGAAGTCTGGAAAGGGAGAAGACCTACAGTCAAATACTTCCATGTGTTTGGTAGCAAATGTTATATCTTGACTAATTGTAAACAAAGAAGGAAGATGGATCCCAAAAGTGAAGAAGGAATATTTCTGGGATGCTCAACAAACAGCAGAGTATATAGAGTCTTTACTTCCAAAACAAAAGTAATGATGGAATCTATCAATGTTGTGGTTGATGATCAACAGACTAATGTCACAGACGATGTTGAGACATCTCCAAATGATCCTCCAGCTGATTTCTCGGACAGAAATAATGAGAGTGAACCTCCTCAAGCTGAACCTGCAGATGACAAAATCAACAAGGGACCCTCCATCAGAATTCAGAAGGATCATCCCAAATATCTCATTATAGGAGACCCGAATAAAGGGGTCACAACTAGATCAAGGGAAGTGATCTCACATGGCTGCTTTGTGTCCAAGGTTGAGCCTAGGAATGGCAAGGAAGCCTTGACTGATGAGTTCTGGATCAATGCCATGCAGGAGGAGTTAGGTCAATTCAAGAGGAATGAAGTATGGGAATTGGTTCCTAGACCTGAAGGAATAAATGTCATAGATACAAAATGAGTGTATAAGAATAAATCTGATGAACAAGGAGTGGTTACTAAAAATAAAGCAAGATTAGTAGCACAAGGATATACTCAAGTTGCAGGAGTGGATTTTGAAGAAACATTTGCTCCTGTAGCTCACCTTGAGTCCATTAGACTATTGCTTGGAGTGGCATGTATTTTGAAGTTCAAATTGTTCCAAATAGATGTAAAAAGTGCCTTCTTGAATGGGTACTTAAATGAGGAAGTATATGTTGAACAACCTAAAGGATTCACAGATCCAAATCTTCCAAAGCATGTGTACAGATTGAAGAAAGCCCTCTATGGGTTGAAACAAGCTCCTAGGGCTTGGTATGAGAGACTCACAGTGTTCCTCACTAACAATGGATACAGGAAAAAAGGTATTGACAAGACCCTATTTGTGAAGAATGAAGGAGGAAAACTCATGGTGGCACAAATATATGTAGATGATATTGTGTTTGGTGGTATGTCAGATCAGATGGTCGAACATTTTGTTAGACAAATGCAATTTGAGTTTGAGATGAGCCTTGTGGGAGAGCTGACCTATTTTCTTGGGCTACAAGTCAAGCAGATGGAAGATTCTATCTTTCTATCTCAAAGAAAATATGCCTAAAACATTGTTAAGATGTTTGGCATGGAGAATGCAAGTCATAAAAGAACACATGCTCCTACACATTTGAAAGTCTCCAAAGATGAAAATGGTGTTAGTGTAGACCAAAATCTATACAGAAGCATGATAGGAAGTCTGCTATATCTCACAGCAAGCAGACCTGGAATTGCATTTGCTGTAGGTGTTTGTGCTAGATATCAAGCTGAACCAAAAGTCAGTCACATAAACCAAGTGAAGAGAATATTGAAATATGTCAATGGCACTAGTGATTATGGGATGTTATATACACATGGAACTGGATTTATGTTGACTGGTTACTGTGATGCTGACTGGGCTGGAAGTGTTGATGATAGTAAAAGCACATCAGGAGGATGTTTCTTCTTGGGGAACAACTTGATATCATGGTTTAACAAGAAACAAAATTGTGTGTCCCTATCCACTGCTGAAGCTGAATACATAGCAGCTGAAAGTAGTTGTTCTCAACTGGTTTGGATGAAACAAATGTTGACTGAATACAATGTCACACAAGATGTTATGACATTGTACTGTGACAACCTGAGTGCTATAAATATTTCTAAGAATCCTATTCAGCACAACAGGACAAAGCACATTGATATTCGTCATCACTTTATTAGAGAACTAATGGAATAGAAAAACATAACCCTGGAACTTGTTACCACTGAAATGCAATTAGCTAACATATTTACAAAGGCTTTGGATGCTAATCAATTTGAATGTTTAAGAGGGAAATTAGGGATTTGTATTCATGAGAATTTATAGCCATTAATTTGGAGTGGAAAAGGTAATAAAAATATTGTTTGCCCACTTAAAAGAAAGTTCCCCATTTATGGTAAATCATTACCTAGTATTGGAACTCCCATCTATACCATTTTCACACGCAACCTCAGCACATCCACTTCCATCTTCATCAAACTGTATCGACCATATCTGCTAGGACAACAAAAATTATTTCACAAGTTCAACAAAATGTCACAACATCCTTCATCTTCTGGTTCAAAACCCACTCACAAAGCAAGAACTCCCTCCATGGATTTTCTAGATGAAGACGTTATGGAAGTTATTCCTCTTTCAGTAATCCCAGGCGATGCCCCTGGTCCATCTTCCGCTGCAGGATATAATCAAGGTAACAGTTCCGATAACCCTCCCTCAAAGGATGACATACATTATACTGATCGTGTCATTAGGAATCTGGTCACAAGGATCCTAAATGAAGGACACTCAGTTAAGGGAGTTTCGACTCCTCTGTCTAGAAGGGACCCCTCACCTATGGTGGAACCTCAAACTGAGAATGATGATGATTCATCTAGGTCAGAGAAAGATATTGTTGTAGAAGGAATGTGTTCTTTAGGGAAAACCATGCCTAGTAAGAAACCTGTAGATGCTTCTCAGTCTAAGAAGCATGACTCTGCTGAGAAAGTGATTGATTTGGAAGAAGAGAGCTCAGATGAGGAAGATGACACCTTGCTTCACCACTTGAAGCCAAGTGTTGCAAAGAGAATGAAGACCAGGAAAGGGAGGCTTGTGGCTGAGATGATGACAGCCATAACTAGTAAGAATGTTGTTGTTGTAGGTATTTCAAAATCATGGAGTAAAGTGGAAGTCAAGAAGAGAAAGGTCAGAGAAAGTTATGATTATGAAGATGATGTTGAAGACGATGTCCCAGACATCTCTCCTTCCAAGGTTGCTATTGTGCATTTGGATAACATTTCCTTCCATCTGGAAGATGGTGCAGCCAAGTGGAAAGTTGTGATACAGAGGAGAGTTGTTGTGTAAAGGGAACTAGGAAAGGATGCTGTGAAAGTGAAGGAGGTTACGGAGTTGATCAAGTCTGTTGGTTTAATGAAGACAGTTAGTGCATTACCCCAATGTTTTGAAGGTCTTGTGAAGGAGTATATGGTGAACATCCCGGAGGATATTGCTGACAAGAACAACAAAGAGTTTTGCAAAGTGTTTGTGAGAGGAAGGTGTGTAAGGTTCTCCCCTACTGTAATCAATAAGTTCCTAGGAAGAGGAACAGAAGGTGTTGTTTAATTAGAGGCCACATACAATGAAGTCTGTAGGACAATCACTGTTGGACAAGTCAAGGAATGGCCAAGAAAAAAGCATCTCTCTGCTGGAAAATTAACTGTAAAATATGCTATCTTGCATAAGATAGGGTCGACCAACTGGGTACCAACAAACCACATCTCAACAATCTCTAATGTTCTTGGAAGGATAATATATGCTATTGGAACCAAGCTCAACTTTGATTATGGAAGGTTCATGTTTGAACAAATTGTTAGACATGCTTCCACAAATGCAGTGAAGCTGTCAATTGCCTTTCCCTCAATTATTTGTGGGATAATTCTAAGCCAGCAACCTGGTATTTTAAGCACAAGTGATATCCCCAGTAGAAGAAAGCTTCCATTGTCAATTCATTACAAGTTATTTGAAGGCAGCCATGTCAATGACATTATCATGACATTTGCAATGAAGAAGCCAGCCTCTCAAGGTGGCCTGATTGCTGAATTGAAGGAAACCTGTAAGGAGTTGGAAACTGGGATTAGGGTGGCTAAGGCTAGGAAAGAGGCTTTAGAGGTTCTATTTAATAGGTTGGAACAAGGAGATATGGATAATGTTGGTGAAGCCAAGGAAACAGATGCCCACACCTCAAGTGAGAGGTCTGATTCTCAAGACAAATCTAGTGGCAGTTCAGGATCTGAAGGTGATGAAGATGCTACCTCCTCAGACTGAGTTGTGGTGATGATGGTCCCCTTTTATAATGATGTGTGTTCTGGATGCTTGGACGCTTGGATGTTTTGTTCCTTTCTATTTGATGTTTGTAGTTTTTTTTTGCAGTTTTTTTTGATGCCATGATGTAATTTTCGGGCTCTTTATGAGTTCCCTGGATTTCTAATTATCTTAGCTAATGTAGTTATGTATAATTATGGTTATATACCACCTAACATTTTGTTTTAACATTTTATATGTTATAACATCCTTTGTGACATTCTCTGCTAGACTGATTGACATTTATTTTGTCTAATTGGTCACTTTGGTCTATTTTGAATAAAAAGGGGGAGAAGAGCTGCAGTTAATGTGTGGACATGTGGAGAGCTGCAGTCAATATGTGCTGAAGTAGATAGCTAGGCTAAACAGGTGACAACTGATGTTGAATAGAAGAATGTTCTGTGATGTTGGAGGAGATGTTAGAGGGTGACTCTGAATATTACAAGTGTTGTTGTTTTCTGTGATGTTGGAGGTGTTTGTGTTGAAAAGACTTAGGGGGAGAAGAAGAACCTATGTGTTTATTATGTGTTTTTTACTAGTTGCTATTATAGCTAGTAATTATGTGGTTATTGCTTCGGCTGCTGCTTAACTACTGATATGTTTTTTCTCTTATGACCAAATGGACTGATATATGTTTTAGGCAAAAATTTCCAAAGGGGGAGTTTGTTGGTTCTAAGTGTTGGCAGCAATTTTGGTAAAACCTAGAGTTTTCACAAGTTGTCACATGTGTTGTCTTAACATAAGATAACATGTACCTACTAGATGTTTAAAATGTGATTATGCAGAATTTTACTAAGATGTCAGACCCGATGTCATGACATCTGTATACAGAACATTCAATCTGAATGTTATGTATTATGTGATTGCGTTTTTAATGCTAATCTGTGTATGATTGATAATTTGATTGAACACGCTATCAGTCAGTAATTACAACGAGATTAACTTATTTTCCAAGGAGATCTAATCAACTGTCATGAGAAGATATGAATGGGAAATAGTTTTAGGGTTTCATGATGTCCAAGCCCAGCCAAATGCTTCTATAAAAAGGACATGGAAAACCTGATTTGATACACAAGAAATAACAAACGAAATATTGAGAGAGAATGAGGGTTTAAGTCTTGTGTGGTCGTGTTAATTGTAAGCCATTCAATTCATCATTAGATGACTGAATTGGTCTGATTTTTGAGTTGTAATTTGTCACTCTAAGATTTTAAGCATGAGTATGTGTCTACTTGATTGAAGCTGTTAAGTAAGATCAAGTGTGTGTCTTCTTTTCATTGTAATTCTTGTTTTGTATCACTGGTGTGATTGAGGGGGAGTGAGTGGGATCTCATATCTAAGAGTTCATAGGTAGAAGTCACACGGGTAGAGATTAGGTGAAAAAGACTGTGACTTGAAGCTGTTTACTGAGAGTCTTTGAGCTGATTCTATTTAGTGGATTTCCTTCTTGGCTTGGTAGCCCCCAGACGTAGGTGAGTTTGCACCGAACTGGGTTAACAATTGTTTGTGTCTCTTGCATTACTGTTCTTTCTCTTTTATCCTGTTTGTATTGTTCAGATATTAGTGTCGTGACATTACCTTTGACATCTCATATCTGATACCAGAATTTCACTAAGAAAGATGGAAAAGTCTGCATGTGTGTTTATTATAGAGATTTGAACAAAGCTATTCTGAAAGATGATTTTCCTCTGACACACATTGATATGTTGGTAGTCAATACAACTAAATTCAAAGTCTTTTCATTTATGGAAGGATTTTGCAGTTATAATCAAATCAAGATGGCACCTGAAGATATGTATAAGACCACATTCATTACACCCTGGAGAACATTTTGTTATAGAGTGATGGATTTCGGTTTAAAGAATACTGGTGTAATATACTAGAGAGTTATGACTACTCTTTTTCTTGATATGATGTATAAAGAGATTGAAGTTTATGTTGATGATATGATTGCCAACTCAAGTGATGAAGAAGAACATGTTAAGCATTTTTTGAAGTTGTTCCAGCATTTGAGGAAGTACAAACTCCGCTTGAATCCCAATAACTGTACTTTTGGTGTTTGTCCTAGTATGTTGTTGGGCTTTATTGTCAGCAAGAAGGGTATTGAAGTTGACCTTGCCAAGGTCAAAGCAATACAAGAGATGCCTGCGCCAAAAACTGAGAAGCAAGTTCGAGGTTTTCTCGGTCGCTTGAATTATATCTCAAGATTTATATCGCATATGACTGGCACATGTATGCCAATATTCAAGTTTCTTTGGAATAATCATTCTTGTGATTAGACCAAAGGTATCCAGAAAGCTTTTGATAGTATCAAACAATATCTATTTGAGCCTCCGATTCTGTCTCCACCTGTTGAAGGAAGACCATTGATCATGTATCTAACTGTGCTTAATGAGAGTATGGGTTGTGTTCTTGGTCAACAAGATGAATCTGGAAAGAAAGAATATGTAATTTACTACCTCAGTAAGAAATACACCAACTGTGAGACTCAGTATTCTATGCTTGAAAAGACATGTTGTGCATTGGCTTGGGCTGCTAAGCGCCTGCGCCAGTATATGTTGAATCATACTACTTGTTTGATATCCAAAATGGATCCAATCAAGTACATTTTTGAGAAGCCTGCTTTAACAGGGAGGATTGCACGTTGGTAGATGTTGTGATTAGAGTATGATATTGAATACCGATCTCAAAAATCTATTAAGGGTAGTGTCTTGGCTGACCAATTGGCTTACCAACCAACTGAAGATTATCAGTCAGTGCAGTATCATTTTCCTGATGAAGAGATCTTATACTTAAAGATGAAGGATTATGATGAACCATTGCTTGAAGAAGGGCCAGAACCTGGTTCTCGTTGGGGCATGGTATTTGATGGAGTTGTTAATTCATATCGTAATGACATTGGGGCAGTGATTATTACTCCTCAAGGCACTCATTTTCCATTTACAGCTAGATTGACTTTCAAGTGTACACACAATATGGATGAGTATTAAGCTTGCATTATGGGGCTTGAAGAGGCCATTGATCTCAAAATTAAATATCTTGACGTCTATTGAGATTCATCTTTGGTTGTAAATCAGATCAAAGGTGAATAGGAGACGAATCAACCCAATTTGATACCATATATAGCCTATGCGAGGAGGATTTCAACTTTCTTTACAAAGGTTGAGTTTCATCGTGTCCCTCTGATGAAAACCGGATGGCAGATGCTCTTGCAACGTTGGCTTCAATGATTATGTGAAATTTTGGAATGAAGTTCCCAATTTGACTCTGATGTGTCTTGATAGGCCAACTCATGTGTTTGCTGTTGAAGAAGTCAAAGATGAAAGGCTGTGGTATTTTGATATCAAATGTTTCCTTCAAAGTCAGATTTACCAGCCTGGGGCATCTTTGAAAGATAAGAAGACTTTGAGGAGATTAGTTGGCAACTTCTACTTGAATTTTGATGTGCTTTACAAGAGAAATTTTGATATGGTTCTACTTAGATGTGTGGGTAGACACGAAGTATACGTATTGATGACAGAAGTCCATGAAGGTTCCTTTGATGTTCATTCCAATGGACATGCTATGGCAAAGAAGATGTTGAGAGCAGGTTACTATTGGTTGACAATGGAATCTGATTGTTGCAAGTTTGTGAGGAAGTGCCACAAGTGTCAAATATATTTAGATAAAATTCATGTTCCTCCGACACTGTTTAATAAAATTTCCTCTCCATGGCCCTTCTCCATATGGGGAATTGATATGATTGGTATGATTGATCCCAAATCTTTGAACGAACATCGTTTCATTCTAGTGGCTATTGGTTATTTCATAAAGTGGGTTGAAGCGACATCGTATGAAAATGGGACCAAGCAAGTTGTTATGAGGTTTATCAAGAATCAGATTATATGCCTGTCTGGTGTGCCAAGTAAGATTATTACTAATAATGGATCAAACTTGAACAATAATATGGTGGAAGCACTTTGCAAAGACTTCAATATTGCACATCATAATTCTTCTCCCTAGAGACCTAAGATGAATGAGGCTATTGAAGCTACAAACAAGAACATTAAAAAGATCATTCAAAAGATGGTTGTGACATACAAAGATTGGCATGATATGCTCCCATTTGCTTTGCATGGGTACCGTACATCCGTATGCACTTCAACAGGGGCAACCCCTTTCTCTCTAGTTTATGGTATGGAAGTTATGCTCCCTGTAGAGGTTGAGATCCTATCATTGCGTGTCTTGATGGAAGCCAAGTTGACCGAAGTTGAATGGTACAAGACCAGATATGATTAGTTGAATTTGATTGAAGAGAAAAGATTGATTGCCATGTGTCATGGTCAGCTATACCAGCAAAGAATGAGGAATGCATTTGATAAATAGGTCAAGCCTCGTGTGTTTCGAGAAGTTGACCTCGTGCTCAAGAAAATTTTATATTTCAAACCTGATGCTAGGGCAAATGGACTCCTAATTATGAAGGCCCATATGTTGTTAAGAGAGCCTTTTTGAATGGTGCATTGAATCATACAACTATAGATGGTGAAGAGTTCACGCGTCCTGTGAATGTCGATGTAGTCAGGAAATACTTCGCCTAAAAAAATAACAGCTCGCTAAGTTTAAAACCTGAAAGGGCGGCTTAGGAAAAAATGAGCGTCTCGGTGGATTGAAAACCCGAAAGGGCGATCGAGGCAAAAGTTAGAGACATAAAACAGAAAATTATCCTGGTAGATTGAGTACCCAACTTGGGGGAAATCTAGGAAAAAATTAAGGATTATGGTAAGCAACTACATTCATTTGGTTCTAGTCGTGGAGACGGTTTTGAGCAGGTCATTTGGTTCTGATTCATTATTCGCAACCGAAGCCAAGAGCACATTGGATATTATAGTTGGTAGGGATAATAGTGATCATTGTATTCAATGTAGCCCTTTTTTTTATGTAAATTGCCATTTTCAACTTTGTAAAGATCTATGGAGTCTTGTCATTTACAGACTATCATTCTATTAAATAAAGTTGAGCCTTTTATCCAATTGTTTCTACTCTTATTTACTTCTGCTAAATAAAATTGACTTCTTATGATGACAATTTTGAAATAAATTAATGAATAAAAATTATTTTTCTTTAAAAAATATAATAAAAACAATCACTTTAAGAAAAATCGATTTCAATAAGGAATATCAACAAGAATCTGAGAATAGGTAAGTCTTGAAGTGAGAAGCCTTGTTGGTATTCCCCAAGCAGTTTGGTTTGGTAACTTTTCCCCAACAGTTCCTCATTCATCCCTAACTTGGTTGATAAGTTTCTCCTCGAGTAAGTTATCATCCCCATTAGACTTGAGCTGACAATCGATCCCTTTTGATCAATCCATTTTCCCCAACCGTGGTGCTCCTATGGGTATACTCCAGTTTGTGGTTGGACTCCGAATATCTGGAACCTTTATTTGGTTTCCATTATCATATTTGTGTTGCATTAACTTCGACAGTTTCATCTGATTTTGTTATCTTTTCTTTGAAATTGGTTTATTTCGTAATTTCCCAAGGAAAATTCGTTGATTATTGAAGAATGCAACGATCTTGGTCAGAGAATACTTAACATTTTTGCTTAGATCCCCATGCAGAGTTTTACCTCTTGTATTCCCTGGCAGAGTTTATCTTCCGATATTGAAGATCCCATGTTCCCGTCAGTTTTGGATTCTGAGTAATATTTTGGTTTGGTCCCCTGCAGGGTTGTCTCCCATTTGATATGGTGTTGACCTAAAATTCCCCGCATAATTAATGATTTGGATCCTCAATAGATCTTTTCTCTTTACCCAGCCAGGGTTAAGTTATTTAGAGCTAGATGACTTATGTTCATCCCTAGCATTTTCTCCAGTTGGTGTTTCCATTTTCTTGAGATTAGCCGAGTGTTGCAACAATGATTCAGATCTTCGATATTTGTATCCTTTGTGTTGTTTTGTCAGCATAATCATAAATCATATACATACACATTCATGCATAAAACCCAACATCGGATATTTCATTATGCATTTTATCACATTTGATTCTTTTATTCTAATCCCATGCTTCGGTGATATCATATCTCCATGTAGATTTGGTGCGTCTCACCTCGTTCAATTGTAGAGTGTCAGCCCCTTAAGCATAAAGAGTATAACCTTTCTCATATACCCACTGAGTTATTTCCTCATGGATGATCATTATTTTAGTTTCCTCCCCAGCTAATTATTTGGATGGAATCACTGCCCTTGAGTTATATCCTCATTGGGCTGAGTCTTTGTTTGGCAGTTTCTCTCTAGCTATTACCTAGACAGATATTTTGGTCCCCTGAGAGTCTATTACCTAGTAACTGGTAATATTCTTCTCAATTTTTGAGTACTTTACTTTTTCCCAATACTCAATAAATGTAATCTACTTCCTTTTTTATCCCTGCGGATTCATTTTCATGTTTCCCCTCAGGCAGTCTATCCTTGATATGTTCATCCTAACTGGTGAAAGATATTCTCCTTTTGTGGTTTTCTACCCAGTAAAAAGGTATTTTTAATCCCTACTTTTATCCCCATAGAGTTAATCCTTGATATGTTCATCTTAACCGATGACAGATTTTCTCCTCTTTGTGGTCTTGTGCCCAGTAACTGGTAGTTGTAATTCCTACTTTCCCCTGCTGAGTTTATCCTTGACATGTTCATCCTAACCGGTGAAGGATATTCTCTCTTTGGTATTCTATCCAGTGACTGATAGATATAATTCCTTTTTTCTCTCTGGTAGTCTATCCTTGATATGTTCATCCTAACCGATGACGGATATTCTTCCTTTGATTTCATCCTTGACATGTTCACTTTAACCAGTGACGAATACTCTCTCTTTCGTCTTTTTCCTAGTAACCTTTCTCATTCGCCACTGAGTTATATCCTCGTGGGTGATCATTATTTCAGTTTCCTCCCCAGTTAATTATCTGGATGAAACCACTCCCCTTGAGTTACATCCTCATTGGGTTGAGTAGTTGTTTGGCCGTTTCTTTCTAGTTACTACCTAGATGGATATTTTGGTCCCCCGAGAGTCTATTAATGAGTAACTAGTAATATCCTTCTCAATTTTTGAGTACTTTACCTTTACCCAGTAACCGGTAACAGGTAATTTATTTATTTGCTTTCCCCAGCAGATTCATTTTCATGTTTCCCCAGGCAGTCTATCCTTGATATGTTCATCTTAACCGATGACGGACTTTCTCCTCGTTGCGGTCTTCTTCCCAATAACCGGTAGTTATAAATCCTACTTTCCCCTTTGATTCTATCCTTGATGTGTTCATCCTAACCGGTGAAGAATATTCTCTCTTTGGTATTCTATCTAGTAACTGATAGATATAATTCCTATTTTCTTCCCGGCAGTCTATCCTTGATAGTCATCCTAACCGATGACCAATATTCTTCCTCTGAGTCTATCCTTAATATGTTCACTTTAACCGGTGAAGAATATTCTCTCATTTTGTTCTTCTTCCCAGTAACCGGTAGTTGTAAATCCTATTTGATCATTTTCCCCAGAAGGCTATTCTTACCCAGTAACCTGTAACGAATACACCTCTTTTTCCTCAGTGAGTCATCCTTGATATGTTTACCCTAATCGGTAACGGATGACCCTCTGTCATAGTATATTATCTTCTTACCCTGTAACCGGTAATAGATAATGTATTTTTGGTACTCCTGTGTTGAAGATCATTCTTCCCAAGTTGAGTTTGATTCGGGTATTTCAGCTTTGTTCTAATCTACTCGTTACACATGTAGATTTTTCCTTTATCCCCAACAGAGTCCTTCCATTGATTTATGGAAATTCCCCTTGCGTCTCTAGCGATTTTCAAGTCAAGGCCTAGTGAGTGTTCCTTATGGAATGCAATATCCAGTTTTCAAGTGGCCCTAGTGAGTGTTTTATCCCCAGAGTCTCTATCTCCCTAGTGAGTGTTCCTTATGGAATACAATATGCTCCTCTAGAGTTTCAATCTCTCTAGATTCTTTTCCTCTGTGGCAATATATTCCCCGCGAAGATTATTTTTAACATTTCATATCATATGCACCATGAAGTCTCTTAGGGACCAAAATTTGTTTCTATATGTTCTTATTTAAGTCCATTCTACTGAGTTGATCCGAAGATTTTAACTTTCACATCCTCAGTTAGAATGCCTTAAATAGAGCAGTTGTAAGACCATAATTTTTACCCTAAGATCCCTCATGCTATCTCAACATATGGATTAGCTTCAGGTTCACGCCTTGGCATCCTCCTAACCCCCTATTCATTGGGTTTGCATTAGGAGAGGTCACCAAGTACATTTGATTGTATCATTCTTTATTTTTCATTATTCACTAACCAAAATACCAAAAATATGTCTATGTATAGCTTTGTTTCTTTTATATGTAGTGTGTGTGTTCACCCATGCTTCATCAAGCCTATATTTAGGGTTTGAGACCCTCAATGCAAGGAGAATAATCAATATATGGTTCACATTTACTCTAGACGTCACATACGGGTCCCCATGATCTTCACATATCATTTTGATCAAAAAGTCATCAAGAGTTTGAAGCTTGTGTAACTTCCTCAGTAAGTTTCTTCATAATTTGATAAAATATTTAAAGGTTTACTTAATATTACATCATATTATCCATATATGATCCTCCATGAGTCCAATAAATCAAGAGAACTTCAAGTTTGCAAGTTAGTTCATGGTGGTTAACTAGAGAAAGTCAACAAGTCAAAATTGGGGTTCCCTATACCCTATCTCCTAAACATTTTGTCATATGAAAATGATTCCAAGATAAAAGTTACTCCTTATGACGTTCCAAACAACTTTCATGTTGAAGTAAATATCTATTTTTTCTTGGAAAGTCATTTTTTATGGTGAAAGAGTATAGGTCATTTTGTCTAAACCCTAGTTAGGAGGTCAACTTCCTAGGACCATAACTTGCTCAGTGCTTATGAGATGAAAGCCATCCAATTTTCATGATTAAATTCATTATGTACTCTCCAACTTTTATTCTTGGAATAAATTCAAACTCAACTTGAAAATGCATGTGCCAAGAGGAAACATTATAGGTCATTTTGGGTCATTACCATTGAACAAGTGATTTTCCTCAACTTCTAAAATGCATAACTCCTTCATGCCAAATCCAAATGAGGTCAAATTTGTGACCAAATTGAATAGGTTTGAAAGAGATACAACTTTTATGAAGTAAATTTTTCCATTTGAAGCCCTAGCAAAAATTATTCAAGGTGGAAGAAGTGAACATTTGACTTGGTACTTAGAAAATTTTCAAATATGTTTGATTTTCCAAACTTCCACCTCAAACTTCATCATGATACAAGCTTCAAATTGAAAAGTGTTCAACATGAAAGTTTTTCCCCTTGATATCACCTTTAAAAAAAGTCCAAGATAATCTTATTTGGTCACGAATTGGAGGACTTGCGTATGGTTTCTTCACGAGGGTTCATTTGGATGAAATTCATGGTCACATTCCAATTACCATTGCATGATCACATGGCATACTTTCAGCATTTCACATGAGGAATTTTGGACATGATTGCATCATCTAATGGGCCTATCACACTCCCATGCAAGCATGCAAGAGATATTTCTATTTTTGGCCAAATTTGGAAATGTGTAGAAAGCAATTGCCTTGCCTATAAATGAGACCCTCATTGCTCAGAATCAAGGACACCTGGCCTAAGATTTAAACCTTTAATCCAAACCCTCACCATTAGAGAACAATCTTAAAGGTTTTCATTTTAAAATCGAGTTTCAAATCTGCTTCTATTTTGAGATTGAACCTCCAAGAATCCAAGACTTCCATTGATCCAATTCAACTTCTGCAAGCTTCTGAAGTCAACCCAAGGCCAATTGGAAGCAAGATCAAGCAAGATTCAAGCCCCCTCGAAGGTGATTTTCCAGAATTTTCATCTCTTCAATTCTCTCTCAATTTTTCACCATTCTTTATGGTTTTTGGTTGGCTGAAGTCCTACCAATGTAGACAACAAGATTGAGTTGCTTTGAGGTCAAATCGAAGCAACTCAGTTCATGATCCTCAAAATTCAAATCCTTGTATCTTTTTATATACTTGGAATTGGAAAAAATTGGGCCGAATTTGTGTTCCTGAGCATTTTCTCTTTCAAATAGTGTTCTTGTTTTTCATTTTCCATTGAGATGAAGTTGGACCAGTCCGGTGGAGGTCACCGGAGAAGATGACTGGAGCCCTAGCTCCGGTGGTGTGTTGTCACACTTGGCTAATTGATCATGTTTAGATGTTCTAATCTGGACCTTTGGTTTGCATTACCACACGTACAACACGTTGACTGATGACCATCATGGAACGCGCGCGTGTCGCTTTTAGATCTACCACCTCAATTAATGAGGGAGATCTGATGGCCCTTGTTTTTTATTATTTTATTTTAATGTTTGATTTTATGTTTAATCCTTTTGTTTTGTTTAATTCATATTAATTTCATTTTTAATCCAAAAAACATGGGACTTTCATCAAAAATCTTTAAATATTTTTCTCTTTCGTATTCTAAATTAAAATCATTTTTCAGATTAATTTTGATATTTTTCATGAATTAAATGTTTTTGTGCATATCTTTAATTGTTTAAAAATACTTCTGACTTTTCAAAATTCATGAAATTTTTTGTCTAAGGTCCTTTGACCTTATTTGACCTAGGATAAATCTGTTGACCATTTATTTGGTGTTTTGAAGATATTTTAGGTTTTGACCAAATTAAAATGTATTCTAATTCATTTTTAATTAGATTTTTAATTGATTAAATGTGTAAAAATTACGTTGAGCCATTTTTATGGTCTTGTGATGTTTGACTTTCTGTTTGGGCCTTGTTGAAGGTAGATTTGACTTTTGTTGGATCAAAACCATTGGATTTAGGGGATTGATGAAATGTACATTTTATCTCACAAAATGAATGAATGGTTTTGATTGGATAAAAATCCTCCCTTGGTCAATTTGTGTTTCTATCTTCCCCTCCCTCTTCATCTTCATCCCTATTCTTTCCCACTCCTTCGTTTGACTAATAAAATCTCTAATGTCTTAAGGCTAATTGGTTCAGCAATGACCTTGTGTCAGATGAATCAATACAAGTATAATTGAGATAGGTCCATCCCTCTTGATATTTTCTTTTAGTGTCTGGTATGTTTTAGGATTTTGATTTTTCATACCAAATCTCTAACATGCATTAACACCTTAATTTTTTTTTGCCCGACCTCAGATAGTTTGACTTCTACATAAGTCCAATTACGATTGCTTAACATAGAGCTAAATTTGACCCTAAAGGCATAGCATTCTAGTAAGTGAGATTGTAAGTCTCATATTCTTCATGGTATTGTGTGGAAACTTGACCTTTTTTCCTTTCATGAGAGCTAGTGGCATACTTGTTGAATTATCCAAGTTAGAGCCTTTTTCATGGAAGATGTCTTGGTTTAAGGATTCATGCTTGTGAAAGAATGGTTGGGTGTTCTCCAAAGAACGACTTAATCAATTAAAGAACCCACTAACACTTGACTAATTTTTTGACTGACATTTGACTAACTCTTATTAATATTGCTTTACTTTCAAGTTATTTACTTTATGCAATTTAAATTTCAGTCATTTATCATTCATTGCCATTTAAATTCCATTTTGCTTGTTTATGTTTATGTCATTTTCCCTTTCCTTATTTGAGCCATATCTTATGATTGTATAAATTTGTTTATGCATTTTGGTTTGGTTTGTGCATTTAGGACCTTAAAACACATAATAATAATAATAAAAACCCTAAAAAACATCTGTTGGACTGATGATTTTGATCTGAATTATTGGACTTAGGATTATGCAACATTCTCTATGCAAAAAGGACTTGGCCAATCCCGACATTTTGAGACCAACTTATTATGGATTGAGCCTTCATCTGATACAAGTCTTCGGATTTGTTTGAATTCATCTGCAATTTTATCTTGGTGCTAATTGTTATTTTGACCTTGTGTTTGATGCTTTGCTTTAAGTTGATCAAGGGATAATTCATCTGATACATGAGAAGACAAAGAAGACTGCTAGCTATGGGAATTTCTTGCTTGGATGTGACTATCTTTATTTGATGCCTTGACCTTCATAATGTATGGATATTGCAAATTGCTTATGGTTTATTGCTTGATTTAAAGTCCAAAGGGAAAGTGGGTTTTCTATATGACATTCTTATCTGTGGGATTGCATCCCATTAGTCAGATCTTTTCAACTCTTAACTTTTAAATTTATGCTTAGGATAGTCTCTTCATCTCCTCCCACTTCTTAAACTTAAAAATCTCTCCCCCTTTTCAAAAACTTCTTTTGCTTGTGATTTCAAACTTAGACATGTTTAATGATTAGAAACTTTGGCCTTATGCCAATGAATTTTTAAACCTTTTTCTTAAATAAAACTAATCATGCTGACTTAAAATTTCAAAAGAAAAAAAGAACTAACAGCTCCATTAAATTTTGTTGGCTCTTTTTGCCCTTTTCATTTAAATTTTTGTTAAAAGCAATTCACTAACTTTGAAAATTTTACCACGAACTACGAGGTTTTGATCCCATATTTTTAAGTTGGTACGTAGGCACAAGTCTGAAGATCTTGTCAAATACAAAAATATAATTAATGAATTATTTTCTCATCCCCGCACTCTATTTTTTCTCAAACATCATTTATACCAAAAACACATGCACATATAAAAAAGGGCTCCCTAGGAGTACCTAGGAAACTTTGGGTGCTAACACCTTCCCTCTGTGTAACCAACCCCCTTACTTTTAATCTCTGGCATTTTATTATTTTTGATTTGAAACTTATTATCTTTGGGTTTTGTTCGTACTTTTCCCTTTTTCTTTGGAAACAATAAAAGCGGAGTGGCAACTCTGGTTTTATTGACGTCAAGTCTATCCATAGTTTGACGGTCATGAATTTACCCTACAGGTAGTGTCTTGGCTGACCATCTGGCTCACCAACCAATTGAAGAATACCAGTCAATGCAGTATGATTTTCCTGAAGAAGAGATTTTGTACTTGAAGATGAAAGATTGTGAATAACCATTGCTTGAACAAGGGCTGGAACCTGGTTCTCGTTGGGGCGTGGTATTTGATGGAGTTATTAATTTGTATGGTAATGGCATTGGGGCAGTGATTATTACTCCTCAAGGCACTTATTTTCCGTTCACATATATATTGACCTTCAAATGTACAAATAATATGGTTGAGTATGAAGCTTGCATTATGGGGCTTGAAGAGGCCATTGATCTCAGAATTAAATACCTTGACGTTTATGGAGATCCAGCTTTGGCCGTGAATCAAATCAAAGGTGAATGGGAGACGAGTCATCCTGATTTGATACCATATAGAGATTATGCAAGGAGGATTTCAACTTTATTTACAAAGGTTGAGTTTCATCATATCCCTCGAGATGAAAACCGGATGGCAGATGCTCTTGCAACGTTGGCTTCAATGATTATGGTGAAATTTTGGAATGAAGTTCCCAACTTGACTGTGATGCATCTTCATAGGCCAACTCATGTATTTGTTGTTGAAGAAGTCGAAGATGAAAAGCCATGGTATTTTGATATCAAGTGTTTCCTCCAAAGTCAGATTTACCCGCCTGGGGCATCTTTGAAAGATAAGAATATTCTGAGATGGTGATATGCTCTATAAGAGAAACTTTGATATGGTTTTGCTCAGATGCATGGATAGACACGAAGCAGACATGTTGATGACAGAATGCCATGAAGGTTCCTTTGGTACTCATTCCAATGGACATGATATGGCAAAGAAGATGTTAAGAGCAGGTTACTATTGGCTGACAATGGAATCTGACTGTTTCAAGTTTGTGAAGAAATGCCACATGTGTCAAATTTATGCATATAAGGTTCATGTTCCTCCGACAATATTCAATGTCATTTCCTCTCCATGACCCTTCTCCATGTGGGAAATTGATATGATTGGTATGATTGAGCCCAAAGCTTCAAACGTACATCGTTTCATTCTGGTGGCTATTGATTACTTCACAAAGTGGGTTGAAGCGGCATCGTACGCAAATATGACCAAGCAAGTTAATGTAAGGTTTATCAAGAATAAGATTATATGCCATTATAGTGTGCCAAGCAAGATCTTACTGATAAAGGATCAAACTTGAACAATAATATGGTGGAAGCTCTTTGCAAAGACTTTAAGATTGCACATCATAATTCTTCTCCCTATAGACCCAAGATGAATGAGGTTGTTTAAGCTTCAAATAAGAATATTAAGAAGATCATTTAGAAGATGCTTGTGACATATAAGGATTGGCATGAGATGCTCCCATTTGATTAGTATGGGTACCGTACATCCATCCTCACTTCAACAGGGGCAACACCTTTCTCTCTTGTTTATGGCATGGAAGTTATTCTCCCAGTAGAGGTTGAGATCCCATCACTGTGTGTGCTAATGGAAGCCAAGTTGATAGAAGATGAATGGGGCCAGACCAGATACAATCAGTTGAATTTGATTGAAGAGAAGAGATTGACTACCATATGTCATGGTCAGTTATATCAACAAAGAATGAAGAAAGCTTTTGATAAGAAGGTCAAACCTCGTGTGTTTAGAGAAGGTGACCTCGTGCTCAAGAAGATTATATCCTTCAAACCCGATACTAGGGGGAAATGTACTCCTAATTATGAAGGCTCATATGTTGTTAAGAGAGCCTTTTTAGGCGGTGCTTTGATTCTTACATCTATGGATGGTGAAGAGTTCACTCGTCCTATGAATGTCGATGCAGTCAAGAAATAAGTCGCCTAAAATGAGAAGAACAAATCGCTGAGTTGGAAACCCGAAACGACGACTTAGGATAAAATGAGCATCTCGGTGGATTGAAAACCCGAAAGGGCGATCCAAGCAAAAGTTAGAGACATAAAATAGAAAATTTATCCTGAGAGATTGAATACCCCAACTTGGAGAAATCTAGGCAAAAATTAGGGATTATGGCAAGTAAATGCATTCGGTTGGCCCTGATCATGGAAACCGATTTTGAGCAAGTCATGTGGTTCTGATCCATCATTATTAACTGAACACAAGCTCAATTAATGACTAAAATTGGTAGGAAGAGTAGTGATCATTGTATTCAATGTAGCCCTTTTCCATGTAAATTACCATTTTCAACTTTGTAAAGATCTATGGAGTCTCATCATTTACGGACTACCATTCTATTAAATAAAAATGAGCTTTTATCCAATTGAAATTCTTATTTTACTTATTCTAAATTAAATTAAACTTTTATGATGGTAATTTTAAAATAAATGAATAATAATTGTTTTCTTAAATAATAAAAACAATCACTTTAAGAATAATCGATTTCAGTAAGGAATGTCAACAGAAATTTGAGAACAAGTAACTCATGAAGTGTGAAACATTTTTGGTCTTCCCCAAGCAGTTGGTTTGATAGTTATTTTCCTCTTTAACAGTTCGTCATTTATCCCTAACCTGGTTGATGAGTTTCTCTCCGAATATTTCATCATCCCCAGTGGGTCTCATCTCCAGTTGAGAGTGATGATTGATCCCTTCTGTAAGTTCATGTTCCCCAGTTGTGGTACTTCTGCTTAGAGACCCCCAGTCTTGTGATTGGACCCTGGAGATCTGAAACCTTTATTTGGTTTCCATTTTTGCATAAGTGTGTTGCATAGCTGCGACAATTTCTCCTTTGTGTGAATCAGATCCGATTATCTTTGCCTTGGAATTGGTTTATTTCACGATTTCCAAGAAGAATTCAATGATTATTGAGAAATATGACGATCTTGGTCATAGCATCCCGAGAAATTTGCTTAAATCCTCATGCAGAGTTTTATCTCTTGTGTTCCCCAGTGGAATTCATCTTATAACCTGAAGATCCCTTGTTCCCAGCAGTATTGCGTTCTAAGCAATACTTGTTTTTATCCCTTACATGGTTGTCTCCCATTTGATATGTTGTTGACCTAAAATTCCCTGTAGTATTGACATTTTTGATCATGAACGTGATTGGTGGATCTTCCTTCATCAATATTCTCTTCTCCCCATGAAGTTTGTCATAACAGATTAGAAGAATTTTCTCCGCGCCTTTCCCCAGTCAGAGTTGATTTATTCAGAGCTAGATTACTTATTTTCATCCTTAGCATATTCTCCAGTTGGTGTTTCCATCCTGTTGAAATAAGTCGATTTTTATAGTGATGATTCAAATCTTCGTTATTTGTATCCTTTGTGTTGTTTCGTCAACATAATCATAAATCACATACATACATATTCATGCATATAATACAACATCATATATTTCATTGTGCATTTTTTCGCATTGATTTTTATTTTGATCTCCTACCTTGGTGATTTTATCTCCCCATGCAGATTTGGTGTGTCTGTCATTCAATTATAGAGTGTCAGCCCATTAAGCATAAATAGCTTAACCTTTCTCATTCCCCACTGAGTTATTTCCTCGTGGATGATTATTGTATCAGTTTTCCCCAACGGATTCATTTTCA
Source organism: Lathyrus oleraceus (assembly GCF_024323335.1). Lineage (NCBI taxonomy): Eukaryota > Viridiplantae > Streptophyta > Magnoliopsida > Fabales > Fabaceae > Lathyrus > Lathyrus oleraceus. The sequence goes on from NC_066580.1 coordinate 326,334,402, forward strand.
CATTTTCGCCAGAAAGTCTATCATTGATATGTTCATCCTAACCGGTGACGAATATTCTTCCTTCTTGGTTTTCTACCCATTATAAAGGTAGTTGTAATCCATATTTCATTCCCCACAGAGTCTATCCTTGATATGTTCACTTTAACCAGTGATGGATTTTTCTCTCCCTTGTTGGTATTCTACCCAGTAACCGATAGTTGTAATGCCTATTTTATCTTTCCCCTCTGATTTTATCCTTGATATATTCATCATAATCGGTGACAGATATTCTCTCTTTGGTATTATATCCAGTAACTGATAGATATAATTCCTATTTCTCCCAGGCCGTTTATCCTTGATATGTTTACCCTAACGGGTAACAAATATTCTTCCTCTTCCCCCCTGGTGGTCTATCCTTGATATGTTCATCCTAACCGATGACGGATATTCCTCCTTTGAGTTTATCCTTGATATGTTCACTTTAATCAGGTGACTGATACTCTCTCTTTGGTTTTCTGCCCAGTAATCGGCTGTTGTAAACCTTATTTAAGTTCTCTTCCCAGTAAGTTATTCTTACCTAGTAATAGGTAACGAATACACCTCTTCCTCCTTAGTGAGTCATCCTTGATATGTTTACCTTAACCGGTAACGGATGTCCCGCTGTCAGAGTATATTATCTTTCTACCCAGTAACTAGTAATAGATAATATATCTCTGATACTCCTGTGTTGAACTTCATTCTTCCCCGGTTGAGTTTGAGTGTGTATTTCCTTAGTGGAATCGTCTTTCCCTGTTTGATTCAATTATTTCAATTTGGTTTTGATTTACCCATTTCCCCTACAAATTTCCCTTATCCCCGGACTGAGTCCTTCTATTCATTTATTTTCATGGAAATCCCCTCGTGTCTCCAACAGTTTTTAAGTTGTAGCCTGGCCTAAGCATGGCTTTTTATCCCCCTAGAATCTTTGTCTCCCCAATGAGTTTTCCTTATGCAATGCATTATGCTCTTGTGGACTTTTAGTTTCTCTAGATTCTTTTCCGTTGTGGCAATATATTTCCCACAAAGATTATTTTAACATTCATACCATATGCATCATGAGGTCTCTTAGGGACAAATTTTTTTTCTATATGTTGTTATTTAAGTCCATTATACTGAGTTGATATGAAGATTTTAACCTTCACATCCTCAGTTAGAATGTCCTTAAGACCCTACTTTTGACCCTAAGATCCCTCATGCTATCTCACCATTTGCATTAGCTTTGGGGTCACACCTTGGCATCCTCCTTACCCCTCATTCATTGGGTTTGTATTGAGAGAGATTACGAATCACATTTGATTGTATCATACATCATTTTTCTTTGTCTACTAACCAAAATACCAAAAATATGTCTATGTATAACTTTACTTCTTTTGTAGGTAGTGTATGCATCCACCAATGCCTCATCAAGCTCATATCTAGGGTTTGAGACCCTCCATGTAAGGAGATCAATCAAGAGATGGTTCACATTGATTCTAGATATCATATATGGGTCCCCATGATCTTCATTTATTATTTTGATCAAGAAATCACCAAGATTTTGAAGCTTGTTTGCCTTGGAAGCCCTAATTCATCTAGGTATCTTGTGTGAAGTTCTCAGCAAGTTTCTTCAACATTTGATTAAATATTTCAAGGGATACTTTGTTATACATCAGCTTATATATATATATGATCCTCCATGAGTCCTAAAGATCAAGAGAACTTTAAGTTTGAGAGATGGTTCATGGTAGTTGACAATAGAAAGTCAACTTGTCAAAACTAGGGTTCCCTATACCCTATCTCCTACAATTTATATCATATCAAAAAGATTCCAAGAGAAAATTTACTCCTAATGACTTTCGAAAAAAAATTAATTTTGATGTGAAGAGCTATTTTTTCTTGGAAAGTCATTTTATATGGTGAAAGATTATAGGTCATTTTGTCTCAACCCTAGTTAAGAGGTCAACTTCCAAAGACCATAACTTGCTCAATTATTATGAGATGAAGGCCATCTAATTTTTATGAACAATTTCATGATGTTATATCCAACTTTTATTCTTTGAGAAACTTCAAATTCAACTTTCAAGGGCATGTGCCAAGAGGAAACATTATAGGTCATTTTGGGCAATTACCATTGAACAAGGAATTTTCCTCAACTTCTAAAAGGCATAACTCCTTCATCCCAAATCCAAATGAGTTCAAATTTGTGATAAAATTGAAGAGGTTTAAAATATCTACAACTTTGATGAAGGAACTCTTTCCATTTTAAGCCCATAGCAAAGGTTATTCAAGGTTGAAGAAGTGAACATTTGGCTTGGTACTTAGAAAATTTTCATTTATGTTTGATTTTCCAAATTTCCACCTCAAAATTCATCAGGATCGAGGACTCAAATGGAAAAGTGTTCAACATGAAAGTTGTTCCCCTTGATCTCATCTTTCCAAAAAGTCAAGGATCACCTCATTTGTACAAAGATTTAATGACTTGCACATGGATTTTATTCAAGGTTCCATTTGGATGAATCTCATGACCACTTTTCATTTCCAATTGCATGACTACATGACACACTTTCAGCATTGCTCATGATCAATTTTGGACCTTTTAACATAATTTGATGGGCCTATCACACGTCCATGCATCCATGCAAGTGAAGATTGCTATTTTTGGAATTTTTATGGAAGTGTGTGGAAATCAATTGCATTTCCTATAAATACAACCCTTTATGCTCAGAACTGGGGACACCTTGCCCAAATTATGATCCTGCATCCATAACCCTCACCATTAGAGGACAAACTTGAAGATTTTCAATTGAAAATCGAGTTTCAATTTCACATATGTTTTGAAGTTGAAACTCCAAGAATCCAAGCCCTTCCTTGATCTAATTCATTTCCTGCAAGCATCTGAAGTCAAGCCAAGACCAATTGGAAGCAAGATCAAGCAAGATTCAAGCTCCCTCGAAGGTGATTTTCAGAAACTTCATCTCCTCGATCCTCTCTCAATTCTTCACCATTCTCTTGGATTTTTGGTTGGCTGAAGTCCTACCAATGTAGGTAACACGATGGAGTTGCTTTGAGGTAAAATTGAAGGAACTCAGTTCATGATCCTCAAAATTCAAATCCCTGTATATTTTGATATACTTGTAATTGGAGAAAATGGAGGCCATAGTTGACCTCCTGAGCATTTTTTCTTTGAGATAGTGTCCTTTTTTTAATTTTCTATTGAGATGAAAGTGGACCAACCCGGTGAGGTTCACCAGAGAAGATGACATGAGCCCTAGCTTTGGTGGTGTGTTAGCAAGCCTCCTGGCCATCTGATCATGTTTTAATGTTTTAATTTGAGCCTTTCCTTTGAATTACCATGTGTGCACACGCGTTGGCTGATGTGTTGAATGGAAGCGCGTGCTTGGCCATCAGATCTGCCACATCAATTAATGAGGGAGATCTGATGGCCCTTGTTTTTTCTAATTTATTTTTATTTTTTTATTTTTTCATTTAATCCCTTTATTTTGATTAATTCATATTAATTTCATTTTTAATCCAAAAAATATGGGACTTTCACCAAAAATCTTTAAATATTTTTCTCTTCCATATTCTGAACTAAATTATTTTTTGGATTAATTTTGATATTTTTCATGAAGTAAATGTTTTTAAGCATATCTTTAATTGTTTAAAAATACTTCTGACATTTTTAAAATCATGAAAGTTTTTGTCTAAGGTCCTTTGGCCTTGTTTGACCTTCGATAAATCCCTTGGCCATTTATTTGGTATTTTGAAGGGATTTTAGGTTTTGACCAAATTAAAATGTATTTTAATTCATTTTTAATTGGATTTTTAATTGATTAAATATTCAAAAATATTGTTGAACCATTTTTATAGTCTTGTGATGTTTGACGTTCTGTTTGAGCCTTGGTCAAGGTTGATTTGATTTTTGTTGGATCAAAACCATTGGATTTAGGGGATTGATGAAATGTACACTTCATCTCCCAAAATGAATGAATGATTTTGATTTGATGAAATTCCTCCCATGACCAATTTGTGTTTCAATCTTCCCCTCCCTCTTTATCTTCATACCTATTCTTCCCAATTCCCTCATTTGACAAATGAAATCTCTAATGTCTAAAGGCTAATTGGTTCATCAATGACCTTATGTCAGATGAATCAATACAAGTATGACTGAGATAGGTCCCTCCCTCTTGATCTTTTCTTTTAGAGTGTGGTATGTTTTAGGAGTTTGGTTATTCATACCAAATGTCTAACATGCATTAACACCTAAATTTTTATTTCCTGACCACAGATAGTTGTGACTTCTACATAAGTCCAATTATAATTGCTTAACATAGAGATAAATTTGACCCTCAAGGAATATCATTCTAATAAGTGAGATTATAAGTCTCCCATTCTTCATGGAATTGTGTAGAAACTTGACCTTTTTTTTGTTCATGGGAGCTAGGGCATACTTGTTGAATTATCCAAGTTGGAGCCCTTCTCATGGAAGACGTCTTGGTTTACGGATCCATACTTGTGAATGAATGGTTGAGTGTTCTCCAAAGATTGACTTAACCAATTAAAAATCATCACTAACACTTGACTAACTTTAACTAACATTTGACTAAGTCTTGTTAATATTGATTTACTTTCAAGTCATTTAGTTTATGTAATTTAAATTTCTGTCATTTATCATTCATTGTCATTTACATTTCATATAACTTATTTATGTTTATGTAATTTTCACTTTGCTCATTTTAGCCATATCTTGTGATTATATATATTATTTGTGTGCTTTTGGTTTTATTTGTGGTCTTAGGACCTTAAAATACCTAATAACAACAAAAACCCTAAAAAACATCAGGTGGACTGTTGAACTTGATATGAACTTTTGGACTTAAGATTAGACAACATTCCCTATGCAAAAAGTACATGGCCAATGCCAACATTCTAAGACTGAGCTATCTTGAACTGAGCCTTCATCTGATACAAGCCTTGGGATTTGTTTGAATTCATCTACTACTTTGTCTTTGTTCTTAATTGTTATTTTAATCTTGCATCTGATGCTTTGCTCTGAGTTGATCAAGGAATATTTCATCTGATACATGAGAAGATGATAACGCGAAAATATATTGTATATTTGACTTGACTTGCATTGCAATCTAGTGTCGTTTTACTTATTTTCCATAGTAGTATGCCATATTTTATGTTTATTTCAGGTATTTCTCAAATAAAAAGTGTCTGTGCGAGCAAAGCTGAAAAAGAGCAAAAAAAGGAAAGGAAACGGAAAGAAAACAAAGAAAATACAAAGGGGTGGCACCCAACACCTTACGTGTGGCACCTGCCACCCACTTGGAGTGTGGCGCCCGCCACCTACCTTAAGTGTGGCGCCTGCCACTAAGGAAAGGAGTGGTCCCTGCCCCTCTCATGTGGCACCCGCCACGAAGCCCCATTTCCTCCCGATTTCTCTCCACACTCCTATTTCTCGTTCAACCTAACCAATCTAAATTCACGCCAACTATCAGATTTTCAAGGCAATTTTCAAGGCAGGAATTTGAGTATAAATTAGGGCTTCCGTCTTCAGTTTAAGGGGATTCTTTTTAACCAGAATTTTGTTCTTAGAATTTTGAAGCGAACAAATTTACTTTTAAAAGTGATAGATCTTCCACATCAGGGGACTATTGCAATTCTAGTTTTAAGAACTAGTTTATATTGTAATTATGTACCTGTTTGTCAAGCGCGCCAACATTTTCTAAATTTAAGTATCAACATTAATTCCAGTTTTCAGTCTATTTTCTAGGTTCTATTTTAGTTTTTTATTTTAATTGTTTACGATTTCATCTTAGAACTAATTAATTTTGTTTCATTTTAAAATCATGTTTTATCTTATGTTTAATCATAGTAATAGCATGTTTATGTTTGAACCCATGTCTTCCTAAACCATTTGATATCGGTATGTAAAGATAGTCATAATGGCGGGATTCGTTAATAATTGGTGTTGATCTTTATAAACTATTTTTCTAGTTATAGTTTCTTATTCTAAATTTAAAATTGTTTTCATACGAGAGTATAAAGCAAACAAGGTTACGGTCAATAAAACGAGAGTTTGAGATTTTAACCGGATAGCAGAAACTAGACATTAATTCTAAACACAGCGAGAGAACTTTAGGATTAATTATAATTTATTGATTTCCAAAAATTACTTTTAATTCAAATGAGACAGCGAGAGCGAAGCATTTCGTTTAAGAGTTTAGTCAGAGTCAATAACACAAGAGTGTGAGATGAAGTCTTTTAAATCAATAATTTATACTGAAGAGTATTTTGACATTTAAGATTACGCCAACTATTTATCGAATCCCCGAAGTTTTATGAATTACATACCGATATCCCGCTATTAAATATTTCTATTAAAGTCCAGCTTTCGTTAATATTTATTTCTCGTTGTCCCTTAAACCCAAGAGAAAGCATCAGCCTTAGATATACGTAGTAACATTAGATAATGGTAAGTTCGATTTTTAGTCCTTAGGGTTCGATAATATTTAAAACTACACGATACGACTGTGCACTTGCAGTCACGAATCCTATAGACATATTAAGTCACGATCAAAAGACAATGAAAATTGCTAGCTGTTGGAATTGCTTGCTTAGATATGGCCATCTTTATTTGATGTCTGGATATTGCTCATTTACTTATTGATTATTGCTTGATTAAAGTCCAAAGGAAAATGAGTTTCTATATGACATTCTTGTCTGTTGGATTACATCCCATTGGTTAGATCTTTTCAACTCTTAACCTTTAATGCTTAAGATACCCTCTTCATCTCTTCCCACTTTATAAATTTAAAAATCTCTCCCATTTTTCAAAAACTTTATTTGCTTGTGATTTCAAACTTAGACTTTGTTTTAATAATTAGAAACTTTGGCCTAATGCCACTGATTTTTCAGACTCTTTCTTAAATCAAATTTGTAAATAAACTTAATTATATTGACTTAAAATTTCAAAAGACAAAAAAAAACTAACAACTTCATTCAAATTCTTTTCCATTTTTTCCTTTTTTCTTATTAATCTTTTGTTAAAATCAATTCACCTACTTTGAAATTTTTACCACGAACTACGAGGTTTTGATCCCTCATTTTTATGTTGGTATGTAGGCATAAGTCCGAAGGTCTTGTCAAACACAAATATAATCAATGAATTTTTTTCTCACCCCCACATTCTATTTTTCTCAAACATATTTTATACCAAAAACACATGCACACATAAAAAAGGGCCCCTAGGAGTACCTAGGGCACTTTGGGTGCTAACACCTTCCCTCTGTATAATCAACCCTCTTACTTGTAATCTCTGGCATTTTATTAGTTTTGATTTGAAAACTTCTCATCTTTGGGTTTTGTTTGTACTTTTCCCTTTTCTTTTAGAAACAATAAAAGCGCGGTGGCGACTCTAATTTTATTGATGTTAAGCTTATCCATAGCTTGATGATCATGAATTTCCCGCTACAATTACTTTTGCCCAATACCCGGTAAAATGTAATCTACTACCTTTGTTTTCCCCAGTAGATTCGCTTTCATATTTCTTCAGTGAGTTTATCCTTGATATGTTCATCCTAACCGGTGACAAATATTCCTCTTCTTTGGTATTCTACCCAGTAAAAAGGTAGCTGTAATCCCTATTTTATTCCCCAGAGAGTCTATCCTTGATATGTTCACTTTAACTGGTGACATATTTTCTCTTCTATTTGGTATTCTACCCAGTAACTAGTAGATGCAATTCCTACTTTCCCATGCTGAGTTTATCCTTGATATGTTCACTTTAACCGGTGACAGATAGTCTCTCTGTTAGTCTTCTATCCAGTAACCGGTAGTTGTAATTCCTACTTCTCCTTGGTAGTTTATCCTTGATATGTTCATCCTAACCGATGACGGATATTCTTCCTTTGAATTTATCCTTGATATGTTCACTTTAATAGGTGACGGGTACTCTCTCTTTGGTCTTCTTCCTAGTAACCGGTAGTTATAAATCCTATTTGATCTTTTTCCCCAGTAGGTTATTCTTACCACGTTGACCGGTAACAAATACACCTCTTTCTCTCAGCGAGTCATCCTGGATATGTTTAACCTAACCGATAACGGATGTTCCTCTGTTAGAGTGTATTATCTTTCTACCTAGTAGTCGTTAATAGATAATATATCTCTTGTACTCCTGTGTTGAAGTCTATTCTTCCCCGGTTGAGTTTGAGTGCATATTTCCTCAGTGGAATCGCATTTTCCTGTTTAATTTGACTATTTCATATTTGTTCTGATCTACCCATTTCCCCTGCAAATTTCCTTGGTTCCCCCAACCAAGTCTTTCCATTGATTTATTTTTGTGGAAATCCCTCATGTCTCCAACATTTTTCAAGTCGTATCCTGGAATACGCATAACTTCTTATCCCCTAGAGTCTTTGTCTCCTCGATGTGCTTTCCTTATGGATTGCGTTATGCTCCTGTGGACTTTCAGTCTCTCTGAATTCTTTTCCTTTATGGCAATATATTCCCCACAAAGATTACGTTTAACATTCATATCATATGCATCATGAGGTCTCTTAGGGACCAAATTTGTTTCTATATTTCGTTATTTAAGTCCATTTTACTAAGTCGATATGAATATTTTAACCTTCACATCCTCAGTTAGAATGTCCTTAAATAGGGGCAACTGTAAGACCCCAATTTTTGCCCTAAGATCCCTCATGATATCTCATCATTTGCATTGGCTTTGGGATCACACCTTGGAATCCCCCTTACCCCTCATTCATTGGGTTTGCATTGAGAGATATCACCAAGCACATTTTATTGTATCATACTTTTTTTTCTTTGTTTACTAACCAAAATACCAAAAATATGTCTATGTATAACTTTGTTTCTTTTGTAGGTAGTGTGTGCATTCACCAATGCCTCGTCAAGCTCATATCTAGGGTTTAAGACCCTTAGTATAAGGAAATAAATCAAGGGATAGTTCACATTGGTTCTAGACATCATATATGGATCCCCATGATCTTCACTTATCATCTTGATCAAGAAATCATCAAGAGTTTGAAGCTTGTTTGTCTTGAAAGCCCTAATTCATCTAGGTATCTTGTGTAACTTCCTCAGCAAGTTTCTTCAATATTTGATCAAATATATCATGGGATACTCCATCTTTAATCATATTATACATATATGATCCTCCATTAGTCCAAAAGATCAAGAGAACTTCAAGTTTGCAAGTTGGTTCATGGAGGTTGACCAAAGAAAGTCAATTGGTCAAAACTCAGGTTCCCTAGACCCTATCTCATACAAGTTTTGTAATATTAAAATAATTCCAAGACCAAAATTACTCCTTTTGACATTCAAAACAACTTTCATGTTAAGGTCAAGAGCTATTTTATCTTTAAAAGTCACTTTTTATGGTAAACGGTTATAGGTCATTTTGTCTGTGCCCTAGTTAGAAGGTTAAATTCTAAGGACCATAACTTGCTCAATTTTTATGAGATGAAGGCCATCAAAGTTTCATGATCAATTTCACTATGTCATGTCCAACTTTTATTCTTTGATAAACTTCAAATTCAACTTGTAAAGCCATGTGCCAAGAGGAAACATTATAGGTCATTTTGGGTCATTACCATTGAACAAGCAATTCTCCTCAACTTCTAAAATGCATAACTCATTCATGCCAAAGTCAAATGAGGTCAAATTTGTAACTAAATTCAATAAGATTGAATTAAATACAACTTTGATGAAGGAAATTTTTCCATTTGAAGCTGATAGCAAAAGTTATTCAAGGTGGAAGCAATGGATATTTGACTTGGTACTTAGAAAATTTTCAATTATGTTTGATTTCCCAAACTTCCACCTCAATATTCATCATGATCCATGCTTCAAATGGAAAAGTGTTCAACATGATAGTTGTTCCCCTTGATCTCACCTTTCCAAAAAGTCTAAAATCACTTCACTTGGACAAGGTTTGAATGACTTGCGCATGGTTACTCTTCATGGTTCCATTTGGATGAATGTCATGATCACTTCTCAATTACAAATGCATGGCTTCATGTTAGGCTTCCAGTATCATTCATGGTCATTTTTGGATGCTTTGACGTCATCTCATGGCCCTATCACACTCCCATGAAAGCATGCACATTTGAATTACTATTTTTGGCATTTGAATGGAAGTGTGTGAAAATTAATTTCCAAGCCTATAAATACATGCCATACTGCTCATAATGAAGGACACCTTACCCAAGCTTTGCTCTTGCAACCTTCCCATATCCATTAAAGGATAATCTTGAAGGTTTTCATTTAAAAATTGAGTTTCAATTTCACTTATGTTTAGAAGTTGAAACTCCAAGAATCCAAGCCATTAGAGCTCTCATTTCACCTTCTGCAATCAAGTGGAAGCAAGCCCAAGCCAATTGAGATCTAGATCGAGGTTTATCGCTACAAACAAAAGGTGAAATTTGTCAAAAATTATCTCTTTGATTCTCTCTCAATTCGCCATCATTTCAACTAATTTTTGGTTAGTTGAAGTCCTACCAATTTAGGAAACAAGATTGATTTGCTTTGAGGTCAAATAGAAGCAACTCAATTCATACTCCTGAATTTTCAATTCCACGTATCTTTCAATATAGTGAAAATTGGAGAATTTTGAGGGCAGATTTGGATTCCTAGCATTTTTCTCTTCAAATTAGCGTATTCATTTTTTATTTTAGTAAAGGTTGATGATGGACTAGTCCAGTGAGGTCCACCAGAGAAGATAATTGGAGCTCTAACTCTGGTGGTGTGTTGGCACCCTCTCATCCATTTGATAATGTTTAAACGTTTTAATTTGGACCTTTGATTTGTTTGACCCTGTTTGTAGCGTATTTACTAAGTCCATTGTGTTCCTCATGCGCTGAACATCAGATCTGCCACCTTAATTAATGAGGGAGATCTGATGCCCCCTGATTTTTCATAATTTCCATTTTTCTTTTAATTACTCTTATTTCATTTAATTCATAAGAAATCCATTTTTAATCCAAATAATATGGGATTTTCATCAAAAATATTTAAATATTTTTATCTTTCATATTTGACCTAGGATAAATCCCTTGGCCATTTTTTTGGTGTTTTGAAGGGATTTTAGGTTTTGAGCGATTTAAACTATATTTTAATTCATTTTTAATGTGATTTTTAATTGATTAAATATTTAAAAATATTATTGAGCCATTTTTATGGTCTTGTGATGTTTGACTTTCTATTTGGGTCTTGGTCATGATTGATTTTACTTTTGTTAGATCAAAACCATTGGAGTTAGGGGATTGGTGAAATGTATATTTCATCTCCCAAAATGAATGGATGATTTTGATTTGATGAAAATTCTCTCATGATCAATTTGTGTTTCTACCCCCCCCCCTCTCCCTTCCTCTTCATCTTCATCCCTATTCTTTCCCATTCCCCCATTTGACCAATGAAATCTCTAATGTCTAAAGGCCAATTGATTCATCAATGAACTTGTGTCTGATGAATCAATACAAGTATGACTAAGATAGGTCCCTCCCATTTTTTTAGTGTGTGGTATGTTTTAGGAGTTTGGTTCCTTGTACCAAATCTCTAACATGCATTAACACCTATATTTTTATTGCCCTGCCTCAGATAGTTGTGACTTCTACATAAGTCCAATTACGATTGCTTAACATAGAGCTAAATTTGACCCTCAAGGCATAACATTCTAGTAAGTGAGATTGTAAGTCTCCCATTCTTCATGGCTTTGTGTGGAGACTTGACCTTTTTTCCTTTCATGAGAGCTAGTGGCATAATTTTTGAATTATCTGAGTTGGAGCCCTTCTCATGGAAGATGTCTTGGTTTAAGGATTCATACTTGTGAATGAATGGTTGAGTGTTCTCCAAAGAATGACTTAATCAATTAAAAATCACCACTAACATTTGACTAAACATTGACTAACTTCTTAATTAATATTACTTTACTTTCAAGTCATTTACAATTATGCAATTTAAATTCCAATCATTTATCATCCATTGCCATTTACATTTCATATAACTTGTTTATGTTTCAAGTCATTTTCACTTTGCTCATTTGAGCCATATCTTGTGATTGTATATATTTGTTTGTTTGTCTTTGTTTTGTTTGTGGTCTTAGGCACTTAAAAACACATAATAACAACAAAAACCCTAAAAAACATTTGGTGGACTGTTGTATTTGATATGAGGTTTTGGACATAGAATTAGGCAACATTCCCTAAGCTAAAGGACTTGGCCAATCCCAACATTCTGAAATTGAGTTATCTCTGATTTTGCCTTCATCTGATGCAAGACCTTGAGGATTTTTTTGATTCATCTGCTACTCTGTCTTGGTGCTTAATTGCTTATTTTGTTATTGCGTATGTCTGATGTTTTATTCTAAGTTGATCAAGGAATATTTCATCTGGTACATTGGAAGACAATGAAGACGGCTAGCTATTGGAATGCTTGCTTGGATGTGGCCATCTTTATTTGATGCCTTGATCTTCATGATGTATGGATATTTCTCATTGCTTATTGATCATTGCTTGATTAAAGTCCAAAGGAAAACGGGTTTCTATATGGCATTCTTGTCTGTTGGATTGCATCCCATTGGTCAAATGTTTTCAACTCTTAACTTTTAATTTGTGCTTAGGATAGTCTCTTCATCTCCTCCCACTTCTTAAATTTCAAAATCTCTCCCTCTTTTAAAAAAAATCTTTGCTTGTGATTTCAAATTTAGACATTGTTTAATGATTAGAAACTTTGGCCTTATGCCATTGAATTTTCAAACTCTTTCTTAAATCAAATTTGTAAATAAACTTAACCATATTTACTTCAATTTCAAAATACAAAGAGAACTAATAACTCCATTCAAATTTTTTGCCCTTTGTGTCTTTTCTTATTAAACTTTTGTTAAAAGCAATTCACCAACTTATTTGAAATTTTTACCACGAACTACAAGGTTTTGATCCCTCATTTTTATGTTGGTACGTAGGCACAAGACCGAAGGTCTTGTCAAACATAAAAAATATAATCAATGAATTCTTTTCTCACCCCCACACTCTATTTTTTCTCAAATATCTTTTATACCAAAACATATGCACACATGAAAAAGGCTCCCTAGGAGTACTTAGGACACTTTCGGTGCTAACACCATCCCTCTGTGTAACCAACCCCCTTACCTGTAATCTCTGGTATTTTATTAGTTTTGATTTGAAAACTTCTTGCCTTTGGGTTTTGTTCGTGCTTTTCCCTTTTTCTTTAGAAATAATAAAAGTGCAGTGGCGACTTTGGTTTTATTGACGTCAAGTTTATCCGTAGTTTGATGATCATGAATTTATCACTATAGTAAGGTATGCATGTGTGTTGACTATCGAGACCTAAACATTGCAAGCTTGAAGGATGATTTTCCTTGACCTCTCATTGATGTGTTGGTATAAAATACATCCCAATTCTCAGTATTCTCCTTTATGGATGGCTTCTCCGGATATAATCAAATAAAAAAGGCGCCAGAGGAGATGGAGAAAACCACGTTTATTACACCTTGGGGAACCTTTTTCTATAACTTTATGGCTTTTAGCTTAAAGAACCTGGGTGCGACATATCAACACACGATGTCACTCTCTTCCCTAACATGGTTCATAGAGAGATTGAGGTATACGTTAACGATATGATTGCAAAATCCCAAACTGAGAAAGAACAATTGGTTCATCTACATAAGTTGTTTGCACGACTGAGGAAGTTCAGATTGAGACTAAATCCCAACAAATGTACTTTTGGGGTAAGATCTGGCAAGTTTCTAGGTTTTATCGTCAACCAACGTGGGATTGAAGTCGACCCTGATAAAGTCAGGGCTATCCAAGTTATGCCAGTGTCAAAAACTGAGAAAAGGTGTGTGGATTCTTAGGGAGGCTAAACTACATAGCTAGATTATATCTCACGTTATAGCCACGTGTGAGCCTATAATCAAATTACTCCGCAAGGATCCGACGATCAAATGGAATGATAATTTTAAGAATGCCTTTGAAAAGATCAAAGAATATTTGCAAGAGCCATTGATCTTGATGCCGCCCATATCGGACAAACCTCTTATTATGTACCTCATAGTTCTTGAGGAATCCATGGGATGTATTCTCATACAGCATGATGAAATAGGTAAAAAAGAACATTCAATCTACTACCTGAGTAAAAAGTTCACCGATTGCGAAAGCAGACATTCATTGCTCAAGAAGACATGTTGTGCATTGGCTTGGGTTGACAAACGCTTAAGACACTATATGCTGTCACATACAACTCTCTTGATCTCCAAAATGGATCTGATCAAGTACCTTTTTGAGAAACCTTCTCTCGTGGGAAGAGTTGCTCGATGGAAAATGGAATTAAAAGAATATGACATCCAACACGTCTCACAAAAATCCATCAAACATAGTGTGTTATCTGATTATTTGGCTCATCAGCTCGTGGAGGATTATCAACCTATGTGTTTTGACTTCCCTGATGAAGACATTATGTTCATTAGAGATTGGAATATTCTAGACCCAGAGGAAAGACCAAAACCAAGATCGCGATGGACGATCTTATTCGATGGTGCTTCCAATGCTCAAGGGAATAGAATTAGGGAAATCATCACATCTTCGACTGGTTTCCATATACCTTTCACTACAAGGCTATGCTTGGATTGCACCTACAATATGGTGGAATATGAAGCATGCATCTTTGGCTTAGAATCAGCTATTGACATAAGAATCAAGATCCTAGAAGTCTACGGAGATTCTGCCTTGATCCCGTATAAAGAGCATGTCTTGAATTTAATCCCATAAATTGATGAGATTACATTTCATCATATTCCTCGAGAGGAAAATCAACTGGCAGGTGCCTTAGCTACCCTGGCATCCATGTTTAAGGTTAAGTAGAAGAATGAAGCGTCGTCCATATGTATTGACTACTTGGATGAACCAACATACTGTTTGGCGGCATAATAAGAATCTGATGGTCATCCTTGGTTTCACGACATCAAAAGGTATCCAAAAAAGCAAGAATATCCAGAGAATGCATCCATTATATATAATAAATACCTCTCAAGGCTCTTAGCTAAGTTCTCCTTAAGTGGAGATGTATTGTATAAGAGAAATTAAGACTCGGTCTGGCTCAGATGCATGGATAGACATGAAGCAAACCGAATCATAATGGAGATTCATGAAGAATCCTTTGGGACGCGCGCTAGTGGGAACACCATGGTTAAAAAGATCTTAAGGGATGGTTACTATTGGATGACTATGGAGGTTGATTGCTACTTCCATGTCGAGATGTGCCATAAATTCCATATTTATGCAGATAAGATCCACATGCCACCGATTCCACTAAATATCTTAACATCACCTTGGGCCTTTGCCATGTGCGATGTCGACGTGATCAGGCGCATTGAGCCAACTTCCTCAAATGGGCATCACTTTATCCTTATGGCCATTGACTATTTCACTAAATGGGTGGAGGTCGTCTCGCATGTAAATGTTACAAAGCAAGTGGTGACTCGGTTCTTGAAGAAGGAATTATTTATCGTTATAGGGTCCAAAATAAAATCATTATTGATAATGGGTCTAACCTTAATAACAAGATGATGAAAGAATTGTGTAGAGACTTCAATATCGAACACCATAATTCATCGATATATCGTCCAAAGATGAATGGCATTGTTGTGGCAGCCAATAAGACCATCAAAATGATCGTTCAAAAGATGGTACAAACATACAAGGACTGGCATAAAATGCTCCCAATAGATTTGCATGGATATCGTACTTTAGTACACACCTCTACTGGGGCAACTCCTTTCTCTCTTGTGTATGGCATGGATGTGGTATTGCCCACCAAAGTGGAGATTCCTTCTTTAAGGATATTAACATATGTCAAATTGGATGAAGCTAAATAGGTACAACCAAGATTGGATCAACTTAATCTCATTGACGAGAAACTCCTGGAAGTCGTATGCCATGGTAAGCTATATCAGAGGCGGTTGAAAAGGGCTTTCGACAGGAAAGTTCGTCCTCAAAATCTTGAGGTTGAAGCCTTAGTAATAAGGAGGATTCTTTCGATTAATCCGGATCCACAGAGAGAATGGATGCCTAATTACAAAGGACCATATGTTGTGAGAAATGTCTTCTCCGGAGGAGCCTTAATCTTATCAATTATGGATGCTGACGATCTTCCATCCCCGGTAAACACATATGCAGTAAAAATATATTTTGCCTAATAAACCCTCTAAGTTGATCACCTCAAGTGGAAACTTAGGAATAAATGGGTATCCTGGTGGACCATAAAAAGAATGGTCTAGAGAAAAATTAGGGATGAAAATCAAAAGAAATATAAGAACCCGCTAAGTTGATCAACGCAATGGGAAACTTAGGGAAAAAAGGATATCCCGGTATACTAAAAACCTGAAAGGGAAGTCTAGGTAAAAATTAGGGATTTGAAAGGCAAAGGATTCATGTATCCGTCACTACAAACATGGAAACCCTTAAGGGGAGGAATCGATCAAATCACCTTATTCTAAGGTGCAGAAAGAGGATCTCCAACGATATATGAATTATAGCAGGATGGGAACTCAACGGACACTCATGCCATTTCCATTGTATTTTCCATTTTTTCTTTTTGCAATTACCTCTTTAAGAAATTGCTTCCTATTGTATATTACCCATTTGTGGGTTCTTCATCAATAAAAAGTGTCGTCATTCAGATATGGTTAATGTTTTAATTTTTTTGCTTGTTTGTAAGGATGGATCTATTTGTTGATAAATAATATTTTGAAAATTTTGGGGAAATAACAATAAATTATTCGAAGCAAACATGAAGTTACTTTTTCTCAAGAGTGTCCGAAGGATAACGAAGGTTTCCAAACAATGTGTTTCAGTACACGAGAAAATTCTATTAATCCTTGGAGCCATCTTAACTTTGAGGTTCTTCAAAAATAGTAGCAGACAGCTCGTTGGCTCCGACCTAGCTTGGACGCTCTAGAGGATCCAAACCTTGCTAATACATTCTCATGATGTCAAAAGAGACCATGGTTTCGGGAAGTCAGATCCTTGTCCCCCAAAAAAACCTAACACAAAGCCCAATCATACTTGGCAACCCTAAAAGGCCCAGACCATTGCATAAACTGCATTGACATCTTGCATAAACAATCATTCATTGCTTATCATTGTATCATAAAATGCACAACATACTCCATCAAGGTGGAATAATACGCCATACAACATAAACAAGCATAACTGCATAAAAGTCATTCTTGAAAGTATAAAAGCATCCTCCATTGAGACAATCTTTTCTCCCCAACTGAGAAAATTGTCATGAAACTCTTGAGTGGTATTCCCGACAGGTTTCCTGAAGTACACGCTTCCGTTTTCACGAGAAAGTTTCTCTTTCATTTTACCTTTCATAAATATCTTCTGCCTTTTTCAAAAGAAACACCTCCTATTTCTTATTTACCTTTTGTAAGTACCTTTTTTTTTTCCTTTTTCATAAAGATTATCATCTCCGACTACTTACCTTTTGTAAGTCCCTCAGCCTTTTGCCTGAGGGTTTCGATTCCAAAACTTACTTACCTTTTGTAAGTACCCTGCCTTTTTCATGGGAAAACTTTCTCTTGCTAAGGAGTCGTTGCTACCTATGGCATAAGATAATTATCCTTACAAGGTTTCTTCTTAACCTTTTCTTGAGGAGTTTCTCGCTGCCTTTTGCAGGAGAAATTGTTTCTATCTTCATATGTTCTTCTTAATCTTTTATTGATAAGTTTCTCATTATCTTTTGTATGAGAAATCCATTTTCCTTCTTAACCATCTGTTGAGAAGTTTCTCGTTGCCTTCTGCACGAGGAATCATTTCCACCTACATGCATATTCTTAACCTTTTGTTAAGAAGTGTAATACCCCAATTTTTACCCTAATATCCCTCATTATATTCTCATCATATGCACTAGCATTGGGATCACACCCTTTGCATCCTCCTTACCCCTCATTCATTGGGTTTGCATTGGGAGAGATCACCAAGAACCATTTAATTGTATCATACTTCATTTTTCTTTATTTACTAACCAAAATACCAAAAACATGTCATTGTATAGCTTAACTCTTTTGTAGGTAGTGCAAATGCTCATCTATGATCTATCAAGCTCACATCTAGGGTTTAAGACCCACATTGCAAGGAGCTCAATTAATAATTGGTTTACTATGGCTTTAAGTATCATATATGAATCCCCATGATATTCACATGTTATTTTGATCAACAAATCATCAAGAGTTTGGAATTGGTTTGCCTTGGAAACCCTAATTCATCTGGGTATCTTATGTAACTTCTTCAACAAGTTTCTTCAACAAATGATCCAATATTTCAAGGGATACGTCACATTACATAATCTTATGCATATATAATCCTCCATGGGTCCCAAAAGTCAAGAGAATACCAAGCTAGCAAGTTGGTTCGTGGTGGTTGACCAGAGGAATTCAACTGATCAAAACTGGGGTTCCCTAGACCCTATCTTTTATAATTTTTTCATATGAAAATTATTACATAAGAAAATTTACTCTAAATGACATTCCAAACAACTTCCATGCTAATTTCAAGATCTAGTTTTTCTTTGAATGTCATTTTTTATGAGGAAACATTATAAGTCATTTTGGGTCAATACCATTGAACAAGTGATTTTCCTCAACTTCTAGAATGCATAACTCATTTATTTTAAATCCAAATGAGGTCAAATTTGTGACCAATTTGAAGGACTTTGAGAGAGATACAACTTTTATGAATGAAATTTTCTCATTCGAAGTCCATAAAAAAGTTACTCAAGGTGGAAGAAGTGACCATATGGCTTGGTACTTAGAATTTTTTTTGATATGTTTGATTTTCCAAACTTCCACCTCAAAATTCATCATGATCCAAGCTTCAAATGAAAAAGTGTTCAACATGAAATTTGTTCATCTTTATCTAACCTTTCCAAAATGTCCAAATTCATCCCATTTGGACAAAGAAATAATGACTTGCGTATGGCTTAAAGTTGAAGGACCATTTGGAAGATTTGAAGTTCCACTTTCCATACATGAATGCATGGCCTTTCCACATGACTTCGGCATTGCTTACACTTATTTTGGGACCTAAATGCATCATTACATGGGCCTATCAAACGCCCATGCATCCATGCAAAGGATATTGCTATTTTTGGAATTTTGAAAGAAGTGTAAAATTATCAGTCAATTTTTTGGCCTATAAATAGAGCCCCTCTTGCTCAAAATTATAGATCCTGGCCCACAAGCATTGAATCAGTAACCCTAAACCCTCACATTCAAAGGATAAGCTTGGTGATTTTCATTGAAAATCAAGTTTGAATTTATCAAATTTTTTTGAGATTGAAACTCCAAGAGTCCATCACTTTTTTTGATCCATTTCCACTCCGTCAAGCATTTGAATCAAGGCCAAGCACAATTGAGAGCAAGATCGTGCCAATCTGAACCTGCAGTGAAGGTGAATTTCTGAATTTTTCATGTCTTAGATTCTCACTCAAGTCTCCATTATTCTTGTTAATTTTTGGTTGTCTTAAGTCCTACCAATGTAGGAAACAAGATTGAGTTGCTTAAAGGTCAAATTGAAGCAACTCAGATCATAATCCTCAAATTTCAACTCACTGTATCTCTTTATAAACTTGGAGTTAGACAAAATTGAGGCCAGATTCGAGCTCCTAAGCATTTTTACTTTAAATTCATTTCCTCCTTTTTTATTTTGGTGATGGTTGAAGGTGGAGCAGTCTAGTGAGGTCCACCGGAGAAGAAGACCGAAGCTATGGCTCTGGTGATGTGTTGGTGTGTCTCTGAACCACATGATTCATTCATTTTGTTTTAATCTTAGGCGTTGGTTTTGATTACCACATGTGCAACGTTGTTGACTAAAGAACATGTAGAATGCGCGCTGGGAGCCACTTGATCTGCCATCTCTATTAATGAGGGAGATCAAGATGTTCATGTTTTTTTATATTTTATCATTTTCATTTTAATTGCTTTATTTTCATTAATTGATATTAATTTTAATATTGATCCCAAAAATATGGGACTTTCACCAAAAATTCTCAAGTATTTTTCTCTTTAATTTTCTGAATTAAAATTATTTTTTGGACCAATATTAATATTTTTCATGATTTAATTGTTTTTTGTGTATATTTTTAATTGTTTAAAAATACTTTTAAGGTTCCAAAAATTATGAAGTTTTTTCTCCAAGATCCTTTGACCTTGTTTGACCTATGATAAATCTCTTGGCCATTTATTTGGTGTTTTGAAGAGGTTTAAGATTTTTGATCAAAAATATTTTAATTTAATGCATTTTTAATTGTTTAATTGTAAATAAATTATGTTGAGCTATTTGTGTTGACTTGTTGAGTTTGACTTTTGTTGTTGGGCCTTGGTCAAGGTTGATTTGACTTTGTTGGATTAAAATCATTTGATTTAGGGGATTCATGAAATATACATTTCATCTCCCAAAATGAATGAATGATTTTAATTTGATAAAAGTCCTTCCATGACTAATTTGTGTTTATCTCATTTCACGTCCCTCTTCATCTTCAATCCCTTTCTATCCCATCCATTTCATTGAACTATGATATCTCTATATCCTAAGGCTAATTGGTTCATAAACCAATATAAGTATGGATGAGATTAAGTCCACCCTTTTGCCATTTTCTTTTAAGTGTGGTATGTTTTAAGAGTATGGTTCATAATACCATATCTCTAACATGCATTAACACTAAAAATTTTATTGTCCGGCCTCAAATAGTTGTGACTTCTACAAAAGCATAACATTCTAGTAAGTGAGATTGTAAGTCTCCCCCCTTTCATGGTATTGTGTGGAAACTTGGTCTTTTTTCCATCCTTTGGAAGATGTCTTGGTTCAAGGATCCATGCTTGTGAATAGAGGGTTGAGTGTTCTCCAAAGAACGACTTAAACAATTGAAAAGCGAAAGCAAATACTAACTTCTAATCAACTAACATTTGACTAACTTTAATTTCAAGTCATTTACTTTATGCACTTTAAATTCAAGTCTTTATCATTTGCCATTATTCATACCATTTAACTTGTTTACTTTAATACCATTTTCATTTTGGTCACTTGAGCAATATCTTGTGATTATACTTGTTTGTGTATTTTGTTTGTGTTTGTGGTCTTTTGATCTTAATGTACATAATAACAACAAAAACCCTAAAAAAGATTTTTGTGTACTGTTGGATTTGATCTAAGACATTGGACTTAGAATTAGGCAACATTCCCTATACAAAAAGGACTTCGCCAATGCTAACTTTTCTGAAGCCAGTCATTGTGAATTGAACTTTCATCTGAAGCAAGTATTGCGATCCCTTTTAAGTTCATCTGCAACATGGTCTTAAGGCAAATGTTATTTTGAACCTGTGTCTAATGCCTTACTCTGAGTCATTTAAAGAGTATGTCATCTGATGCATGGAACCTTAATAAGAAGACTATGAAGTTGCTAGCTTGGATGTGGCTATATTTATTTTATGCCTTGCTCTTCACCTTTCTATTTGTGTATTGATATTTCTTGATTCCAAAGTCCAGGGAAAATTGGGTTTCTATATGACATTCTTGTCTATTGGATTGCATCCCACTAGTCAGATCTTTTCAACTCGTAACTTCTAAATGTTTTCTTAGGATAGCCTCTTCATCTTCTCCCACTTCTTAAATTTCAAATCTCTCCCCCTTTTTAAAAAAACTTTCTTTGCTTGTGATTTCAAACTTAGACATTATTACAAATTAGAAACTTTATTCTTATGCCATTGCATTTTCAAACTTCTTTTTCTTAGTCAAACTTGTAAACAAACTTAACTATACTTGACTTAAATTTTCAAAAGACAAAAAAAGAACTAACACTAATTCAAACACTTTTGGGCCTTTTGCGCCTCTCACAAACTTAAAATTTTGTTAAACGCAACTCATTCACTTTGAAATTGTTACCACAAACTACGAGGTTTTGATCCTTCATTTTATGTTGGTACGTAGGCACAAGTCCTAAGGTCTTGTTAAACATAAAACATAATTAATTAACTCTTTTCTCATCCCCACACTCTATTTATCACAAACATCATTTTATACTAAAACACATGTACACACAAAAAAGGGCTCCCTAGGAGTACCTAGGACACTTTGAGTGCTAACATCTTCCCTTTGTGTAACCAACCCCCTTACCTGTAATCTCTAACATTTTATTAGTTTTGATTTGAAAACTTCTTATCTTTGGGTTTTGTTCGTACTTTTCCCTTTTTCCTTGGAAACAATAAAAGCGCGGTGGCGACTCTGGTTTTATTGACGTTAAGTTTATCCATAGCTAAATGGTCATGAATTTACCGCTACAAGAAGTTTCTCATTAGCTTTCGTATGAGAAATCCCTTCCAGTTTTCTTCTTAACCATTTGTTGAGAAGTTTATCCCTACCTTTTGTATGAGAATTCCTAGCATACCTTGTGTCTAGAATATCGTTACCTTTTTTATGAGAACTTCATCCCCTGTTTCTTCTTAACCTTTTGTTAAGAAGCTCTCATTAACTTTTGTATGAGAAGTTCAAATCCAATATGCTTCTTAACCTTTTGTTAAGGATTTTTCTCATCGCCTTTATGTGTGAGAAATCTATCCATCTTTATTCCTAACCTTTAGTTAGAAAATCCCCACTTCTCTGTTACTAAGGAGTCGTTGCTACCTTTTGTATGAGAAAGAACCATACCCCCAACGAAGTCATACTTCACCCTCATTTTATTCTTAACCTTTTGTTGAGAAGTTTCTTATTACCTTTTGCATAGGAAGTTAAAGTCACCTTCATATGTTGTCTTAGCCTTTTGCTAAGATTGTCATATGAATCGTGCCTGAGAAAATGTTATACCCTTTGCTTTCCTGTTGCCAGTATCCTCTACTTTTTGTAGTAGGAATTTTATTCATGTATCATTCGAGTTACTTGCCTGTTTCAAGAAGGTCTCTCTGTCTTTTATAGAAGATTTTAGTCCCAGTTTTATATCCTCTGTTACTTAGTCAAGGTGTTTACTTTTCGGGATCCTGCGAGGATACATCTATCACTAGTTACATGCCAAAATTTGTAAATGGAGGCAAGAAAGAAAAAGAAGAAAAGAAAAGGAGAAAGATAAAAAAAAAGGATCAATCATATTGCATTAGTATATTGCATACGTCATGGATATCTAACCTTCCTTTCATAATTGCCCATTTTACCACAGATAACATCTCAACCCCTAGAAGTTTCCATGCATAAAGGCCAGTGTGATCATCTGATATCTCAGTGAAAACTCTCCTTGCGACCCATCTTCATATTACGTTACATTTGTTTTGGGTGGGCAAATTTTTCGATATTTTGGTATTTAACCCCCTCCTACTTTGAATGTCCAGAAGCCATGGCTATCCATACATTTAGGTCCGAGAAGATTAAATAGGGCAGCTTTCATACCCCAAAATTCACCATACCCTTCACAATGATCATATAGGTCCATAAACCCTAATCATTTGCATACCCCCATAAGCATTCATTTCATCTGCATAAGCATGGTTGAACATAAAAAGACATGTGACTTGGATTCATGACTTTGTGCTTGCACCTAGTGGAAACTAGGTGTCCTCAGCAACTTGAGGGCTCAATCAATCAAACCCTAACTTGATGATGTCTCTTTATACTTGGGTATTGTGCTTATACTTGTGTGTCAACTATGGCTCCTTGAGGAGGAAAAACCCTAGTTTGGGGATCCCCACTTGATCAGGGTGTCCTTACACCCTAATCATGTCTTATGCCCTTGGGTGGGCCAATAACCCTAATTTCATCTCTAATTCCATTGTGATTTTTTTATTTTTTCTTGGCCAAGTTCCATCCAACTTCTTGTGCATAGTCCATACTCGTGGATCCTCTTGCTCTTGATCCCATACTCCCACATGTGCATCATGAGCTTGTATTCCTGGGTTGGTGCCTAAAGTGCATGGTGTGTTATTTCATCTGGTCCCTTCAAGTACATGGTTCATACTTTGTTTGGTTTCATCTGGTTAATTTCATTTAAGTCCATTGCATAACATTTTCAATGTTTGGTGCTTCATGGATCTTTCGGTCATGTTTATCATTTGTCTATCCAAGTTTGCTAAAGCCTAGTGTGATTCAATTCAAGTGTTGATCATGCCCATTGATTCATGGTTGGTGATTCATTCAAGTTATAGCTTTGTTTTTTAGCCATGATCACGCGGTCAGTTCAAGTCATGTCCATAGTTTACCATCATACATCTTAAGTCAAGTCGAATTCAAGTCATGGCCATCAAATTAATTCATTTCAAATTCAATTCACTCAAGTTCATACAAGTATCACTTTCATTCATAAACCATCCATTTCATTCATATAACTTCAATTTCCATTACATATTCATCATAAATATTCAAACATTGCAAAATTACAAAAAAACTGGAAGTTTGACCAAATGTTGACTTTGGTCAACTTTGACCAAAGTCAACCCAATCCTAAAAAACCCTCAATCCTAATCCTAACCCTAGTCTCTCATATCCCATTTTAATTTTGATTGACCAATTATGCATGATGCTTCATTTTGATGTCATGTAATCTTGGTTGTTCAACCATCATACCATTGACCATAAGTAACCTAGCATCCACATGACCAAGCCAAAAGGGTCCTGCAACAAGAAGCAAAAACCAGGTTAGAAGTGAAAGGAAATCCAAAGGACCATGATGCCATATGTTGCACACAATCCAATCTTCACAATCCAAGCATTTGCCAAGCTCATGTCATGACTTAATGGAATGGAAGTTCTGCAATCTACCATGTCAAAATGAAACCAAATGCGTATTGTAGGACACAAACTAGCTATACCACATGAACATGTTATAAACCAATGAACCATTGCCAACAATGACTGAACATTTAATTCACCCTGAGATAGGCCTACAAATCATGATGCAAAAATATGAGCCACGTACATACATGTTGCAGACCTGCAAACAACTCCACATGACAATGATAAAAACATGAATGGAGTTAGAAAAAAATGCAAGCCATGATGCTTAAACCAAACAAAGTCAGAATGGGTCCAAGAAACCTTGAAACATTAAGCAGCTACCATCCAAGCTACAACTAGACTGCGGCCAATATCCAAGTTACAATAACATGGACCTGTAATGAGTACACATCTTCTGGAGACCTACAATTCCACCTTCCCAACCTATCAATGACCATCTAACCATCATCATGAGCACCCTGCTGCAGCAGCCACATGAACACCATCACCACACAAGTCCCACAAGCAAGAGTAGCCAACAAGCATCATGTTGCAGAGCAATTAACAACCTACAGGGCAATGTGAAAAACTATCATCATATGCAAAAGCATTGAGGAAGTTACAACCAAGACCTTACAACATTCACCATGATAGTTAAGAGCAACATCACATCAGACCAAGCTTTACAATTCAGAAAATTTCCATAATCCTACAACAAATCAGAATAATGATTCACATTAGTCATCTCAATGCACTAACAATAACACAAAGGCAAACATGCTAACAATTTAAATTTCCAATGAGTTGGATCCAAGATAATCCTTCCATTGCATCAACAAACACCCTGCAAAAACATCAAGCAAGCATCTTTAATGCACAATTCAAAAAAACTTATTGAAGGATGTACATCCATCCTTGCACCAAAACCAAATCAACACAAGTGCAACCGGCAGTTAAGCACACAAATCACAATGTAGTCTTTGGATCAACCTGAAGCATAAGCCATGCGATATAATAATGCAGCTCAAAGGAAGTTGCATATGCAACATCAGTTCAAGAATCATAAAAGCATGAGTGATCGGTAAAATAGCAAGTGTACTATTTGCACCAATGTAGTAATAAAATGGGAGTTATCCCGAGTATCGATCTCGAGGACTACGTGATAAGTACAAATCTTTATAATAATTCTATTGAACAAAAGATCTTAGGGGGTTTGATGAGTGTTGTAAAAAATAATAAGAACGAGAAATAATTATATTAAGCATATAAAAACTATTTAACCAATATGAGAAAGCATGCTAGGGCCAGATGTGTGAATTTCTTTGTAAAACACTTCTTCCATATTATATAACATCTACATTGTAATTATTCAAAACCGATTCTCAAGAATTGTTTTCTCTAATTCCTTGGCTGAAAACCATTAACAGTCAATTTCAATCCTAATTCCTTAGTTATTCAAATTGACGTTACGAAAAATGTAATTGATCAACAATTAACGGCTACTACGGTTTGATCCTTATTCTTAAGTGATTAAACTGAAGTTTTATTATACAACAAGCGATAAGGCGGTTTGTCCGACCTAAACCTTAACCAGAGATCAGAACTTCATTTGTCCGATAAAATAAAGCATTAAGAATGGTGTATAATAATTTGAATAAAGAAAACATCAATGATCATAAAAACATAGAAAAAGTATTCATACAGTAGCAATTCAGGGACACCCCCTAGCATTGGGGGGTTTAGCTTCTCATAATATTCAAAGACAATAAATTACAAATTAGAGACATTACAATTTGTTGTTTATGAAGGTGGATCTTCAATCTCTTCCGATCTTGAAGATCTCTTATCCTCTAAACACCTTGCAAGCTCGCTTCTCCTTTCTGTCTATTTTCTTCTACGATTAAAAAGTCCCTCTCTCTATGCAAAAATCCAGACTAAATAGCTTCCAATCAACTAAAAACATCGCGAAATACCCAGACTTCCCTCCAGACATACACAGGGGTCAACACACTAAAAATCAGCAAACGGGGCGAATTGGCCAACACGGGCCATGTCAGGTGACACGGCTACCTGTGTTGGATCTCTGTAAATTTCAAAACTTCAGCCCTTGCTGACACGGGCCGTGTCAGCTGACACGGGCACCCGTGTCAGCCCCCTGGATTCTTGATCCCAACATCTCTCTTCTACACATGCTGACACAGGCCGTGTCAGCCCCCTGTTCTTGTCTTTTTCCGCTTTGCATGATGTCATTGCCTTCCATTCTTTGGGTACGCATCTTTCGGGCTTATTGTTGGACCTGGAAACCAATCAGTACTACATAGAAACGCATAAAATGCGACAAAAAGAGATGAACTACTAATGCAACATAAAACAAGCAAAAATTTATTAAATGCGATAAACTTAAGAAATCAACTAAAATAAAGATCAAAATGTTACCGATTCTTAAAGATTCAATGCTGGATGGATGATGAAAACTAAGTGTAAATGGTGACCGATCACAACCCCAAACTTATCGCATTGTTTGTCCTCAAGTGATGTAAGAGACAACGCAGAGGTCAACCATGGATTTTCTTCTTTCCACAACACAGTTGATGCTATTCGCAACTTATCTTCCTCCTTCCTGATTAAGGTTCTAGTTCACCCATTCGAGCTATCTACTACATTATCATATCAGAGTGTTCCTTCACCTGCAAACTTCTTCACACTACTCACCAAATCTCTCAAGGTTAAGGTGTTTAACACTCACAATATCAACTCTTAATTTTTGAATAGATTCTATGTTAACTATACAAACCAAATTCACACACTTTAAGAGGTCTTCCGGGTTGTAACGGGGCTTAGGTACGGTGGTGGTGGTGGTGGGGGGGGGGGGGTAGACAAGAAAATGGATGACAAAGGTTTTAGAACTTGGCATTCATGTTGTTGTTTTTCTATGTGCATGAATTGTTTTATGCGGTGTTTCCAACTTGACTCTTTTTCACTCAACTTTTTTTTCTTTTGAGTATCACATTAATGCATGAGTCTTTGACCTAGGCAAGTGCTTATACTTCATTTCTATTTTTCATTTCTTTTCTCTTTTTTTTTTTCGGTATAAGCGGATGTTTCTACGTAGTTTTTCTTTTCTTTTTGTTGCACTTGCCCCTTTTCCAAAATTTCTTCTAAGGATTACCACCCCAAACTTATCTTTTTGCACAAATTTTACATTACAACAGTCATGCTGAGCGAGGGTAGGAAGTGTTTGTCTTATGGTTAACATGACGGTTTACACAAACAAGGGGGTACAGGCTCAACGGGGTTAACAACGGATAAATACAACATTATGGATGGCTAGAAAGGCTAAAAGGGGAAAACAAACAACGTGCCTCAATGTGCGTCTTTGTATTGTGTTGTATCAGTAGAACTTACACAAAATTAGTGAGATAAAGTCATACCTGAATGCGCTCTTTTGTGTTTGGTTATGTTGAAATCTCACCATGTTGGATAAGCTTGCAGGCTCCAAACCACTCTTTATGACAGACAGCTTCTTTTTCACCTTGGGCTTACCTTCCCCTCTTTCGGTCTAGAGTTTCCAAGTTACGTCCAACATTTTGTTTCTCAACTGTACCACATTCCAGGTTGCCTCGGGAGAAAATCCGTGGTTGCGTCTTTCCCTCACTGGTCACTAGTCCATCATTTATCCAGCAGAATCCACTTTTATCTGTAACTTAAAGAAATAAAACAGCCACACAACGGCAAACAAAGTAAAACAACAGACACAACTAAAAATAAAATACAAAACAATTAACCCCCCCCCCCACACTTGAACCAAACATTGTCCGCAATGTTTATTGTCAAGATAAGAGGGGTACTCACAATGTTTACTGTGGAGGTGGGGGCGGGTACGGATAATGCAACATCATGCGTTGCATCATCGTATTCATCTCATCCAATACCGTCCCTTGACGGTGTTGTTCACCTCCGAACCTGGTGAGCTCCTCACCTTGCCTATATTGCTCCGTGCGAAGGTGACCGATCTCATCCTGAATCCAACCCCATTGGTCTTGTGGCATGGAGTAAGACCCTGAAGCTTGAGTAGGTTCTTGCGGTTGCTGGTAAAACGGCTCCTCGGTGCTAGGTGCACCTTCCATATGTTTATCTACAGGCAAAGAGTCAAGAAAATCTTCATCCCCCTCATCCAGGTCGGAACAGTCATAAAGCCAGTTGGCTCTGTTAGTAATACTGATGAAATCGTAAGCAGGTAAAGCAAGGACATGGACTTTTTGGAAAATAAGAGAATAATAATCTTGTTTTACCGCAATCATGCCTTGTTGGATCAACGCGGCCATGTCCAGTTTATTTTTACCCGGCACCTGTGGAGAGTCAGCAAGTGCAGCACCAAATCCAAAATGATTGGCAATCTGTATGATCATGCCCCCAACCGAAATGTCGCCTGAAGTAGCGCGACCAACTCTACCTAGGTAGTCAGCTGCAAATGCTGCTACGTTGATAAGAGCTTGTGCTACCATACTGTACAGAAATAACAACTCCCTTTGGGTGGCGACACCGGTGCTATCTTCGCGACCAAACATGGTGTACGCCAAAGGCTTCTGCGTGTACCTGAAATACGGGTTATGGATACCCGATGCTTTTGCCCCTTTGGAAACATATTTAGTGTTACATGTTATAGCGGTCCAAAATTCCGCCGGGTCAAACATATCGGGCACCGTTCTAGGGCCTACGATTGGGAATTTTAGGATACTCCCTAACTCATCCACAGACAATTCCATATCAGTATTAAATAATCGAAAATGCAACGTACCGTAGTATTCTTTTTCCGTTCTATTCCACCTATTTTTCAGCTTAAATTCTATGGTACTCAAGAATTCAAGAGTAAGGCGCACAAAAGTTGGCGCTTCTAATTGAATGAGTTCCAACATTCCTAAGGTGTGGAACATACGGTGAACCTCAGCTTGCAATCCCACTTCCTATAGAGTGCCATTACACATGTACCTGGTAGGGGTTAATTTTCTATTAAGATGAACCGCATACCTCTTTTGGTGCTCCAAGTTTTCGAACACAATGTCGTGCTCATTCAGGGTGCTTCTCGCCTTTTGACGTGGTCGGGATGATTCCGCCACATTTTTGATTTTGTCTACTCGACGAGACATGTTCTTACCTGCACACAACAAAAAGAAATTAGAATATGAAAAGAGAGATTAGGCAATAATCTTACCGTAGGAAGGTCGAGGATAGAAAATGGAAGAACTTTTGTGATGACAGATGGAGATATGATGGAGATATGAGGTGAAAGTATGGAGCTTTAAGTGAGGAAAATGGAGGTTTTTAGGTATTTTTGAGAGAAAAAGAGATGGAGGTGAGAGAATAGGTAAGAGAAGAGGTTAATGAGGAGAGAATGGGTGATAAAATGGATTTAGTGGGGGAAATTCGATGGTGGGCCCAAGTACCAACGGTAAAAATTTTTGAAAAAAGATCACACTGCGCTTGCTGACACGGTCGTGTCAGCTGACACGGGTGACCATGTCAGCGAACAAGACCTCCTTGACACGGGCCGTGTCCTTCCAAATTGCAGCTTCTTCATGCAGGGGCTGACACGGGCACCCGTGTCAGGCCCCTGGAAACCCCCTTTCTGAACACTTCATTGGTACTTCCTGACATGGCCGTGTCACCTGACACGGGCACCCATGTCAGGCCCCTGATTTTTCAATTTCCTTCATTGCTTTCTCGAGTTGTGCCAGGCTTCTACTTTCGTATTTTCCAGAGACTTTTTGCGCACGCGATTA
The DNA here is from genome assembly GCF_024323335.1 of Lathyrus oleraceus. Taxonomy (NCBI): domain Eukaryota; kingdom Viridiplantae; phylum Streptophyta; class Magnoliopsida; order Fabales; family Fabaceae; genus Lathyrus; species Lathyrus oleraceus. Next base: position 326,364,979 of record NC_066580.1, read on the forward strand.
TTAACTCCTCTAGCAAACATTGTTCATACCTACAAGTAAATAACACACAACCAAACAAAGAAAATAATTAGACACAAAAGCGTGGGTTGCCTCCCACGTAGCGCTTAACGTCACTTGGCTCGACGGTTGTGCATCTTATCAGACAAGATGAACAACATAAATTTGGCCAACTTCTTGCTCCACATTGTAAGGCTTCAATCTTTGGCCATTCATTTTAAAAATGTCCCCATTGGATGGATTTTTTATTTCGATTTCTCCATGGGGATATACCTTGTGTACCATAAACGGACCCGACCATTTTGATCTCAATTTTCCAGAGAACAACTTCATCCTTGAATTAAATAATAGTACCATTTGTCCTTCCCAAAATTCCTTCCTTTGGATTCTTCTTATCATGTCATTTCTTTATTTGACATTTGTAGATTTTGGCATTCTCCCGCTTTCACAAGATCCAAGTTAAGGAATTTTGAAGCCCACAAAGCTTTGTGTTCAAGTTCTAAGGGTAAGTGACATGCCTTACCATAGACCAATTGATAAGGGGACATGCCAATCGGCATTTTGAAAGCTATTCGGTATGCCCAAAGCGCATCATCAAGCTTACTTGCCCAATCCTTGCGAGAAGCGTTAACCGTCTTCTCTAGGATTTTTTTCAGCTTCCTATTCCACACTTCCACTTGACCACTTGTTTGCAGGTGGTACGGAGTGGCTATCCGATGTTTTACATTATACTTCAAGAGTAGCTTCTCCATTAGGTGATTTAAGAAGTGAGTTCCTTCATCACTTATTAGAGCTCTTGGCACTCCAAACCTGACAAATATGTTTTCTTTCAGAAACTTGACTACCACTTTTGCATCATTTGTTGGTAGAGCAACTGCTTTTACCCACTTGGATACATAATCCACCGCCACCAAAATGTAATTCTTTCCAAATGAAGGTGGAAACGGTCCCATAAAGTCAATACCCCAAACATCGAAGAGTTCAACTTCTAACATGGGGTTTTGCGGCATCTGATTTATTTTCGAGATGTTTCCCATCCTTTAACACTTATCGCATTCTTTGATTACTTGTTGAGCATCTTTGAAAAGTGTCTGTCAGTATAAGCATGACTGGAGGACTTTGGCAGCGGTTCTATCACCACTAAAATGTCCACCATAGTCAGAGTCATGACATGCTTTCAAGACATCTTTCTGTTCTTCTTCGGGAACACATCTTCTGACCAACCCATCTACTCCTTTCTTGTACAAGAATGTGTCATCCCACAAGTAAAACCTGCAATCATGCACAAACTTTTTCTTTCGGTTAGAGTCAAATTCGCTAGGGATCACCCCGCCTACTAAATAGTTCGCGTAGTCTGCGAACCATGGCATTCCAATAACCGCAAGGATATGTTCGTCAGCAAACTCATCCTTTATTGGACGCTTTTCCTCATTCTCCTCTATGGGGGGAATCTGAGAGAGGTGATCTACCACAATATTTTCACACCCTCTTTTGTTACGAATTTCCACATCAAACTCTTGGAGGAGTTGGATCCATCTCAACAGTCTTGGCTTAGAGTCCTGCTTAGTAAATAAATACTTCCAAGCAGCATGGTCAGTATAAATAATGACTCTAGAACCCAACAAATATTGCCTGAATTTATCAAAGGCATAGACCACAACTAGCAACTCCTTCTCGGTAGTCGCGTAGTTCATATGTGCAGGGTTCAAAACATGACTAGCATAATATATGACATGCAACAGTTTATCTCTACGTTGCCCAAGAACTGCTCCCACTGCAATGTCACTCGCATCACACATGATCTCAAAAGGTAGAGACAAATCTGGGGCAATAACAATTGCTGTTGTCACCAATTTATTTTTTATAGTTTCAAATGCAACGTCACACTCTCTATCAAAGATGAAAGCCTTGTCCTTAACCAACAGGAGTTAAAGGTTTCGCTATCTTGGAAAAGTCTCTTATGAACCAGCGGTAGAAACCCGCATGCCCTAAGAAACTTCTTATACCTTTTTCGTTCATAGGAGGGGGTAGCTATTCTATTACCTCGATCTTGGCTTGGTCCACTTCTATCCCTTTGTGAGAAATTTTATGACCCAAGACTATGCCTTCTCGCACCATGAAGTGACACTTCTCCCAGTTGAGAATCAGATTGGTCTATTGGCATCTTTCTAACATAAGGTAAAGGTTAGTTAAACAATTATCAAAAGAAAAACCAAATACCGAGAAGTCATCCATGAAGACCTCCATATGCTTTTCGAGCATGTCCGTAAAAATGGAAGTCATGCATCTTTGAAATGTGGCTGGTGCATTACATAACCCGAATAACATTCTTCTGTAAGAAAAAATACCATAGGGGCAAGTAAAAGTTGTCTTCTCTTGATCTTCTGGTGCAACCGCTATCTGATTATATCCAGAGTATCCATCAAGGAAACAATAGTACTCATGACCTGGTAAAGGAAAATGATCCTTTCTTGTCGCCAAATTCAACCTCCTGTAATCGATGCAAACACGCCACCCCGTGGTCGTCCTTAAAGGGAGTAACTCATTTTTCTCATTCCTTATAACGGTAGTCACCCAAGAGCTATCGGATATGGGATAAATTAACCCAGTATCTAATAGTTTAACAACCTCTTTCCTAACCACTTCCTTCATTGTGGGATTTAGTCTTCTTTGGGGTTGCACCACTGGTTTGTGACCATACTCCATGAGAATTTTATGCATACAAACCGTAGGGATAATTCCCTCCAAGTCTTCTATAGCCCATCCCATTGCACTTTTGTGCTTCTTTAGAACCTTGACAAGCTTGTCTTCTTGATAAACTTCTAGATTATAGCTTATAATAGTTGGGCATTTCCTTTCGGGATCTAGAAAAACATACTTGAGATTTTCAGGCAATTGTTTCAGCTTAGCCACTTCCTTGGTCTCGTCTTTCTTTTCCTCAACCTGGGGTTCCCTCAAGTTTTCCCATCGGAGTGATCGGGATCCCTTAAAGGGTGGTTGTGTTGCCATCATAGTTAACATTTCCCTCTCCTTTTCATCAACTTCTTGAGTGTCTTCAGAAATTGACAGACTTAGAACTCTCTCCAAGGGAATTTTTTGTTCACCTAAAGGATTTTCTTTCAGAACCATTTGATCGATCACCTCTATGTGTTGACTGGTGGCCACATCATCTTTGTATTTCATGGTTACGCACATCAATTTTTAACTCTTCATCGTAAACTTTTAGAGTCATGGTGCCCTCTTCTATATTTATCAAACATCTTCCAGTCTCCAAAAATGGTCTACCAAGAATGAGCGGTATCTCTTCATCTTCCGACATTTCTAAGATGACAAAGTCCACCAAAAATATAAACTTATCAATCTTCACAAGAAGATCTTCCACCACTCCATAAGATCTCTTCACAGAGTGGTCAGCAAATTGAAGTGTCATTCTGGTATCTTGCAATTTTCCAATCCCCAACCTCTTGTAAATGGATAATGGCATGAGACTCACACTTGCCCCTAAGTCTATAAGGTACTTTTTGAAAGATCTATCCCCGATAGTGCAAGGAATAGTTACCGAGCCTCGATCTTTCTTCTTTACCGGAATCTTCATACCCTGCAAAATTGCACTACAAGTTTTGGTTAGTACAATAGAGTCAGTGCCAGTGCTCCTCTTTTTTGAAATAATATCCTTCATAAGTTTAGCATAAGAGGGCATTTGCTCAAGTGCCTCCAAGAACGGAATGTTAATCTCAAGTTTTTTGAACATCTCCAAGAATTTCTCGAAGTTTTTCTCATTTTGCTCTTTCTTCTTATTTCTTATGGGGAAAGGGAGTTTGACAACCGGCTTTGATCCACTAACTTTTTCTTTAACCACCAGTTTAGGTACCACCATCTTTTCACTCACAACCTCATTTTCTTTTCTTTCCAACTTTACTTCAAGAAATTGGAGTTCTTGGTTCTCATCTTTCTCAGGGACTTATTTCGGTTTACCACTCCTTGTGGTCACAACACTCACATTATTATGCTCTCATGGATTTGTAACTGTAGCACTCGGTAATGCACCCGGTGTTTGCGAACCCGCGAGTTGTGGAGCAATCTGACTCATTTGCACTTCCAGATTTTTTATTGAAGCACCAGTGTTTCTCAGATTACTTCTAGTCTCCTCTTGAAATTGTGAACTTTGAGCTGCCATTTTTTCAATGGAAATTTCCCAATCTGTTTTTCTTGGAACCTGTTGTTGAAATTGTTGTTGGGATTGGTGAAACTACCGCTGGTAAGGTTGTTGTTGTTGTTGTGGTCGATACTGTTGTTGAGGTTGGCTTTGATATTGGGTGGGCGCTTGTTTCTGAGCATTTCCTTGCTGGTCCTTCTAGGAAAAATTTGGATGATTTTTCCATCCATGATTATACGTATTGGAGTAAGGATTGTTCTGCTTCAGAAAATTAATCTCTTCTACCTGTTGCGCAGTTGCCACACAATGCATGGCGAAGTGAGGTCCCCCACAAATTTCACAACTAATTTCTTGAATAAGTTGAACTTGTGCCACCGTTTGAGTGTCAAGAGTCATTTCCTTGATTCTTCTCTCTACTTCAGCTGTTATTTGATCTTCCATCTTCACAACTTGATTTGCTAGCTTGAGATCAATGATACCTTCAGGTTGACTTACAATGCGGTCATAGAGCTCGAGATGCTCATTTGCTGCAATGGCTTCAATGATTTTCTTAATTCCAGTGGCTGTTGTAAAATTTGTTGAGCCACCGGCAACTGTGTCTATGAGTTTCTTAGTCTTCATTCTAAGGCCATTCACAAAATTTTGCATTTGTTCAATTGCATCCATGTTATGAGTAGGACATGCAACCAACAATCACTTGAACCTCTTGTAAGCGTCTCCGAGTGACTCTCCTTCCTTCTGTTTAAAATTAATAATATCATATCTCCTGCGGATATACACAGAAGCAGGGAAGTACTCATTCAAAAATGTTGTCTCCATTTGTTGCCAAGCTGTTATGCTTCCCACGGGTAAAGAGTAAAACCACTCTCGGCATCTTCCGATAGTGTAAACGGAAACATCACCAACTTTTTAGCTTCCTCTGAGTGTCCCTCAATTTTTAACGATGTCGTCATGGTCAGAAATCTTTGTAAATGCTTGTTGGCATCTTCATTGATTTTTCCGGAGAACGGTCTCCTTTCGAGTTGACGAATCGTTGAAGGGTGTAGCTAAAACTGATCAACATTTACCGGTTGGTTCACAATCGTTAACCTTCAAGTAGGAGCATTTGCACCTCCATAGTCACCCAGAAGTCTTTCCGTAGGAGGTGGAGCTTCAGCCATTGGTTCAGAAATGGCTTTGGAGTCTTCCGAATGAACTGAAACAACTTCTTCTTTTTCAGACTCAGAAACAATGGGGGTTGCTTCTGAAAGTTCCCGCCTAGCTTTTCGTCGTATAGCACGCAATACTATTTCTAGTTCTGCTTCAAAAAGAAATTCAGCTGAGGCCTTACCTCGCATACACAGATTAGACAATTATTAGAATAAACAATAGTACAGAAAAATTTTGGCTGCAGAGCAACAAAATTCCAATTGAATTATTTTTCAACATATACTTTGGCAGTCCCCGGCAACAGCGCCAAAAACTTGATCGGTAAAATAGCAAGTGTACTATTTGCACCAATGTAGTAATAAAATGGGAGTTATCCCGAGTATCGATCTCGAGGAGTGCGTGATAAGTACCAATCTTTATAATAACTCTATTGAACAAAAGATCATAGGGGGTTTCATGAGTGTTGTCAAAAATAATAAGAACGAGAAATACTTATATTAAGTGTATAAAAACTGTTTAACCGATATGAGAAAGCATGTTAGGGCCAGATGTGTGAATTACTTTGTAATACACTTCTTCCATATTATATAACATCTATGTTATAATTATTCAAAACCGATTCTCAAGAATTATTTTCTCTAATTCCTTAGCCGAAAACCATTAACAGTCAATTTCAATCCTAATTCCTTAGTTATTCAAATTGACGTTACGAAAAATGTAATTGATCAAGAATTAACGGCTACTACGGTTTGATCCTTATTCCTAAGTGATTAAACCGAAGTTTTATTATACAACAAGCGATGAGGCGGTTTGTCCGACCTAAACCTTAACCAGAGATCAGAACTTCATTTGTCCGATAAAATAAAGCATTAAGAATGGTGTATAATAATTTGAATAAAGAAAACATCAATGATCATAAAAACATAGAAAAAGTATTCATACAGTAGCAATTCAGGGACACCCCCTAGCATTGGGGGGTTTAGCTTCTCATAATATTCAAAGACAATAAATTACAAATTAGAGACATTACAATTTGTTGTTTATGAAGGTGGATCTTCAATCTCTTCCGATCTTGAAGATCTCTTATCCTCTAAACACCTTGCAAGCTCGCTTCTCCTTTCTGTCTATTTTCTTCTACGATTAAAAAGTCCCTCTCTCTATGCAAAAATACAGACTAAATAGCTTCCAATCAACTAAAAACATCGCGAAATACCCAGACTTCCCTCCGGACGTACGTAGGGGTCAACACACTAAAAATCAGCAAACGGGGCGAATTGGCCAACACGGGCCGTGTCAGGGGACACGGCTGCCCGTGTTGGCTCTCTGTAAATTTCAAAACTTCAGCCCTTGCTTACACGAGCACCCGTGTCAGCCGCCTGGATTCTTGATCCCAACATCTCTCTTCTGCACATGCTGACACGGGCCGTGTCAGTTGACACGGGCACCCGTGTCAGCCCCCTGTTCTTGTCTTTTTCCGTTTTGCATGATGTCATTGCCTTCCATTCTTCCAGTACGCATCTTTCGGGCTTATTGTTGGACCTGGAAACCAAGCAGTACTATAGAGAAACGCATAAAATGCGACAAAGAGAGATGAACTACTAATGCAACATAAAACAAGCAGAAATTTATTAAATACGATAAACTTAAGAAAATAACTAAAATAAAGAACAAAATGTTACCGATTCTTGAAGATTCAATGCTGGATGGATGATGAAAACTAAGTGTAAACGGTGACCGATCAATGAGCATCTCGAAATCCAAAATGGAAAGATATCAAAATTTCCAAGCATCAAATTACTCAAGAAAGCAACATGGGTATGTTAGCAAATCAATTGGCAATGCAGGCCCAAGGAATTGAATGCTAAAAGTATAATATGCAGCCTGAGAAGATATATAAAATACCAACAAAATACATCAAATACGCATGTGCAAATACTAGTGCGCAATTGAGTTTCTATAAGGTCTAATGATTTCCTAATCATATGTATTGGTCCCCACAAAATCGAAGGAAAATTTTACACACAAAAATTCACTAGCCAGCTCAGCAATTCAATGGAAAAATAATTCACAGGCCTCATGTGATTCACACTGATTTTGATCAAAATGGACACGTTTTAATTCACTCTCGCTCATCCTCATCCACTATATAAATAGAGTATCACTCTCACACTTCAGAAGAAGCTTTTCAAGCCATTTAAGCTCTAAAGAATTTTCACCTTGAAGCACTCAATATCGAGCTCTCGAACTCATTCACTCACAGAAGAAGAAGAAGAAGGATAAGAGTGGAGTTAGAAGAACATTGAAGTTTACCTAAAATACTAGTTATTATCGTCGTTGTCTCTGACGTTGTCTCTGGCAGGTAACTTCTTCAAACCATTGCTTCTACCCCGATTTGATCACCACGATGTAGTATCAGGTTAGGGAGATCGAAGCCCTAACCTATTATACTTTGATCTTCGTCATGTTGTGTTTAATTTCTAGAATTTCGATTTAGGGTACATGAACTCTTGAGCAAGATTCGGCTAGTGGATTCTGGTTTAGGTTAGTTAAGGTAAGGATTTGAATCTAGGAGGTGGAGACGGTCATTTTGGTGTTTGTTTGCTCATATTTGGAGATATGTCGCTGTCGGCGATGAGCTCTGGCGCAGAGGAGCCTTTGGCTCCGGTCATATATGGAGGAATTTTTTTAACATAGGGAGGGTGATCTGGTGTGGGGAAGGAGAGTGAGGTCTCTTTATGTGAACCGATTGAGCCAAGGCCCATTCATTTTACTGATTTACCACCTTTTGAGACTCCTGCGCCCCCGTCCCTACAAAGGCAAATGCCAATGATCCTTAGGGGTGGTACTTAGTGTAAGACCCTAATTTTTACCCTAAGATCCCTCATGCTATCTCATCATTTACCTTGGCTTTGGGATCACACCTTGGCCTCCTCCTTACCCCTCATTCATTGGGTTTGCATTGGGAGAGATCACCGTACACATTTGATTATATCATACTTTATTTTCTTTTGTTTACTAACCAAAATTCCAAAAATATGTTTATGTATAACTTTGTTTCTTTTGTAGGTAGTGTGTGGATCCACCTGTGCCCTATCGAGCTCACGACTAGGGTTTGAAACCCTCATGACAAGAGATCAATCAAGGAATTGTTAATAATGGTTTTAAATATCATATTAGGATCCCCATGTTGATTATTTTTCATTTTGATCAATAATTCATCAAGAGTTTGAAGCTTGTTTGCCTTGGAAGCCCTAATTCATTTGGGTATCTTGTGGCACATCCTAAGCAAGTTTCTTCTACAATTGGTCAAATATATCAAGGTATACTTTATTATACATCATCTCAAACATATATGATCCTACATGATCCTTAAAGATCAATAAAACTTCAAGTTTGCAAGTTGGTGCAAAGAGGTTGACCAGAGAATTTCAACTGGGAAAAATCGGGGTTCCCTAGACCCTATCTCCTACAATTTTTGTCATATGAAAATGATTCTAAGAGAAACATGATTATTTATTTCATTCCAAACAACTTTCATGTTGGCATCAAGATCTAGTTTTTCTTGGAAAGTCTTTTTTTATGGTGAAAGATTATAGGTCATTTTGTCTGTGCCCTAGTTAGGAGGTCCACTTCCAAGGACCATAACTTGCTCAATTTTTATTATATGAAGGCCATCCAAGTTTCATGATCAATTTCAATATGTTTTATCCATCTTTATTCTTTTAGAAATGTCATATTCCACTTGCAAGGGCATGTTACATGAGGAAACATTATAGGTCATTTTGGGCGATCATCATTGAACAAGTAATTTTCCTCAACTTCTAAAATTCATAACTCCCTCATGCCAAATCCAAATGATGTCAAATTTGTGACCAAATTTAATAGTATATAAATGTATACAGCTTTGGTGAAGAAACCATTTTCATTTGGAGCTCATAGAAAACATTATTCAAGGTGAAAGAAGTGGTCATTTGACTTTGTACTTAGAAATTTACAACTATGTTTGATTTCTCCAACTTCCACCTCAAAATTCATCCTGATCCAAGTTCCAAATGGAGAAGTGTTTATCATCAAACTTGTTCCCCTTGATGTCACCTTTCCAGAAAGTCCAAGATCACTTCATTTGGACAGGAATTGAGGGACTTGTGCATGGATTCTTTACATGGCTTCATTTGGTAAAATAAATATCCAATTTCCATTTCCATAATGCATGATCACATGATATCATTTCATGTTAATTAGCACACAATGTTATACCTTTTGGCATCACTCAATGGGCCTTGTACATGACCATGCAACCATGCAATCAAGGTTTCTATATTTGACAATTTTTGAAAGTGTGTGAAAAGAAATGCAAGAGCCTATATATACATGCCCTCCTCCTCAGAATCAAGGACCCTTGGCCCAATATTTAAACTGCAAACATCCTCACCTCCATTAAAGGATAATCTTGAATGTTTCCATTTGGAAACCGAGTTTCAAATTCACTTCTGTTTTGAAGTTGAAACTCCAAGAGTCCAAGCCATTCGAGCTTCCATTTCACTTCCTGCAAGTAATTAGAAGCAATCCAAGCTAATTGAGATCTAGATAGAGCTTCATCACTGCCCAAATGAAGGTGAATTTTCTCAATTTTCTCTTCTTCGATTCTCCCTCAATTCTCAACTATTTTGATTGATTATTGGGTGGCTGAAGTCCTACCAATGTAGGCAACAAGATTGAGTTACTTTGAGGTCAAATCGAAGCAACTCAGATCATGCACCTCAAATTTCAAATCCATGTATCTTTCAATATACTCAGAATTGGAAGAAATTGAGGCCAGATTCGAGCTCATGAGTATTTTTCCTTTAATGCTAGTTGATTCATCAATGACCTTGTGTCAGATGAATCAACAAGAGTTAGACTGAGATAGGTTCTCCCTTCATTTCTTTTAGTGTGTGGTATGTTTTAAGAGTTTCGTTCCTTGTACCAAATGTCTAACATGCACTAACACCCATATTTTTTTTCCCGACCTTAGATAGTTGTGACTTCTACATAAGTCAATTACAATTGCTTAACATAGAGATAAATTTGACCCCCAATGCATATCATTCTAGTAACTGAGATTGTAAGTCTCCCATTATTCATGGAATTATGTGAGAACTTGACCTTTTTCCGTTCATGAGAGCTAGTGGTATACTTGTTCTTTTATTCAAGTTGGAGCCCTTCTCATGGATGATGTCTTGGTTCAAGGATTCATACTTGTGAATGAATGGTTGAGTGTTCTCCAAAGAATTGCTTAATCAAGTAAAACTCATCACTAACATTTGACTAACCATTGACTAACTTCTTAATTAATGTTGTTTTACCTTCAATTCATTTACTTTATGCAATTTAAATTTCAGTATCTTTATAATTCATTGCCATTTACATTTCATTCAACTTGTTTATATTTTAAGTCCATTTCACTTTGCTCATTGGAGCAATATCTTGTAATTGTATATATAGTGTTTGTTTGTTTTTTGTTTGTTTGTGGTCTTTGGACCTTAAAACAACTAGTAACAACAAAAAACCTTAAAAAACATCTTGTTGGGATTTGACCTGAACTTTTTGGACTTAGAATTAGGAAACATTTCTTGTGCTAAAGGACTTGGTCAATGCCAACATCTGAGACTGAGCTATCTTTGACTATGACTTCATCTACTGTAAGACCCTGGGTCCCTTTGACTCATTTGCTCCTTTGTCTTTATGCTTAAATGTTATATTATTATTATTATTCATGTCTAATGATTGTTATGAGTCGATCAAGGAATATTTCATATGCTACATTGGGAGAATAGTAACATGCTCTCAACATCTTCTTAGCCATGGCATGTCCATTGGAATGAGTACTAAATGAACCCTCATGGACTTCAGTCATCAACAGGTCTGCTTCGTGTCTATCCACACATCTGAGCAGAACCATGTCAAAATTCCTCTTATAAAGCACATCACCATTGAGGTAGAAACTGCCAGATAATCCCCTCAAAGTCTTCTTATCTTTAACAGATGCCCCAGGCGGGTAAATCTGACTTTGGAGAAAGCACTTGGTATCATAATACCATGGATTACCATCTTTCACTTCTTCAATTGCAAATACATGAGTTGGTCTATCCAAGCGCATCACAGTGATATTGGGAACTTCATTCCAATATTTCACCATAATCATTGAAGCAAGCGTAGCAAGAGCATCTGCCATCCGATTCTCATCTCTAGGAATATGATGGAAGTCAACCTCAGTAAAGAAAGTTGAAATCCTCATTGCATAATCCCTGTATGGGATGAGGCCAGGCTGATTCGTCTCTCATTCACCCTTAATCTGATTAACAACAAGGGCTGAATCGCCATAAACATCAAGATGTTTGATCCTAAGATCAATACACTCTTCTAAACCCATAATACAGGCCTCATACTCCGCCATATTATTCGTGCATTTGAATGTTAGCCTTGTTGTAAAAGGAAAATGTGTGCCCTGAGGAGTAATAATCGCTGCCCCAATACCATTTCCATACTGATTAACATCGTCATCGAACATCATACCCCATCGGGAATCAGGCTCTGGCCCTTCATCGAGCGTAGGCTCATAGCAATCTTTCATCTTCAAATACAGAATCTCCTCATCTGGGAAGTCGTACTGAACAAACTGATAGTCCTCAATTGGTTGATGTGCCAAGTGGTCAGCCAAGATACTACCTTTAATAGCTTTCTGAGCTCGATACTCAATGCCATACTCAGATAACAACATCTTCCAACGGGAAATCCTCCCAGTTAAAGCAGGCTTCTCAAAGATATACTTTATTGGATCCATTTTGGATATCAACCAAGTTGTATGATTCAACATATATTGCCGTAAGTGCTTAGTAGCCCAAGCCAAAGCACAACATGTCTTCTAAAGCATTGAGTACTGAGACTCACAGTCAGTGAATTTCTTACTCAAGTAGTATATGGCATACTCTTTCTTCCCTAATTCATCTTGCTGACCCAAGACACAACCCATGGAATCATCAAGCACAGTCAAGTACATAATCAATGGTCTCCTTTCAACAGGCGGAGACAGAATCAGAGGCTCAGACAGATACTCTTTAATACTATTAAAGGCCTTCTGGCAATCCTCGGTCCAATCATGACGTTGATCTTTCTGGAGGAGCTTGAATATAGGCGCACATGTGACAGTCATGTGGGATATAAATCTCGAAATGTAATTCAAGCGGCCAAGAAAACCTCGGACTTGCTTCTCAGTTTTGGGCGCATGAATCTCTTGTATTGCTTTGACCTTGGCAGGATCAACTTCAATACCTCTTTCACTGACAATAAAGCCCAATAACTTTCTGGAATGGACTCCAAATGTACACTTGCTCGGATTCAAGCGGAGTTTGTACTTCCTCAAACGCTGGAAAAGCTTCAACAAGTGTTCTACATGTTCAACTTCCGTTTTCGACTTTGCAATCATATCATCAACATACACCTCGATCTCCTTGTACATCATATCAAGAAATAAGGTAGTCATATCACGTATATACGTGGCTCCGGCATTCTTCAAACCGAAGGGCATCACTCGATAACAGAATGTCCCCCAAGGTGTGGTGAATGTTATCTTCTCCATATCCTCGGGTGCCATTTTAATCTGATTATATCCAGAAAATCCATCCATAAATGAGAAGGCATTGAATTTAGCTGTATTATCTACCAACATATCAATATGTGGTAGAGGAAAATCATCTTTCGGACTAGCTTTATTTAAGTCTCGATAGTCCACACACATTCAGACTTTTCCATCTTTCTTAGGCACAGGAACAATATTGGCCACCTATTGAGGATATGTAGAAGTCACTAGAAACCCCACATCAATTTGCTTCTGAACTTCTTCTTTAATCTTCAATGCCATATCATGATGAGTTCTTCTGAGCTTCTGCTTCACAGGCACACACTCAGGCTTCAAAGGCAAGAAATGTTGCACAATATCAGTATATAGACCAGGCAAAGAAGTCGACATATTCTCGTAGCAACTCAATCAACCCCTTCTTAATAGACTCTTCTAGGAGTGCCCCAATCTTCACTTCACGAATGCAGTCTTCAGACCCCAAGTTGATTGTTTCCATATTCTCAAGATGCGGCTGAATGATCTTCTCTTCATGCTCAAGAAGACGGGTAATCTCATCAGGAATCTCTTCAACATTATCTTCTTCGGCCTCAAATACAGGGAACTCAAAGTTGGGAGATGGTGTTGGATCATTATGTTCAATGGGTTTGATCAACCTGCATAATGATTTTGAGTATAAAAGAGATTTCAAAATTCAAACAAGGTAAATCATTATGCAGATGAAAAGATTGATTTTATTCTCTTTTTTAGGGTTTTATGGTGATCACCAATTTTATGCAAAAGCAAAATGGGAAAATAATTTGGAAAAACAAACATTTAACATGTGATTATTTAATGAATATCATTGTAGTAATCAAAATGTGCCAACAATGTCATCACTTCTCCTTTTGGCATGGAAGAAGGGTTTTCAAATAAAATCAACATATTAAGTGGACTTGTGGATAACTATTGGAACATCAACAATGACCCAATTATTGCAGATTCCACCAGGTATGACAAAGTTGCCAAGATCTTCCTCTTCATCATCTTCCACTATGGCAACATCCTCTTGATCCTCAACTGTATGGATAAAACCACCACTCTGGAATAGCCCACACTCATTGGAAATACCTGAAGAATACCCTATGCCAGCTCGGGATTTATTATCTTCCAATTTGATCATTTTCCCCAAACCAGTAGTTGCACAAAGCTTAACGGCCAACTTAGCATCATTGTAGGAAGCAAATGAAGAAAGTCCTTTCCTTGAAGGCTCAACAATAGACAATGCTTGGAATGGAGTCCCAACCTCATCCTCAACATCAATGTAGGAAAAGGAAGATAAGTGACTGACCAAGAGAGCCTTCTTACCCCCTATCACCACCAACTTTTTATTCTTGACGAAATCCAACTTCTGGTGTAGGGTGGATGTCACGGCGCCTGCCTCGTGAATCCATGGTCTGCCAAGCAAACAAGTGTATGATGGATGAATATCCATGACCTAGAAAGTGATCTGGAAATCACTAGGTCCAATCTTGATCAGGAGTTCTACTTCGCCGATCACAATTTTTCTTGATCCATCAAAAGCTTTCACAACCACTCCACTCTGCCTCATGGGAGGCCCCTGGTAAGAAAGTTTGGCCAGAGTGGATTTTGGCAACACATTAAGGGATGACCATGTATCTACCAACACATTAGACAAGTCATCATCCTTGCAATTCATGGAAATGTGTAAGGCCAAATTGTGGTCTTTTCCCTCCTCAGGAAGATCAGCATTACAAAAGCTCAAGTTGTTACAAGCGGTTATGTTTGCAACAATGCTATCAAACTGCTCAATAGTGACATCGTGGTTAACCTAGGCCACGTCCAACACCCTCTGCAAAGCTTCGCGGTGTGGCTCATAATTCATCAGCAAAGATAAGATGGATATCTTTAATGGAGTTTGTAGCAGCTGATCAATAACATTATACTCGCTCCTCTTGATGAGCCTCAGCATCTCATCATAGTCCCCTTTCAAAATGCCATGCTGGCCAACCAGGACAGGAGCTTTCACAGATTTATCAACAATAGGGTCAACACCCTTCACAATAGGATTATTCGAAGAAGAAGTCCCCACAAGACCGGCAGGATTAATAACAACAGTTCTTCTCACGACATCTTCGTGGGGTTTCGGCTACGCCAAGAAAACACGACCACTACGGGTCACACCACTAACATCTGAGATACTTACAACAGAGGTGGAGGGCAACGACACCTCCTTCTCATCTTATAACATAACTGCGTTGTACCTGTAAGGAACAGCCTTATCTGATGAATACGGGACAGGACCCGCTGGCTTGATTACTAGAGTAGGAGAAACCTTCTTCTTGCTGCTATCATATTTGACAACAACAGGCTCTGGAATCCTGAATACATGAGAGATAACATCAAATTCGTCCTTGTTACGATTTTGAAGTATTTCGATCATTCCCTGATCCAACATCTCTTGGATGTCCTTTATAACTTTTCGGCATCCTCTTTCGTTGATAGTGCACACCTGGCACCTATCATGTTCATGCTCATAATGATTGTATCCACATAACAGTTTATGCATCTCGACCAAAGATTTCCTGATATCATTAACATTGAGGACTTTATATTTTCCAGGGCAACCCTGGACCATATTCACAGCAGCTTTCCCATGCTCGGGCAATGGGTTCTTCTTCACATTAGGACCTACATCCTCGAAAAACAAAATACCGCTTCTAACAAGGTCTTGCACCTTGGTCTTCAATGGATAGCAATTTTCCACGTCATGTCTGGGAGCACTGGAATGATATACACAATGTAATTCAGGCTTATACCACCACTGAGGGTTGTTCGGTACAACAGGTGCGTCTCATGGAGTATTCAACTTTATGTCTATCAGAGAAGGATAGAGTTCAGCATAAGTCATTGGAACCAGATCAAAAGTGACCCTCTTTCTCTCGTAGCTCGTACTAGTGTTATTGTTGTTTCGAGGCTTATAGGCCCACTGCCGCTGACGATGTTGTTATTGATATTGTTGTTATTGTTGTTGATGATGTACTTCTCAAAAGGCAGGTGCTATATGAGCCACCTGGTGTTGGTTACCGGCAGGGCGAACAATCTTCCTCTTTACAGAGGGTCTTCTCTTGATATAGGAGGACACATCATGTGCCTCTCCCTCCTTCTTCTTCGTAAAGCCCCCATATCTCTTTGCCGACGATCCTTCATCCCTAGATAAACGTCCTTCACGGACTCCCTCTTCCAGTCTCATTCCCATATTCACCATTTCGGTGAAGTCTGAGGGAGCACTGGCTATCATCCTCTCATAGTAGAAAGAACTTAAAGTCTTCAAATAGATCTTCGTCATTTCTTTCTCTTCTAGGGGTGGCACTATCTAAGCTGCCAACTCGCGCCATCTCTGGGCGTACTCTTTGAAAGTCTCTTTCTCTTTCTAGGACATCGCCCTCAACTGGTCCCTATCAGGAGCCATATCCACATTGTATTTATATTGCTTGACGAAGGCCTCGCCAAGATTGTTGCACGAGCGAATGTTCTCACTTTCCAAACCCATGTACCACCGAAGAGCGGCACCGGTCAGACTGTCCTGGAAGTAGTGGATAAGAAGCTGATCATTATCTGTTTTTGTTGACATCTTGCGAGCATACATCACAAGATGGCTGAGCGGGCATGTGTTTCCCTTATATTTCTCAAAGTTAGGTACTTTGAATTTAATAGGGATCTTCACGTTGGGCACAAGGCATAACTCAGCAACATTCTTACCGAAGAGGTCTTTACCCCTCAGAGTCTTCAGTTCCTTGCGCAACTCAAGGAATTGGTCTTTCATCTCGTCCAGCTTCTCATAAACATTTGGGCCCTCAGATGGCTCAGAATGATAGATGGTGTCTTTAACTCTTGGTAAGGTGTGCACAACGGGAGGTGGCACAGAAAGGACCGGGCTAGATGCCGGCAGAGAAGCGAGAGTTGGAACAAAACCCTCGGGCACAAAGTTGGCGGGCATTCCCCAAGGGAACTCGGCTGGCATAGTAGGCGCAAAATGGGTTGTTGCAGCAGGCACAATAGAAGTTGCAACCTCAGATATCACAGTCCTCGTAGGAGGAGTTGCAGGAGTTGGCGACGATTGGCTCTGGGCAGCCAGCACTGACTCCATCATGGCAGTCAGCCTAGCTATCTCATCCTTCAGTTCCCGGTTCTCTTGCTCTAGATGCTCCATTAGTCTTGGAAGATTGGCTTTTGTATTATACTGGTGCGTCAGCTTATCTTCAAAATAAATGAAGAGCAAAAAGTTAGACCACTGATCAAGAAGCTCAGAACAAAAACTGCTTATGCATATGATGCATGCAGTGTTTGTGCATATGATTTAATTTTTAATCAGAGGGACTTTATAGAGATCTATTTGCAAGTATTTGGAAATATTAATCTTTTAAGACATATATGGAATACTCATAGCAATAATATTTGGAAATTTTTTTACACCAATGAAGAAATACAGCTTTGGTAACCAAAATATAATACCAGAGGAAAGGAGAACAAACATCCTATGGAGTCCTAGAAACAATCGTCCAAAGCTCTCGAGATCGGAAGATAAGCTGCACGAAGCCTCTTCACCTCTCTCTCATAAGCTGCTTCCATGTCAGCCTTCTCCTTGGCGAGTCGATCATACTTCCTCTTCCAAAACCTGGATGACTGAGGAAGAAGAGACGTAACTACATCATCAGGCTCATTAATAACCTGATGCTCCAGAAATTCTATCATTGCATCTTTATCTCTAAGTTGTTGAAGAAGTTCCTCCCGCTCACGAACCCATGCACGTGACCGGTCTTCATCTCTTAACTCCTCTACTCCTTGGTTAGGGAGGGTTGAAGGCTTAACCATAACCATAGGGGTAGGTCTCGGATAATCATATGGCATGCGGTACTTAAGAGCTCTCTTCCTTACCCAAGCGGTATAGGGTTCCAAAGCAATACAGTTCTTCGGACCAAGCCCCTTCCGTCCCTTCCTATGAACATTGTGCCAAGCATGGACCATTCTTCCCTTCAAGTTCTGGGTATATTTACCCTCTTGAAAGAACACACCTTCCAACAGAATGTTGTTAGGTTTATCCTTTAAGGGAAACCCAAGCTGACGGCGAGCCAAAACAGGGTTGTAGTTAATTCCACCACATGTACCAAGAAGAGGCACATTGGAGAATTCACCACAAGAGTCAATAATATGGACACCATTATATACAGGGTTATACCAAGAGATATCATCATTAGTGAGGGACATAAGTCTCGTGGTCCACCGTAGACATCCCTTGTTCTCCATGAAGGCGAGCGTCTGAGGCAAGTGCAAAATAAACCACTTGTACAAGAGAGGCAGGCATCACACAATGGATCCACCACCCTTTGCATTCCTCATATGCAAAGAGAAATAAGTGTCACCCAACAGAGTTAGAACGGGATTAAGAGTAGAGAAAATCCTAATAGCGTTCACATCCACAAAATTGTCAATGTTGGGGAATAACACTAGCCCATAGATGAGAAGTAAAAATATGGCTTCAAAGGCGTCCTCACTCATGGCCTTCCCAAAAAAAGTAGCTTGGGCAATGAGAAAATCAGACGGGAGACCTTAAATTCCACCTTTGGTAGTCATATGAGCAACGACATCAGATACATCTATATGAAGCAGATCAGCAATCTCTTGGGATGAAGGAACCCTTTCCAAGCCACTGAACGAAAACTGATCCAGAATAGGTATACCCACAAGATAGGCATACTCCTCAAATATAGGGAAAAGCTGGAAATCCAGAAAAGTGAAGCATCAATACAAGGGATCATAGAACTGCACCAGCACACTCATCAGACCTTCATCCACCTGAGTAGAAAGAATAGACAGAAGCTTCCCATGGCGAGCTTTGAACTCCAAAGGCTCTAATAATAAGATGTCAAACTCCTTAACTCTTTCAAGTCGGGTTGTCTGAAACTGTACTTCTTCGTATTTCTTCTTTGCTTATCCATGTCTGAAAATTTGCAAATAGACCTCTTAAGTTCCTTGAAAATTTTCTTGTTGACGATATGGATGCAAATGAATGCAACAATCACACTCAAGGATCAAGCAAGTCACACCACACAAAGGTCACGGGATGGCTCAAGTCATCATCAATATCAATCATCCATTTTGGTGGATTATGGTTTACACCTTATCAACACCCAAGTTCCATTGATATTGAAGATATACGAGAACGGATCAACCGCGAATCACGGGTTTGTTGTAAGTCACGAGCATGGAGTCTCGGTTAAGAACCACCCAAAGGGAGTGTACTATGGTTAAACCTGACAATCATGTTCTAAAAAGGTCCTCATAGTCATCATCTCATCTTTCGGATATTATCGGATAAACGACTACTCGTATTCCAAAAATATTCTCAAGAGAGACTCTTATGAGTGTAGTATCGCATAACAATCGTATCAAATCTTACACTTGAATGACCTTCGCACTACGTCCTAAAATAGGCCAAGACGGGCTAGGTAATCTAAGGTCCTTGGCTTCTAAGGTTTATATTGGAAAGAGTAATGCCTAACCACGGCTACTCGTGTGACATTATTGATCCCAATAAGACCTCTGCCAAGTGAATGGGCTTACAAGTCAACTTGCTAAGGAATAACTCCACACAAGTCAACAAGACTATGCCATTCTCCTATCATAAGTGCATTCAAGTTCGGGTATAGAACTCATCTCACAAGACACCACCAAGCACACAAGCAATTGATATATCAAACAATTCATACATTACAAACAATACAGTCATCCCAAATTTGCACAAAAATATGTCATAAATAAATATAAACATACAATACAACAAGCAAAAAGTAGGCTAAACCCACTAGGAAACTATAATCCCCAGAAGAGTCGCCACTTTTCTGTAGCGGGGTATTCGTCACCTTATGATTTATTGACTAAATCAAAAGTAAGCATACAATTCGAGTCGCCACCACACTTTTATTTATCCAAAGGAAAGGTTAAAAAGCGAACGAAAACCAAGTAAGAAGTTTTATGAAATCAAAAACTAATAAAAATGTCAGAGATCTGGGTAAGGGGGTTGGTTATGAAATGGGAAGGTTTTAAGCACCCAAAACATCCTTAGTACTCTAAGGGAGCCCTTTGTGAAAATATGTGCAAAAGATTAGGGGGATGAGAAGAGAATATACATTATATTTACAATTTTGTTGTTTGAATGGATGAACCCATTGCCTACGTACCATCATAAAGGTAGGATCAAAACCTCATAGTTCGGGGTAAAAATCACAAAGATTGGTGAATTGATTTGTCAAAAGCCTTAAGGTCTTTTGTTATCAAAGGGAGAAAACTCAACCTAAACAAACAATCCACCATGTGAGGAGGGCTTCAACATACTATTGAGGGGTTAATCCTATTATAAGTATGGAAGACTTATAGTCCAATCACTAAGGATAAGGTGAGGTTTACATCAACCACTATGATAACTCAAACCTATGGCTAATGTTTATGAAAATGTTTTAATCAAAGGTGGCCATTGGAACCACAAAAACATCTTGAAGTGAGTTGTATTTACAAGTTAGAATTATTTATAAAATGAAGTCAAAGTTGAATTAAGGTTCATTCACAATGAGTATTAATGAAAAGAGTTTGAAAAATCAAAGGCATAAGGCCTAGGTTTCTAATTTGAAACAAAGTCAAAGTTTGCACATAAATGAGTTTGGCTTGGGTTAGAGTGGAAAGAAGAAGAAAAGGGCTAGTCCTAAACATGCAAAGATAAGAGAAGAGATAAAATCCTTGGAGTTCCTTTTCTTGAGATCATAAAGATGATTCAAGATGCTCCTTTCCTTTGGACTTAGCAATCACTCAAGCAATCAAACAAATATTATATTCAAGCTCCTAGGATCTCAATTTAGCTTGTCTTTCTTAACTTGGCTATTCATGACAATGGTCATTCTTACTATCTCAAGATGAGATCCCTATCACACAAAAACAAACATCAAAAAGTTCACAACACAATAAGAGAAAATGACAAAGAATGAGATTAAATTAGGGGTCCTTTGAAGTCAACTTTAAGATTTAGCATTCTAAAGGCATGAGGCCTAGTTGCTCTTGAACTCCTTAAACATTCTAAAGGCATGAGGCCTAGTTGCTCTTGAACTCCTTAAAGCATGGGTAAGGTCCTAATTCTAAGTCCTTTCTCCTTTTTGCATTGGGTTCACACAAACAAAGACAAAACAAAAACAAAGCAATAATATATTTATATACAATAATTAGCTCAAATGAGCAAAAGGAAAATGACATAAACATAAAATATATGCTCAAGTGTGCAAAGGGAAAATCAATATGAATACATTAGCAAGAAAGTAAATTGCATTAAAGTAAATTATAAGAAATTAAATGCTCAAATTAAAGTTAGTAGTTAGTGGTTATGTTAGTATGTCATAAGACAATTTAGCGCTATGTTAAGCAATCGTAAGTGGACTAATGTAGTAGTCATACCTATCTGAGGTCGGTCAATAAAACTATAGGCAAATAAACACAAGTTAGAGATCATGACTAGTAAGCCAAGCTCCTACAATTTTCCATGCCAAAAGAAAAGAAGAAAGGCCTTGTATGGACTTTAGGTTTTTTGCTTGACCAAGAAGTAACCTATCTTGGACACAAAGCAACTCACTTGATCATGGTTCAAGTTGAGTTTGATTTGGATCAAAGAAGGTTAAGCCTCCCATATGTCAAGAGCAACCACAAATCATTAACTCATTGGCCAAAATAAAAAGAAGAAGATGAAGATGAAATGAAATGGAAAGAACATTCAAATGTCAAACCCAATTGGTCAAAAATGAATCAAATCAACATCAACCAATGTAAAAAAGAAGAGAAATGAAGATTAGAAGTCAACAAGTCAAACATATTTTTTTGGTATTTTTGGAATTAAAATAAATGCAAAATAAAATGGACAAAATATGATCAAACCTCAAATCAATTCAAATCAACTTGAACAAGTCCAATTAAATTCTCATAGGTCTAACATGGTCAAACAAGGTTTGACAAATTTTCTCAGCATTTTTTGAAATCAGAAACTATTTAAAATCAATTAAAAACAATGAAAAATGACACAAATGAATTAAAATCTCAAATAAATCTCAAATCAATTAAGAAATTGATGAGACTATTTTTCATTGACTTATCATGATCCATATGTGTTAAGAAAATATTTTGGGATTTTTCAGATATCAAAAAGTATTTAAAACGAATTAAAAACTATTAAAAAAAATAATCCACAAAAAATATTAAATTAAGTCACAAAAATAATTAAAAATCAGAATATGAAACTAGATTTTTCAAGAAACTTTTTGGTGTTGGTCTCATATTTTTTTGACTTCAAATAAAATAGTTATGAATTTTTGAAATTAAAAGGAATTAAAAGAAATTAAAACAGAAAATAGAAAATAGGAAAATCAGGAGCGCTCAGATGAGTCTCATTAATTGACGTGGCACCATCACACGGTCCAGAAGCGCGGTCACATGGTGTTCAAGAGTCAAGCGCATGACACATGTATTTAAAATAAGTCAGCCAAAGCAATGGACATGATTAGATCATTTAAATCAAATCCAATGGCACAGGTGGATCCACAGGGGGATGGTGGTGGAAACCACCATCTTCTCCTGCCAGTTAACAACTTCCGGCCACCACGCGCAGGTTTTTCAACCTCAATTAAAATGAAGAAACAAGGTACCAAAATGAAGCTGGGGTGATGTACATCACCCCTGTAGCCTTGGATCTTCCTAAATGTTTCTATTTAATGAGAAATCTGAGCTTGAACATCAAGGTGTGCAAACTGAAATGTCTCAAATCATGAAATTAAGACCACCATTGGCCTGCCTCTTGCTCGAGGACTTTAGAAAACAATTCAAACTAGAGAAATTCACATCATGTAGCAAGATTCAGATCAAAACAGTTAAGTGATCTACCTTTGAAGTGCAACTTTAAACAGCACGATCTCTTCAAGCTTTTGATTCCAGTTTGATCTTAAGGTAATGAGGATGCAAGGCTAAGAATTAAGACTTGAAGATCAACTAAGGATGTTGAAATTCAAGCTTGAAATTGAGAAATTAAAAATGGAAATTCCTTTGAGTGAGGTTAGGTTTTGAATTCTGCAGCCTTTCAGATCACCTTGAGGTTGAAATTTGAACAAGCAAGGCCCTCTATTTATAGTTGAGCTGAAGGCAAGGCAATGAAATGCTCGTGTGCATGAACTTTGGGTCCTCCATGCATGGGCCTGTACAGGCGCATGTGAGGCCCAAAATTGAGTGGAATTGCAAGCTGAGATCATTCTGAAGTGAAATGGACATGCACAAGGCCTGGTATTTGCTTGCACTTCAAGTTTCAATGTGAATTGCATAATTGATCATAAACATTAAGCCCTTCTAAAGTCCCATACAGAAAATCCAAACATGATGGTGTGAGTAATGGTTGGAAAGCTCTTATCATAAGGAACAAAAGCTATGTTGGGCAAAAATCCATTTGGAGTTTGTAAAATTATGAAAACTGGCTTTGAAGTTTGAGGTACAAAACATGTCTTGATTTCCTTTGAAATTTTTTACCAAAACTGATCAACTTCAAGCCCTTCTGTTTTAATGATGCAAGCCTCAAATGGAAAAACCTCTAACATCACAGTTGTAGATCTTTTCAAGGTTATAAATTTGGACTTAAATTTTGCATCATTTGAATTTTGAATGAGCAAGTTATGGGCACTTGAAGTTAGGCATTTTTCAAATTCAATGATTTTGGTTCAAAGTGACCTATCATGTTTTGTATTATCACATGTGTTTCTTTAGGATTATGAAATTTTGTCCAACATAACATTTTAAGTAGACATCTTAATATTTCTAATTCAATTTGTATCACCTAAAAATCATTAAAAAAAAAGGAAGTTAGGTCCTTGGGAAGTTGACCCAAAATTAGGGCTTTAGTCAAAATGACCTATAATGTTTTAAAATGAATGATGATCTTACAAGTTTCAAATGGATTTTTGATGAACATGAAAGTTGTTCATATGGTTCTTAAGAACATTGTTTCTCTTGGGGTCATCTTTGCTTGAGAAACACATCAAAAGTTAGGTCTCAGAGATCTTCAATTTAGTCAGATGACTTGACTGGTCAACTTCTCAAGGCCAAACTTCAAATCTTGATGAATGAATGATTGAGGATACTCACATAAGCTCATATATGCATAAAATAATGAATTATAGAACTTCCCTTGATTTAATTTGATCATAGGTTAAGGTTGCTTCATGAGCAAGGCACAATCAATGCACTATTGAATTAGGGTTTCCTTGGGAAACAATCCTTAAGCCCTTTGGGTTATCTTGATCAAATTGGAAAATTGAGATATTTGGGAGACATGTATGATTATTTGGAACTTTGTGGACCATTGTCATGCTTGCTTTCATCTTCATCTAGCCACTTCATTGAGCTTAGGAGCCTCTTAGGAGCATGGGCACACATGACCACTTGAGCTTCAAAACAAAAAGAGTTAGTGACATATTTTTGTGCTTTTGGTTAGTAAAAAAGATAAGAAAAGCAATAATATATGATTCAAGCATGCTTGGTGGTCTCAAACCAACTCACACAAGTCCCAACCCTAGGGTTTAGGAGCCACACATGCTATGATCCTTGAGGCAATGCAATGAGCAAATAATATGATGCCATGAGGGATCGTAGGGTCAAAATTAGGGTCTTACAGGGAGATATTAAAGACTGCTAGCTATTGGAATGCTTTCTTGGATATTATGGCTATCTTTATTTAATGCCTTGGTCTTCAGATGATGCTTGGATATTTCTCATTTCTTAATGCTTGTTGATTGTCAAAGTCCAAAGGAAAATAAGTTTCTACATGACTTTCTTGTCTGTTTGATTGCATCCCATTCGTCAGATCTTTTCAACTCTTAACTTTTAATTTTTGCCTAGGGTAGTCTCTTAATCTCCTCCCACTTCTTTAATTTCAAAATCTCTCCCTCTTTTCAAAAACTTTATTTGTTTGTGATTTCAAACTTATACATGTTTTAATGATTAGAAACTTTGGCCTTATGCCATTGAATTTTCAAACTTTTTCCTAAGTCAAACTCGTGAATCAACTTAACCATATTGACTTAAATTTCAAAAAGAAAAAAGAACTAACAAATACATTCAAATATTTGGCCATTTTTGTGCCTTTCTTTATTAAAGTTTTGTTAAAATCAATTCACCAACTTCTTTAAAAAATTTACCATGAACTACGGGGTTTTCATCCCTCATTTTTATGTTGCTACGTAGGCAGAAGACCAAAGGTCTTATCAAACCCAAAAATATAGTTAATGAATTATTTTCTCATCTCCCCACTCTATATTTTATCAAACATCATTTACAACAAAAACATATGCATACAAAAAGGGCTCCCTAGGAGTACCTAGGACACTTTGGGTGCTAACACCTTCCCTCTTTGTACCAAACCCCCTTACTTGTAATCTCTAGCATTTTATTAGTTTTGATTTGAAAACTTCTTATCTTTGAGTTTTGTTCATACTTTTCCATTTTCCTTTGGAAACAATAAAAGTGCGGTGGCGACTCTGGTTTTACTGACGTCAAGTTTATCCATAGCTTGATGGTCACAAATTTACCGCTACAAAAATTAAGTGGTGACTCTGCTGAGGAGTAGTCGTCAGTGGGTTTAGTCTACTTTTTATGTGTATATGTTTGTATATTTGATGTTTATTTGTATGTATTATTTGTGTGATATATTTTGTCTATTATGTTTAGTGATCTCTATGAGGTGAGATAAGTTTTAACCCGGACTTGAGTACAATTAAGATAGGAGGATGGTATAGTCATGTTCGACTCATGTGGAGTAGTACTTAACGAGTTGGCTTGAGACCCATCTACTCAGTGGAGACCCGCTTGGAATTATTGATGCCACACGAGTTAATCATGGATATGCATTACTTTTTCCGACCTGGGTGTCTGAGAAGCTGAGGACTATAGAACATTTAACCCAACTTGGCCTAGTTAGGACGTAGTGCGGAGACTGTTCAAGTGTATACTTGATAACAGTTATTACGTGATACTACACTCAGACGGGTTTCTCTTGAGAATATTATGGGTTGATGAGTCAGTCATCCTAACCTTTAATATTCGATAGATGATATCAAGACTCTGGGAAATTCTTAGAACATTATCTATAGGTTTTTATCCTTAGTACACTCCTTTGGGATGGTTCTTAACCCGACTCCATGCTCATGACTCACAACAAACCCTTTGATTCTCGGTTGATCCGATCAGTCTCATCAATATCAATGGAACTTGGGTGTTGATAAGGTGAAAGCCATAATCCACTAAAATGGGTGATTGATCTTGGTGATGACTTGATCCATCCCTTGACCTTTGTTTGTGTTTGACTTGTGTGTGATCCCTTATGTGTGATTGTTACATTCATCCATACATGCGCATCATAACATTTATCACATAAAAAGTTAAAAATTTCAAGGAAGCTAAGGTCTTGTTTGCAAACATTTTCAGACCATGGACTATGGATGAAGGAACAATAAGAAGTGCAGTTTTAGATGTCCTGATTTGAAAGAGTTAAGGAAGTTGTCATCCTTTATATTAGATCTTTTGGACTTTAAGCAATGTCATGGGAAGCTCTTGTCTGTGTTATCTACTAATGTGGTTGAAGGACTTCTGAGTGTTTTGGTTCAGTTCTATGACCCTCTTTATCGGTGGTTCACTTTTCTTGATTATCAGCTTGTGCCCACATTGGAGGAGTATGCCCATCTCTTGGGTATACCCGTATCTGACAAGGTATCTTTCAGTGGATTAGAGGAGATTCCCAAATCTCATGTCATAGCCGAAGTTCTTCATCTGAAGAAATCTGAGATTGATACTCACTTGGTGAAGACAGGAGGTATTCTTGGGTTGAGTTCTGAGTTCTTCATTGGTAGAGGTACTGTTTTTGCTCAATCTGGTAGCGTGGATGCTTTTGAAGATATCTTGGTATTGCTCATTTAAGATTTAGCTTTGTCTCCAAATATTGATGGCTTTGTTGATGTTAACGCCATTAGAATCTTCTTGATTGGGTATCCTGTTCTTACTCTGTTGGGTGACATGTATTTATTTTTGCATTTGAGGAACTCTATAGGTTGTGGGACTATTGTGTGTTGTGTTCCTCTTCTATACAAGGTGTTTACTTTTCACTTGCCTCAGACACCTGCTTTTTTGGAGAACCGACAATGTCTTTGGTGGTCTCAGAGACTTATGTCTCTCACTAATGATGATATTGTTTGGTATGATTATGCATTGGGTAATTTGGACATTATTGACAATTATGGTGAGTTATCTAACATGCCTCTCATTGGTACGTAAGGAGGAATCAACGACAACCCTGCTTTGGCCCGTCGTCAACTTGGGTTCCGCTTGAGAGATTAGCCTAATAATGTTCAGTTAGAGGGTCTATTCTATCAGGATGGTAAAGATTCCCAACATTTAAAGAGTAGAATAATATGTGCTAGGCATAATATGCATAGGAAAGAAAGATCTGAGCTTGGTCCATGAAACTGTGTAGCTTTAGAATCTTATACTATTTGGGTGAAGAAGAGAGCTTTGGAGCTGAAGATGTCGTACGCTTGTGAAAGACCTATGTCTTTGGTTGTGGTTGAGCCATCAACTCTCCCTAACCAAGATGTAGAGGATTTGGAAGACGCACTTTCCAAGATGGAGCAGGATAAAGACTTGTGGGAAAAGCGGTTCCATGCTTTGAGCCAAAAGCATGAGGAGTTGCAGCTTGATTCGAAAGACAAAGATGCACTTATTAAGATTCTAGAAGAGCGTGCAGTGAAGAGACAGAGAGAGAGACAGAGGGTTTAGTTGCCTCTAGTATGCCTCATTCTTCCGGTGCTTGGAAGGAGATTATTGATCAGCTCGTCCTCGAGAAAGCTCAGATGAAGACATCCTTTGAGTTAGAGATTCGACGCATCCGCAGGAAATATACTCCTTTGGCTAGATCTTTTGATGTAGTTGTTAGGGATCCTTAGGATGATAGTTTCCTTTTCTCTTGTATTTGGACTTTGGTTTCTGAAATTATACTCAATGTAATCCTTCCAAATTTTATGAATAAAAAGAAATTTTATAATCAATTTAATTGTTATTATTGATTATTATTGTTAATTTAAAATATTTGCAAATAAGACTTCATATGTTCCTTGAAATTAAAACCAATAAAAAAATTGCATTTCATGCATCATTTGCATAACAGGTTTCTCCCGCCAGGTGTCTTATCAGTTCTTCTTCTGTGTATCAGCCAAGCTAACTCCCCACTAAAACACTCGAGCTAATCGATTAAAAAGAATGGAGCATTTAGAGAAAGAAAATAGAGAGCTGGAGGATGAGATCGCCAGACTTATGACATTGATGGAATTTGTGATAGCTGCTCATAACCAACTGTCTCCACCTTCTACAGCTCCTCCTCCTTAGAGGACTATCATTTCAGATATTTCTTCATCATCTGTACCTGTCATTGCTAGCCAATCTTTTCCTGCTATGCCAGTTGGGTTCCCGTGGGGAATGCCACCGGACATTGTGCCTGAAGGGTACGCGCCAACTTTTGCTTCTCTGTCAGCATCTATCTCGGTCCTGTCAGTGCCTCATCTTATTGTCCGTACGCTTCCTCGTGTCGAGGAAACCATTTATCACTCTGAGCCATCTAAAGATCCAGAAGTTTATGAGAAGATGGATGAGATAAAGAATCAATTTCTTGAGCTACGCAATGAATTGAAGACCCTAAGAGGAAATGATTTATTTTGTAAGAGTTCCGCTCAGCTGTGTTTAGTTCTCAATGTCAAGAATATGCCTATAGATGGAGGGAGTTAGCTGCTCAGATTAGTCCACCTTTGGAAGAAAAAGAGATGACCAAGACTTTCTTGAAGACGCTGAGTTCATTTTATTATGAGCGTATGATCACAAGTACTCCCAATGATTTTACCGAAATGGTAAACATGGGGATGAGATTGGAAAAGGGAGTCTGTGAAGGGCGTGTGTCCAAAGACGAAGCGACAACAAGCAAGAAGTATGGGCATAGCTTCTCCAAAAAGAAGGAAGGAGAAACTAACACAGTATCAGAAGGGAGGCAGAGGAGACCTCATTAGCATCATCACCAAGTATCATCAGTGATTCCAGTTTTTTTCCAACAATTCAACCAATCAATTAGTTCTAATTCAACAACAACATCAGTAACAACGAACCAACTACAACAACTTCAATAACAATCATCAGCAAAACTTTGAGAGGAAACAGGTCTTTTTTGACCCTATTCCTATGACATATGCAGAGTTGTATCCGTCCTTCGTAATCAAGAATCTTATCCATCCAATAAATCCTCCACAAATTCCTGAGCAACTACCATGGGGGTTCAAACCTGATCTTCATTGTGCTTTTTACCAGGGAGCCCCTGGTCATAATATAGAGAACTATTATCCGCTAAAGTATGAAGTTCAGAAGCTTGTCAATAGTGGTATGGTGTCCTTTGAGGACAGAGCGCCGAACATCAATGCCAACTCGTTGCCTGCTCATGGTAACACTTCTGTA
Source organism: Lathyrus oleraceus (assembly GCF_024323335.1). Classification (NCBI taxonomy): domain Eukaryota; kingdom Viridiplantae; phylum Streptophyta; class Magnoliopsida; order Fabales; family Fabaceae; genus Lathyrus; species Lathyrus oleraceus. The sequence continues at coordinate 326,394,510 of NC_066580.1, forward strand.
AAAATGGTGGACGGATGTCCAGGGAATTTTAGAGTATTTGATGTACCTCGTATCCATAGGTATTTGGTGGAGATCCATAAGGATTTGTGCAAGGTGAGCCATTATGAAAATGACCATGATGATTATGTAATTTGTAGTGTGAATCCTCGTGGTTGTGTAATTGTTAAAAGAGATATTCAAAGGTTGATGGATGAAAATGTTATCCAGGTACAGTAGTCAAGGTATATAGGAGATGATGTGAATGTCATCGTGCCAGTGTTCAAGACCCCTGAGCGGATAGTTATTCAATATGATAGCAGCAACAACAGTAATGTCAATAGATCGGTATCGTCGTTGGTTATACGGTTAGTGGGCTCTGTCCCCTACTCATACGATAAAGTTGTGCCATACAAGTATCATTCCACCATGATAGAGAATGGTCAAGAGGTTCCTCTTCCAGTGGCAGACTCAGTAGTAAATATTGCGGATATAGCGAAGGTGACCTATAGAGGTCATGTGTTTAGTCTGGTGTTTCCTAAGACTGTGGCAGGTATGTCTATGGGTATGAAGGCCGAGATCCCTACAGTTGATCCAGTTAGTGCTCCAATGTGTCAGTCTGGGGAATCCAACAATTTGAAGACTAATGATGATGATGAGGTGTTACTCCTAATCAAGATAAGTGAATTTAACATTGTGGAACAGCTGCTTCAAACATCGTCAAAAATCTTTGTGCTATCATTGTTGATGAATTCTGAAGCACACAAAGAAGCATTGTAAAGAGTGTTAGAACAAGCTTATGTGGAGCACGATGTTATCGTAGATCAGTTTGACCACATTGTTGCCAACATCACTTCTTGTAACAATTTGAGCTTTTGTGATGAAGAACTTCCTGAGAAAGGCATAAATCACAATTTGGCGCTACATATTTCGATGAATTGCAAGGAGGACGCTTTGTCCAATGTTTTGGTTGACACAGGTTCATCATTGAATGTGTTTCCAAAATCAACTCTATCAAGACTCTCCTATCAAGGCGCCCCGATGAGGTATAGTGGCGTAGTTGTTAAAGCATTTGACGACTCTCGTAAATCTGTCATTGGAGAAGTGGACCTTCCAGTAAATATAGGTCTGAGTGACTCCCAAATTAATTTTCAAGTGATGGATATCCACATGGCCTATAGCTGCTTGTTGGGAAGGCCATGGATTCATGAAGTTGGAGTTGTGACGTCTACTCTACACGAAAAGCTGAAATTTGTGAAGAACGGAAAGCTTGTCTTTGTTGGTGTAGAGAAGGTGTAAGACCCTAATTTTGACCCTAAGATCCCTCATGACATCTCATCATATGCATTGGCATTGGAATCATACCTTGGCATCCTCCTTACCCCTCATTTCTTGGGTTTGTATTGGGAGAGATCACCAAGCACCATTTGATTGTATCATACTTTGTATTTTATCATCTTTACTAACCAAAATACCAAAAATATGTCTATGTATGCACTAACTCTTTTGTAGGTAGAGCATGTGCTCACCCATGATCCTTCAAGCTCACATCTTGGGTTTAAGACCCTCATTGCTAAGAGCTCAATCAATAATGATCCACAATGTATCTAGGCATCATATATGGATCTCCATGAGCTTCAAATGTTATTTTGATCAAGAATTCATCAAGAGTTTGGAATTGGTTTGCAGTGGAAACCCTAGTTCATTTGGGTATCTTGTGTAACTTCTTCACCAAGCTTCTTCAACAATTGATCAAAGATTTCAAGGGATACTTCAAATTTCATCATATTATGCCTATATGATCTCCCATGAGTCCCAAAAGTCAGGATAATTTCAAGCTAGCAAGTTGGTTGGTGGTGGTTGACCAGAGGAATTCATCTGATCAAAAGTAGGGATCCCTAGACCCTATCTCCTACAATTTGTATCATATGAAAGTTATTCCAAGAGAAACATTACTCTAAATGAAACTCCAAATAACTTTCATGTTGAAGTCTAAAGCTAGTTTTTCTTGGAAAAACATTTTTTATGGGGAAAGATTATAGGTCATTTTGTCTAAACCCTAATTTGGAGGTCAACTTCCCAAGGCCATAACTTGCTAAATATTCATGAGATGAAAGATTTACATGTTTCACAATCAAATTAAATTTGTTTACTGCAACATTGATGTTTAGAGGAAGAGGTAATACAACTTTTATGAGCATGTGATATGAGGATACATTACAGGTCATTTTGGACCAATACCATTAAACAGGTGATTTTCCTCAACTTCAAAAATGCATAAATCCTTCATACAAAATCCAAATGGGGTCCAACTGGTGACCATTTTGAAGGACTTTTAAAGAGTTACAACTTCTATGAAGGAACGTTTGTCATTTGAGGCTCACACAAAAAGTTGGCCAAGGTGGAATAAGTGAACATATGGTTTAACACTTAGAATTTTTTTTGATATGTTGAAATTTCCAAACTTCCACCTTAAAATTCATCATGTTACAAGCTTCAAATTAAAACATGTTCAACATGAAAGTTGTTCCTCTTGATCTAACCTTTCCAAAAAGTCTAATTTCATCCATTTTGGACAAGATTTGAATGGGCTGCACATGGCTTGAACATTGCATCATCATTTGGCAAAGATCAAACTTCAAACTTCCATATACATTTGCCTTGCATTCTAAGTTGATTTCAGACTTACTCATACTCAATTATAGACCAAAATGAATGATCTCATGGGCCTGTACACGCCCATGCACCCATGCATCACTCATTGGCAATTTTGGAAACTCATTTGTAAGGTGTAAATAACACTTGATTCAACTCTAAATAGGGGGCCCTATGCTCAGAATTGACGACTCATTCGCGCCAGATTTGATCCCAAACACCAAACCCTTCCATTTGAGAGGATAATCCTGAGAGTTTCCTTTGAAAATTAAGTTTGAATCTCACCGTTTTGAGATTCAAAACTCTAGGGATCCAAGACCTTTTGTGCATTCTAATTTACTTCTACAAGCATCCTAAGTAAAATCAAGCATGAGCCATAGCAAGAACATGTGAATCCAAACCTTCATTGAAGGTATTTTCTAGAAAATTTCATCTCTTCAATTCTCACTCAATTATCCATAATTCTCTTGGATCTTTGGTTGTTTAAAGTCCTACCAATGTAGGCAACAAGATTGAGTTACTTTGACATCAAATCAAAGCAACTCAGTTCATGCACTTCAAATTTCAACTCCTTGTATCTCTCAATATACTTGGAGTTAGGATAAATTGAGGCCAGATTCGTGCTCAGTGTCATTTTTACTTTAAAATCATGTCCTCCTTTTTTATTTTAGTGATGGTTATGCTTGGACCAATCCGACGAAGCTCGTCTGAGAAGGAGACCAGAGATTTGCTCCGGTGGTGAGTTGGCAAGGTCTATAGCCACATGATCTATTTGATTTGTTTTAATCACGAGTGTTGGTTTTAATTACCAAGTTTGTGGCGCGCTGACTAGAGTCCACAATGGATTGCGCGCCTGTGACCACTTGATATGCCACGTCAATTAATGAGGGAGATCAAATGGTCCACGTTTTTCTTGATTATTTGATTTTCATTTTATTTGTGCTATTTTCATTAATTCATATTAATTTTAATATTGATCCGAAAAAATATGAGAGTTTCACCAAAAAAAATTTAATAAATTCCTCTTTCATTTTCTGAATTAAAATTATTTTTTGGATCCTTATTAATATTTTTCATGATTTAATTTATTTTGTGAATATTTTTAATTGTTTAAAAATAGTTTCAAGTTTCTAAAAATTATGAAAAAAATTCTCCAAGGTCCTTTGACATTGTTTGACCTGTGATAAATCCCATGGCTATTTCTTTGGTGCTTTGATGAGGTTTTAGGAAATTGACCAACCATAATTTAATTTAATGCATATTTTAATTGTTTTTAATTGATTAAATGAAAAATAAATTGTGTTGAGCTTCTATTATTGATTTGTTGAGTTTGACTTGTGTTGTTGGGCCTTGGTCAAGGTTGATTTGAATTTGTTGAGTTAAGATCATTGTATTTAGGGGATTGATGAAATGTACATTTCATCTCCCAAAATGAATGAATGATCTTAATTTGGTAAAAGTCCTCCTTTGACCAATTTGTGTTGATTCCATTCCCCCTCCATTTTTATCTCATTCCCCTTATTTATTCATTCATGTCATGGACATATGATATCTCTATATCCTAAGGCTAGTTGATTGCAAAATCAACATGAGTATGGATAAGATTAGGTCCACCATTTTTCATATTCTTTTTGTGTGTGGTATATTTCATGAGCATGGTCCATTATGCTCTGTCTCTAACATACATTAATATAAAAATTCTATTGCCCGGCTCAAATAGTTGTGACTTCTACATAAGTCCAATTACGATTGCTTAACATAACGCTAAATTTTGACACAAAAGGCATAGCATTCTAGTAAGTGAGATTGTAAGTCTCCCCTCTTTCATGGTATTGTGTGGAAACTTGGCCTTTTTCCTTCCTTTGGGAGATGTCTTGGTTCAAAGATCCATGCTTATGAATAATGGGTTGAGTGTTCTCCAAAGAATGACTTAAACAATACAAATAAAAAGCAATACTAACTTCTAATCAACTAACAACTAACATTTAATTTCAAGCCATTTACTTTTATGCACTTTAATTTCAAGCTTTATTCATTTGCCATTATTCATACCATTCAATTTATTTACTTTAATACCATTTTCACTTTGCCCACTTGGGCCATAATTTGTGATATATTGTGTTTGTATATACTTGTTTGTTTGTGTGGTCTTTTGAACTTAATGTACATAATAAAAACAAAAACCCTAAAAGACATTTGTGTGGACTGTTGGATTTGATCTTAGACAATGGAATTAGAATTAGGCAACACTCCCTATGCAAAAGGACTTGGCCAATTCCAACTTTCATGAAACCAAGTGCCTGTGAAGTGAACATTCATCAGATACAATATTGAAAATCCATTTGAGTTCATCTGCAACATGATCATATTGAAGCTGTTATTTTGAACCTGTTTAATGCCTACTTTTGGAAGTCATCTGATGCATGGGAAATTTTGAAGAAGATCATGGAGTTGCTAAGCTTGGATATGACTATCTTTATTTGATGCCTTGCTCTTCATCTTGTTGTTTGTGTATTGATATTGCTTGATTCTAAAGTCCAATGGAAATTTGGGTTTCTATATGACATTCTTGTCTATTGGATTGTAGCCCATCGGTAAGATCTTTTCAACTCTTAACTTTTAAATGTGTGCTTAGGATTAGTCTCTTCATCTCCTCCCCACTTATTTAATTTCAAATCTCTCCCTCCTTTCAAAATCTTCTTTGCTTGTGTTTTTCTAAACTTAGACCATATTGCAAAATTAGAAACTTTGGCCTTATGCCATTGCATTTTTTAAACTCTTTTCTTAATCAAACTTGTAAATAAACTTAACTATACTTGACTTAAAATTTCAAAAGCCAAAAAGAACTAACATTCATTCAAAACTTTTAGGCCTTTTGTGCCTTTGTTAAAACTTAATTTTTTTGTTAAAAGTAATACATCCACTTTGAAATTGATACCACAAAGTATGAGGTTTTGATCCCCCATTCTTATGTTGGTACGTAGGCACAAGTCCGAAGGCCTTGTCAAACACAAAAATATAATTAATGAATTCTTTTCTCATCCCTCCACTCTATTTATTGCAAACATCATTTTATACAAAAACACCTATGCACACAAGAAAGGGCTCCCTAGGAGTACCTAGGACACTTTGGGTGCTATCACCTTCCCTCTATGTAACCAACCCCCTTACCTATAATATTTAACATTTTATTAGTTTTGATTTAAAAACTTCTTATCTTTTGGGTTTTGTTTGTACTTTTCCCTTTCCCCTTGGAAATAATAAAAGCACGGTGGGGACTCTGGTTTAATTGACGTCTAGCTTATCCATAGCTTGATGGTCATGAATTTACCGCTACAGAAGGCATTATTGGTGAGCCATTTATCATCTTTTACTTATGTTGATGCTAAGGGGGAAGTTGGAATTCCATTCCAAGCTTTGTCCATTCTTTAAAATACGCACAATAGGCTATTCAGACTGGAAATATTGATAAGTGGGCCCGTGTTGTGGAACTCATTGAGAATAAGAACATAGAAGGATTGGGATTTCAACAAGGGTCATTCAACGCCAATGTCAAGGTTATGTAATCCGTTTTCCATAGTGGAGGGTTCATTCATCAGGATGATCAACACTCAGTTGCCATTATTGAAGACAGTGATGAAGACGAAGCTTGCGCCGACTTTGTGACACATGGCCAGACTTGCAACAATTGGGTTATTGTTGATGTTCCTGCTATTATGCACCAGTATAAGTAATTTGTTTTCATTATTTTAAGAAAAATCCTTCTCCTATGCCTAAGGTAGAAGTGAACATTATTGGGAATTTTCCTTATTATCATCAATGAAATACAATTTTATTCATCCATATCCATGATGTTTTTATTTTTTACTTTATGCTTTTTCTGAAAATGGTAATCACAAAAAATATAAATAAATAATAATCTTTCCATCTGGATAATATTTGTTTGCACTCCATTTCTCAAAATTAAAAATATCAAATCATTATGCAGGTTACTTCTCAAACTCATTGAATATAATGATCCTACTCCCTCTCCAAATTTCAATTTCCTTGTGTTTGAAGCTGAGGAAGAGATTGATGATGAAAAAGTATCTGATGAGTTATCCCGTTTGATTGAGCACAAGGAAAAAAGCCATTCAGCCATTTGAAGAGCAGATTGAATTAGTTAACTTGGGTTCTGATGATGATGTGGAGGAAGTCAAGGTTGGGTCTCAACTCTGTCCAGAAGCTAAGAAGGGGTTGATTGATCTTCTTCGTTAATATTATGATGTGTTTTCTTGGTCCTATCAAGATATGTCTGGTTTAGATTCTAAGATTATGGAACATAGATTGCCTTTGAAGCCAGAATGCCCGTCAGTCAAGCAGAAGCTGAGAAGAACTCATCCTAATATGGCAGTGAAAATCAAAGAGGAAGTGCAGAAACAGATCGATGCTATATTTCTTGTTACATCCGAGTACCCGCAGTGGGTGGCCAATATTGTGCATGTTCCGAAGAAAGATGGAAAAGTGTGTATGTGTGTTGATTACAAAGATTTGAATAAAGCCAGTCTGAAAGATGATTTTCCTCTACCACATATTGATATGTTGGTAGACAACACAGCTAAATTCAAAGTCTTTTCATTTATGGACGGATTTTCCGGTTATATGGAGAAGACCATATTCATTACACTCTGGGGAACATTTTGTTATCGAGTGATGCCTTTCGGTGTAAATAATGCTGGTGCAACGTACCAGAGAGCTATGACCACTCTTTTTCATGATATGATGCATAAAGAGATTAAGGCTTATGTTGATGATATGATTGCTAAATCAAGTGATGAAGAAGAGCATGTCAAGCATTTGTTGAAGCTATTCCAGTGTTTGGGGAAATATAAACTCCGCTTGAATCCCAATAAGTGTGCTTTTGGTGTTTGTTCTGGTAAATTGTTGGGCTTTATTGTCAGTGAAAAGGGTATTAAAGTTGATCCCGCCTAGGTCAAAGCATTACAAGAGATGCATGTGCCCAAAACTAAGAAGCAAGTTAAAAGTTTTCTGGTCCGTTTGAACTATATATGAAGATTTATATCGCATATGACTGCCACATGTGCGCCAGTATTCAAGCTTCTTCGAAAAGATCAGTCTTGTGATTGGACTGAAGATTTCTAGAAAGCTTTCGATAGTATCAAAGAGTATCTGCTTTAGCCTTTGATTCTGTATCCTCTTGTTGAAAGAAGACCGTTGATCATGTATTTGAATGTGCTAGAAGAGAGTATGAGATGTGTTCCTGGTCAGCAAGATGAGCCAGAGAAGAAAAAATATGCAATTTACTACCTCAGTAAGAAGTTCACTGAATATGAGACTCGGTATTCTATGCTTGAGAAAACATGTTGCGCATTGGCTTGGGTTGCTAAGCGTCTGCGCCAGTATATGTTGAATCATACTACTTGGTTGATATCCAAAATGGATCCAATCAAGTACATTTTTGAGAAGCCTGCTTTAACTGGGAGGTTTTCCCGTTGGCAGATGTTGTTATCTGAGTATGATATTGAATATCGATCTCCGAAAGCTATTAAAGGTAGTGTCTTGGCTTACCATTTGGCTCACCAACCTATTGAAGATTATGAGTCAGTGCAGTATGATTTTCCTGACGAAGAGATTTTGTACTTGAAGATGAAAGATTGTGATGAACCATTGCTTCAAGAAGGGCCAGAACATGGTTCCCGTTGGGGCATGGTATTTGATGGAGTTGTTAATTCATATGGTAATGGCATTGGGGCAGTGATTATTACTCCCCAAGGCACTCATTTTCCGTTTACAGCTAGATTAACCTTCAAGTGTACAAACAATATGGCTGACTATGAACCTTGCATAATGGGGCTTGAATAAGCCATTGATCTCAAAATTAAATACTTTTACGTCTATGGAGATTCAACTTTTATTGTGAATCAAATCAAAGGTGAATGGGAGACGAGTCAACCCGGGTTGATACCATATAGGGATTAAGCGAGGAGAATATCAACTTTATTTACAAAGGTTGAGTTTCGTCATATCCCTCGAGATGAAAACCGGATGGCAGATGCTCTTGCTACATTGGCTTCCATGATTGTGGTGAATTTTTGGAATGAAGTTCCCAATTTGACCATGATGCGTCTTGATAGGCCAGTTCATGTGTTTGTTGTTGAAGAAGTCAAAGATGAAAAGCCATAGTATTATGATATCAAGTGTTTCCCCCAAAGTCAAATTTACCCATTTGGGGAACCTTTGAAAGATAAGAAGACTTTGAGAAGATTAGCTGGTAACTTCTACCTTAATGGTAATGTGCTTTATAAGAGAAACTTCGATATGGTCTTGCTCAGATGCGTGGATAGACACAAAGGAGTCATGTTAATGACTGAAGTCCATAAAGGTTCTGTTGGCACTTACTCCAATGGACATGTTATGGCGAAGCATTCCCATTTTACACAGAGCATTATGCCATAGAAAGATTCAAGCATGCATCATAACATAAGCCAATGATGTTTTCCTTGCGTCCTTGGCGAGGTTATCAGGCCCTTAGTATATCCCAGTCTCTTTTTATCCTTACAAGATTTATTTGACTCTACCGACCAAAATACAGTTCTATCCTAGTAATCTTTTCAAATCCAATTCTATCCTGGTAATCTTTGTTGGTGATCCAGTTTTTTCCTGGTGCAACATCTTCTGTTCATAGACATACCCGTTTAGCTTGGTAGTCTTTGTGATTGTTAAATCCTGTATTATCCTGGTAATCTTTTCAAATCTAGTTCTATCCAGGTAATCTTTGTTGGTGATCCAGTTCTTTCTTGGCGCAACATCTTCTGTTCATAGACATACCTATTTAGCTTGGTAGTCTTTGTGATTGTTAAATCCAATTATATCCTGGTAATCTTTTCAAATCCAGTTTTATCCTGGTAATCTTTGTTGGTGATAGTTCTTTCCTGGCGCAACATCTTCAGTTCATAGACATACTTGTTTAGCTTGGTAGTCTTTGTGATCGTTAAATCCAGTTCTATCCTGGTAATCTTTTCAAATCCAGTTCTATCCTGGTAATCTTTGTTTTAAATCCAGTTCTATCCTGGTAGTCTTTGTGATTTTTGGGTCCTTTTGGTATTTAATCCTCTCCCAACTTGAACGGTTGAAAGCTACTACTTTTTTCAACCTCTCGGGTGCAACAAAATTGAATAGGGGCAGTTGTTGTACCCCAAAATTCACCCTCTTCCTCTTGACCTTATTGGCTTATGTTTTATCATCATATACATTCATGCATATCATTAATATCTATGGTTTTGGGGATCAAGGGATCTTTTTTAGCTTCAGAAGGAAGAAAGGTGATAATCAGTGAAAAGGAGGTTGAGCTATCGTCAACTTCATGATCATTCAAGCTACAAGGGTTTTCTTATGACTCAGGGCATCTCAAGTGGTCCATTACTTCATCAGTTGAATGAGAATTGCAAGAAAGTGGGAGTGAATCACACTCTTCTATATCTTGATCCCTGAGCTAGAAGTGTTGATTTTCTCAGTATGTGGCATACTCATGGACTAATTTTGGATCATCTTTATCATATAATTATTCAAGACATCTTTGTTCAAATGTTTCTCCACATTCCCTAGAGGAATCAAGGTTTTGAAGATGTGCACTACTATGTTATCCTGTTGGGCTGAAATTAGGGTTTGTGATAAAATCAATTTTTTCTGTTTGAGAAAAACTTGTTTCCATGATGTTCTATGTGTCCCTAAGTGTCTATCTGTAGAATAATGGCCATCAATTCCATTCATAAGAGGCTTAATTGCTCAGGTGATTTTTTGTTTTGATTCAATTAGGGAAAAGTCAATTGGGCAGGTTAAAAAGTCAAATTTTGTTTTTTTTTTGTCAAAATTGTTTTCCACAAGTCAAATATGGTCTATGGTTGAAATTTGATCAAGAAAAATCAAGAGATTCATCAAAAATCAAGAATTATGGAAAATTGCTTAAAATTGGAAATTAGGGTTTTGGAAACTTGCTATTCTTAGCAAGTTTAATGTTGATGAGCAACTACTTTCATGGCTTTTGTTCTCTATGATAAAGACTCCAAACCAAATTGACCTAAACATTAATTTTGTTCTCCTTTCTCCAAGATTTAAGAAGGTACCAAGATTGAAGCATTTGGATCATCATATCTCTAGTTATGGTTGTTAGAAGTAAGGCATTTCAAATTCCCTCAATTGGCCTAACACTTAGAAAATTTCTAAGTGTCCCAAGTCAGGATTCCCAACCATGTTCATGGCAGTTTTTAAGGACCTTAGTGGTTCCATCTAAAATTGTTTCCAACATGAAAGTTTTAGTATTAAGTCTCACCTTTACATTAATTCCAAGAGCAATTCATTGGGATAGTCACAACTCAAGATATCACTCTCACAAGTCGTGAACTTGGATTGGTTGATTGGCCTTTATACTTAGTGAAATTTTTCTAAGTATTTGGTCACTCCAAACCACATACTTCATGTCCAATTCTCACAAGGTTATAGACTTTATTTGGATTCGATCTCAACATGAAAGTTATAGGGAATTATCTCCTCTCCACTTTGGCTTCAAACATTTTCCTATTTTGTAGCTTGAGGAGCAAGTTATGGACATGGCAAGTTAGGTCCTTAGAATGACCTTTATGTGACACTTTGGCATGCAGTCATAAGTAATCATCTTCGTGCCTACTTTTGAAGGATCTCTAGGTTTTGTTTCAATTTCCCTCCAACATCAATTATGCTCCCCTCTTTCCAAAATGTCCTATCTCACTCCAATTGGCCAAGAGGCCATGAAGTTATTTTGGTTCAAAGACACCATGTTTCAATCTCCCTTACCATACTTTATTTGGTTGAAATTGTGCATGATGATGAATTTCCTTGTAGCAAGGTTTGTTCCACACGACCAAGACACATTCCTTTTGCCTTTAATAGACCAACAACACTTGATTTGGGTGCTTTCATACCCTGTCCAAACATGGCCCAAATGAGAAATGTTTGTGTTTGTCTTTTTCTATCTCCATTGAGTCACAATCCTTAGCCCTCTTATTCGACATCGTGCTTCCAAAAACGACACAACATACACACACCTTGCATGCCAAACTTCATTTTTGCATAATCTGGCCAACTTTCCCTCCAACGGTTTGGTCCCAAAACAAGGAATGACACCTAATAATAAGCATGGTATTTAAGCTAACTTTAACCTAATTGTGAGAGAGAGGATTAAGGAAAGAGAACTCGTGAGCTGGAGCACTGAACTTGAGGATTTCATTTTTAATTTCTGAGTTCATCTTCACTACTCACTCAGCATCATTTCAGTTTCTTGAAGAATACCAAAGTCCATTTTCTTTGTTTCTACAACTCCTTCAAGCTCAAGAAGTAGTGGATATTCTCCACTAGGTAAGTCATCCTCTCTGTAACACCCTTCTAAAATACCCAAAATATTTAATTAAAACAACAAACATATATATATATATCAGAGTAGATATGCAATTAAGGGTGTCACACAATCACTTCACACCATTCACCAAAATAACTGTCATGCTCTTTATTTAATCAAAATAAACATCGCATAATTCGCAGCGGATAGAAATCAAATCAATCATGCAAAACATGTAACACATTACATGTAAACTGGTTCAACAACCAACAATAAAACAATTAAAACATCCCATCCCAATGTTACATCTACCAGAGCATGACCCACTAAGGAACTACACTAGACTCCAAGCACTAGCTCCTACTCAATCACTGCTCGTTACCTGAAAAATGGTTGTAAGGGTGAGTTCCTCAATCGATATAATAAGCATTATAAAATATCATGCAATGTTAAGTAATTTAACATATTTCATCACCCTAATCAGATTACACATTCAGCAACGGCAACATAAACTCATAATCATACTCATACTCATACTCATACTCATACTCATACTCAACACAACCACAAAACACACGTATAATATTGGAACACATCCATTCATATTATACGCCATACATACATTATGCAATGAGACTCCATGCATGCGGTACCGACTATTCGTGAACATATAGTTCAACCTCACCGATCAAATCCAGATACGGCTACCAAGCTCACTAGTCCCACTCATTTGAGACCTAGTGACTCACTCACTAATTCCTCACCATGGGAATTAGCTACCACCCCAAGGGCTATGATATGCACGCTAATCACCTAGCATGCAAACATCAACAACAATTCCACAATAATTCACTCACTAATTCCTCACCATGGGAATTAGCTACCACCATAAAGGCCACAAAATGCACGCTAAATCAACTAGCATGCAAACATCAACAATCCACAATGGACATATGCTCACACTCTAAGCAGTAAAACAGTCCATTCCACAACTGTATACATAATACATACATTCATAGCATTATGCATACCATCATACATCATCAGCATATTATCACAAAAAAATCATATCATATCATGCCAATTAATAATCACAGTATTAGCACACTCTACTAATATCTACACTGCTCAAAACAACGGGAAATGATCCCTACTCTATCATATATCAGCTAATTTACATTACTCAGCTGAACAACCAAAAACTGCACAACAACAGTTCAGAAAAATCACAATTCTGCCCATGCGCGTATTGCCTAGTGCCATACGCGTATGGCCCATTTCTCAGCCAATCCCATACGCGTAACACCATCTCATACGCGTATGCTACGCGTACCACTTCCCCATACGCGTACCAACAGAGACCAAACCACGTTCAAAACATCATCTTCCTCATCCATACGCGTATTGCCTAGTGCCATACGCGTACCAGACCATCTCATACGCGTATTGCCTAGTGCCATACGCGTATGACCAGAAACCAGAATTTCCAGATCTGCTATGGTTTTCTCTGCTACGAATTTCCTCAGATCTACCCTTCCACAGTCCAGTTTTTCACAGTATTCGTTCATATCATCTAACACAATTCATACCCTATTCAATTTCACAAATTCTAACATTATTCCATCTAATCCTTACGAATTTTCCTTCAACCATAATCCAAATTTCGTTCATCCAATACTTCACAAATTTCAGCATACATCATTCTAATCAGAGTCAAATCAATGGTTTATCACTACCCATTACATGTTATCCCATAATACCCATTAAACGATGATAACCCCCCTTACCTGAGTTAATCCGACAATTCCTTCGGCTTCGAGCTCTTCCTCTCTTCAACCCTTGTTCTCTGGCTCTTTTCCCCTTTCTCCACTTTAGAGTCGTTTTTCTGTATTCACGTGAAAACTCTCTTTTACCAAATGGGACCTTTTTAATTCCAACTTTTATTCCAATAATAATAATCCAAATTATTTAATTAAATTAATAAATATATTATTAACTTAAATTAAATAATTATCATATTTTATCGGGGTGTTACAACTTTCCCCCACTAAAAGAGTTTTCATCCTCGAAAACATACCTCAAGCGAACAACTCAGGATAAGACTCCTTCATCTGACTCTCAAGTTCCCAAGTCACATTGCCACCTGCTGGTCCTCCCCAAGCTACCTTTACCAAGGCAATCTCTTTACCCCGCAACTGCTTCAACTCTCGATCCTCGATCCTCATAGGTGATGTTTCAACAGTCAGGTTATCTCTCACCTGTACATCATCTACTTGGACTACATGCGACGAATCAGGAATATACCTCCTCAACTGAGACACATGAAAAACCTCATGCAAATTCGCAAGTGACGGCGGTAAAGCGATACGATAGGCTACCTCCCCTATCCTCTCCAAAATCTGATAAGGACCAATAAATCGAGGTGTCAACTTCTTCGACTTCAAAGCTCGACCAACTCCAGTGATCGGAGTAACACGAAGAAACACATGATCTCCCTCTTGAAACTCAAGTGACTTTCTCCTCTTGTCGTGATAACTCTTCTGACGACTCTGAGCAATCCTCATCTTCTCCTGAATCATCTTAATCTTTTCCGTAGTCTGTTGAACAATCTCCGGTCCAACCACAGCACTCTCACCGGACTCATACCAACATAAAGGTGTCCGACATCTCCTACCATACAAAGCTTCAAACGGTGCCATACCAATGCTCGAATGAAAACTATTGTTGTAGGTAAATTCAATCAAAGGTAAATAACAATCCCAAGCACCTCCCTTTTCCAAAACACAAGCCCTCAAAAGATCCTCCAGTGACTGAATCGTCCTCTCAGTCTGACCATCAGTCTGCGGATGATATGCAGAACTCAATCTCAGCTTAGTTCCCAAAGCCCTCTGCAAACCTTCCCAGAACTTCGATGTAAATCTAGGATCTCTGTCCGAAACAATACTCGACGGAATACCATGCAAACTTACAATTTTCTCAATATACAACTCAGCTAATCTCTCTAACGGATAATCCATTCTGATCGGAATGAAATGAGCCGATTTTGTCAATCTGTCAACAATCACCCAAATAGCTTCAAAATTCTTATTTGTCCTCGGTAAACCAGAAACAAAATCCATACTGATACTATCCCACTTCCACTCTGGAATAGCCAACGGTTGCATTAGCCCAGACGGCTTCTGATGCTCAATCTTTGACTTCTGACAAGTCAAACAAGAATAAACAAAACTCGCAATTTCTCTTTTCATTCCCGGCCACCAAAATAACTTTTTCAAATCATGATACATCTTCGTAGCCCCAGGATGAATACTCAAGCCACTACGATGTCCTTCCTCAAGAATACTCTTCTTAAGTTCGGTAACATCCGGAATACACACCCGATTACCAAATTTCAAAACACCATTCTCATCAACTCTGAATTCACCACCTTGACCTTGATTCACTAGAGTCAACTTATCAACCAAAAGCACATCGGATTTCTGACCCTCTCTAATTTCATCCAGAATACCACTCGTTAACGTCAACATTCCCAATTTAACACTATTGTGAGTACTCTCACACACCAAACTCAAGTCTCTAAACTGCTCAATCAAATCCAATTCCTTAACCATTAACATAGACATATGCAATGATTTCCGACTCAATGCATCAGCCACTACGTTTGCTTTACCCGGATGGTAATTCAAACCAAAGTCATAATCCTTCAGAAACTCTAACCATCTCCTCTGTCTCATATTCAGCTCTTTCTGATCAAACAAATACTTTAAACTTTTATGGTCACTGAAAACCTCAAATCTTGACCCGTACAAGTAATGCCTCCATAACTTCAGAACAAATACCACAGCTGCCAACTCTAAATCGTGTGTCGGATAGTTCCTCTCATGAACCTTCAGTTGTCTCGAAGCATAAGCTACAACCTGCTTATTCTGCATCAACACACCACCCAAACCCAACAATGAAGCATCACAGTAAACCCCAAATGGTTCCGACGGACTTGGTAATATCAGAATAGGAGCAGTAGTTAACCTTCTCTTTAACTCTTGGAAACCTTCTTCACATTTTGAGTCCCAAACAAACGCTTGCCCCTTTCTAGTCAACGTCGTCAACGGTAACGCAAACTTAGAAAATCCCTCAATGAACTTCCTATAATAACCTGCAAGTCCAAGAAAACTCCTTATCTCAGAAACTGACTTCGGAGCTTCCCACTTAGATACCGCTTCTATCTTAGAAGGATCAACAGCAACACCACCTCTTGAAATCACATGACCAAGAAAACTAACCTCTTCCAACCAAAATTCACAGTTGGACAGTTTAGCAAATAACTTCTTTTCTCGTAGAACTTCTAAAACCACTCTCAAATGTTCAGCATGCTCTTCTTCAGATTTCGAATACACCAAAATATCATCAATAAACACCACAATAAACTTGTCTAGGTACGGATGGAAAATCCTATTCATGTACTCCATAAATACCCCAGGCGCATTAGTCACACCAAAAGGCATTACAGAATATTCATAATGTCCATACCTTGTTCTGAAAGCAGTCTTCTGAATATCCTCAGTTTTCACACGTATCTGATGATACCCCGATCTCAAATCTATTTTGCTGAACACACTCGCACCAACCAACTGATCCATCAAATCATCAATCCTCGGCAAAGGATACCGATTCTTGATCGTCACTTTATTCAGTTGCCTGTAGTCCACGCACAACCTCGTAGTACCTTCTTTCTTCTTAACCAATAACACTGGTGCACCCCACGGTGACACACTCGGACGAATAAATTTCTTATCCAACAGATCTTCCAGCTGACTCTTCAATTCAGTTAACTCAGCAGCAGACATACGGTACGGAGCCATCGATATCGGTCTAGTACCAGGTACCAAATCAATCGAGAACTCAACTTCACGCTCTGGCGGTAATTCATTCACTTCTTCAGGAAACACATGAGGAAAATCACACACCACGGTTAGATCGCGAATCACCAGTTTATCTTTAGCCCCCAAAGTCGCTAACAGCATAAACAACTCTGCCCCATCTGCTATTGCCTCATTCACCTGCCTTGCTGATAGCAACAAACTCTTTCCTTCCTCAATCTCAGGAAAGATCACAGTCTTATCAAAACAGTTGATATAGACTCGGTTAAACACCAACCAGTTCATACCCAGGATAACATCAATCTGCACTAATGGAAGACACACGAGGTCCATCCCAAAGTCTCTACCAAAAATACTTAAAGGACAATTCAAACAAACTGAAGTAGTAGTCACTGAACCCTTCGTAGGAGTATCAATCACCATACTACCATGCATCTCAGATATCTCTAATTCAAGTTTCACAGCACACTCCAAAGATATAAAGGAATGAGTCGCACCTGTGTCAATAATAGCTACAAGAGGAAAGCCATTAATATAACACGTACCTCGGATCAAACGATCATCTGCAGAAGTCTCAGAACCCGATAAAGCAAAGACCTTGCCTCCCGACTGGTTCTCTTTCTTCGGCTTAGGACACTGTGGACTGATATGGCCCACCTCTCCACAGTTAAAACAAGTCACAGTCTTCAACCGGCACTCTGCAGCCAAGTGACCACCCTTTCCACACTTGAAACACTTCTTCTCATTACTGGTACACTCATGGATACGATGTCCAGCCTGACCACATCTGAAACACTTAGCAGGGGCACTGGAGTCTCCCCCACTAGGTCTCCTCATCCCACTCTGTCTCTGGAAACCTTTGCCAGCTGCATACGGTTTTCCACGATCATTCTGATTCTTGCCTTTCCTATCAACCCTCTGCTGATAGCTCTCCGCTCTGGCCTTGGTATCTTGTTCAAAGATCCTGCAACAGTCAACCAAGTCAGAAAACACTCTAATCCGCTGATATCCAATAGCCTGCTTGATCTCGGGACGTAACCCGTTCTCAAACTTCACACATTTTGAAAATTCCCCAGTAGCCTCATTATAGGGAGTGTAATACTTCGACAGCTCTGTGAACTTAGCAGCATACTCAGTAACAGACCGGTTACCCTGCTTCAAATCCAAGAACTCTATCTCTTTCTTTCCTGTGACATCCTCTGGAAAGTACTTCCTCAGGAATCTCTCTCTAAACACCGCCCAAGTGATCTCAGCATTCCCAGCAGTTTCCAACTCAGTGCGGGTAGCAACCCACCAATCATCTGCTTCCTCTGACAGCATATGCGTACCGAACCTGACCTTCTGGTTCTCGGCACACTCAGTCACTCGGAAGATCCTTTCAATCTCCTTCAACCACTTCTGAGCACCATCTGGATCGTATGCTCCCTTGAACATTGGAGGATTATTCTTCTGGAACTCACTCAATTGACGAGCAGCTCCCATTCCCACCACATTCGGATTTCCTCCAAGTACTCCAGCTAGCATACCCAGAGCCTCAGCACTCGCGGCATCGTCTCTACCTCTTCCAGCCATCTCTATTCTGAAAACCCAACAAGCTAAAACAATAAGTACTGATAGGGTTGCACAACACCTATCCCGTACAGGGAAACAGAATAATTACGACTCGACTCGACCGACTATGCTCTGATACCACTAATGTAACACCCTTCTAAAATACCCAAAATATTTAATTAAAACAACAAACATATATATATATATATCAGAGTAGATATGCAATTAAGGGTGTCACACAATCACTTCACACCATTCACCAAAATAACTGTCATGCTCTTTATTTAATCAAAATACACATCGCATAATTCGCAGCGGATAGAAATCAAATCAATCGTGCAAAACATGTAACACATTACATGTAAACTGGTTCGACAACCAACAATAAAACAATTAAAACATCCCATCCCGATGTTACATCTACCAGAGCATGACCCACTAAGGAACTACACTAGACTCCAAGCACTAGCTCCTACTCAATCACTGCTCGTTACCTGAAAAATGGTTGTAAGGGTGAGTTCCTCAATCGATATAATAAGCATTATAAAATATCATGCAATGTTAAGTAATTTAACACATTTCATCACCCTAATCAGATTACACATTCAGCAACGGCAACATAAACTCATAATCATACTCATACTCATACTCATACTCATACTCATACTCATACTCAACACAACCACAAAACACACGTATAATATTGGAACACATCCATTCATATTATACGCCATACATACATTATGCAATGAGACTCCATGCATGCGGTACCGACTATTCGTGAACATATAGTTCAACCTCACCGATCAAATCCAGATACGGCTACCAAGCTCACTAGTCCCACTCATTTGAGACCTAGTGACTCACTCACTAATTCCTCAGCATGGGAATTAGCTACCACCCCAAGGGCTATGATATGCACGCTAATCACCTAGCATGCAAACATCAACAACAATTCCACAATAATTCACTCACTAATTCCTCACCATGGGAATTAGCTACCACCATAAAGGCCACAAAATGCACGCTAAATCAACTAGCATGCAAACATCAACAATCCACAATGGACATATGCTCACACTCTAAGCAGTAAAATAGTCCATTCCACAACTGTATACATAATACATACATTCATAGCATTATGCATACCATCATACATCATCAGCATATTATCACAAAAAAATCATATCATATCATGCCAATTAATAATCACAGTATTAGCACACTCTACTAATATCTACACTGCTCAAAACAATGGGAAATGATCCCTACTCTATCATATATCAGCTAATTTACATTACTCAGCTGAACAACCAAAAACTGCACAACAACAGTTCAGAAAAATCACAATTCTGCCCATGCGCGTATTGCCTAGTGCCATACGCGTATGGCCCATTTCTCAGCCAATCCCATACGCGTAACACCATCTCATACGCGTATGCTACGCATACCACTTCCCCATACGCGTACCAACAGAGACCAAACCACGTTCAAAACATCATCTTCCTCATCCATACGCGTATTGCCTAGTGCCATACGCGTACCAGACCATCTCATACGCGTATTGCCTAGTGCCATACGCGTATGACCAGAAACCAGAATTTCCAGATCTGCTATGGTTTTCTCTGCTACGAATTTCCTCAGATCTACCCTTCCACAGTCCAGTTTTTCACAGTATTCGTTCATATCATCTAACACAATTCATACCCTATTCAATTTCACAAATTCTAACATTATTCCATCTAATCCTTACGAATTTTCCTTCAACCATAATCCAAATTTCGTTCATCCAATACTTCACAAATTTCAGCATACATCATTCTAATCAGAGTCAAATCAATGGTTTATCACTACCCATTACATGTTATCCCATAATACCCATTAAACGATGATAACCCCCCTTACCTGAGTTAATCCGGCAATTCCTTCGGCTTCGAGCTCTTCCTCTCTTCAACCCTTGTTCTCTGGCTCTTTTCCCCTTTCTCCACTTTAGAGTCGTTTTTCTGTATTCACGTGAAAACTCTCTTTTACCAAATGGGACCTTTTTAATTCCAACTTTTATTCCAATAATAATAATCCAAATTATTTAATTAAATTAATAAATATATTATTAACTTAAATTAAATAATTATCATATTTTATCGGGGTGTTACACTCTCACTGTACCTCCTTCATTTTTAAGATGCACATGCCATGAACTATTTAAGAATAATGTTTGAAGTTGGCACAACATGTTATCTTCATCTGATTACTTGAATATATGATGTTTGAGTTTGCTGAAATTTTTGAATAGTATATTTTCCCCAACTTTCACACCATATTTCTCCCTGATCCATCCATGTTTTTAGGTTTTGTTTGGGATATTATTTTAGTACTCCACGAGATCTACATGTTTGTTTTTTATTCCATTCATTTTTACGCATTGTGGGAGGAGTTATTTGGATTGGAAGTTAACATGTTGGATTCGTGTTTAGGGTTTATTGTTTGCATGATCAGAGGTTGAAGATGAGTGTTGACAGGCCATGATTGGTTGGACCTAATTTCTGTCCGGTAGTGACTTAAGTGGAACATGACCGGTTGAGGTCATGTTCACATGTTTTTTGTACATTTTATTTTATTTTTCAATGTCACGTTTCAAAAATCGGGTCTTGGTTTGGCTTGGACTTTGGGTTCAATTAGATTCAATTCATTTCACTTTTTCTTATACGCCCCCTTTGCCATTTTCACTTGTTTAATTTATTTTGTCTCTTCCTAATTTATTTAAATCACTTCCCTTATGTCAAAAATTCCCAATTAATTTATAATTATTATTTTGAGTATTATTTATTTTCCCATATTTTTATTCTTATTTTTTGATTTATTTTAAATATTTATTTTGATTATTGTATTTAAATAAGTTTAACTAATTCAATTTGTTCATTAGGGGTTAGTTATTTATTTTCCCATTTGAATCTTGACCTATTATTTTGTACACTTTTATACACATGAGCATAGGACATTTGGGTTTTCATTTTACATAAAGATTAGTAATTATAGATTATTTTTGGGACTTATCTTGAAGTTGGTTTGGTTTGATCAACCATTGATTCATTGCTTGAATTATAATTTTGCTTGAAAACTTGTGTACATAATTTTGGAGAGATCCTTGGGACATTTTATTTTATGGTTTCATCTTCCTATGCATAAACTTTCAGAATTTTTCTATGATTTTAACCATTTTTCTTGAGTTATCCAAGAAAGCATGTTCTTTTATGATATACATTGCATCTAGTTAATTATTTTGGAATGAACTTGTGCAACCATGTGGGATCTCTTTCTCATTCTATCTTCACCTCATCTTCATCATTTAGAGGTCTTAATTTCATCCATATGATCCCTTTTAAATATTTCCAATTGATGTTCCTTTGATTGATTGCCTTGAATTCTATTTGCGTGCTTTTGAGACCATAGTTTAGATTGTGTCTTGTACATTCTAATTGGAGTGCTATGAGTCCAATTGGATTTGTTTCCCCTTGTATACACTTTTTATTTACTTGGTCTTGGTATCCTTATACCTTTATCTTATGATTCTTTGAATGGTATTCCATTGTCATTCATCATGATGACACATTAGGAGCTACATTCTTCTTTCTTGACCTTGTTTTGAGTTTAGTAGATGGTGAAGCTCTTAGGAGTTTAGGATCCATTTTTGTATGGTTTGATGTTATTCTCCTTTAATTTTTAATGTCTCAACTTTATTTCTCATTGGTAATTTTCTTTGATTGGGTAAAGGATTCCTTACTTGGATGATGACCATCATTTGACTTGCTAGTTATGCTTGAACTTTGAGTCTACTTGCTTGTGGGTGCCTCTTGAAGTTTAGAAGTTGTATTTGATGCTTGGAAGAGAATTTTTTTATCGTCCCATGACTTATAAGCATTAATCTTTTAATCTTTGTTCATCTTGTTGATTTTTGATAAACGATTCCTTTTCTAGGATGGTATCTTTACTTGTTTATCAAGTTATTTAGATTTGATGTGTGTGTGAAGTTTTGGTGACTTACCTTGTTACTCTTGAACCTCATCTTAAGTTAACTTATTATACAAGTAACAACACCCCTTGATGTCATGTATGTGCCTTCATTGTTCGATTACTTATTGCTTAAGTTTCTTCTAACTTATGTGATTGGTTGCCTATCTTTTGGCCTATCTTGAAGCATAGCTTATGTGATTCATTCATGATGCTTGAATTGACTTGTATGTGAAGTTTAATATGCCATATACTTCTGACTTGTTTGGTTTGATACCATTTTCCCATGATTTTATTTCATATATACTTGATTAAAGTTCATTAACCTTGGGAGCATGGGTAGGGTATGAATTTGATTATTACCTGTCTTAACCTTTGGGTATGTTTTGATAGGGTATATTTATGATGTCTTGAGTATATTTATGTATTGATGTTATGTTTTGATCTCAAAATCTTACATTGTGTCCTTGGCTATGTCTAAATTGTCCACACTTGTGTTCATTTCACTTTACAAATTTACATGTTGATTGTATGCTTTTATGCTTAAACCATGTATGTATGACCTTTAGAAGTAGGACATGTCCTTATGTTTATTTGGATGTGATCTTGTTTCTAATTTTGGTTTGATAACTTGTCATTTGCTTGTATCCTTCTTCCATGACTTGATATAGATTACTTTAATTATATTTCATCTATTCTTTCATGACTTGATATGTTTTGTTTAATTTCTATCTTTTTGTTCTGTGAGATGATATGGATTACTCTATTTACCTTCTATATGTTCTTCCATTACTTGATATGCATTGCTGTGGCTTGTATCCTTTTTCCATGACTTGATATGGATTACTTTGTTATCTCTCATCTATTCTTCCATGACTTGATATGGACTTCTTTGCCTTTATATTATTTTATATTTCCCCCCATGACATGATATGGATTACCAATTACTTTTATTTCACCATGAATTGATATGGCTTACTTTGTGAATTTGTTTATACTTTCATTATGACTTGATATGGAGTTGTCTTCTTCTTTCATCTCTTTTCCTTGTGTGAACAACATGCTCCCCATAAGATTTCTTTGGTTCATTATTGTTTAAGTTTGAACCAAAGTAGACCTTAGGTTTGTCAACCTAGCATGACAACATTAGGTAGACCCCCTTTATCCTGAACCCTAGGTCAATCTTTGCATGATAACTCAGGTAGATGTTTCCCTCTTACCCTAACTTTAGGACCACTATTGCATGCCAACATTATGGTTTATCTTGAGAATTCCCTTAGATTTTCCATTTCTATTTTGCATTCATTCTAAGACAAAAACATTTCTTAATCAAAATAAAATAAAAACAGTCTAAATAGTACTTGAACTCTTTCAACAATAAGAGAGAGGTACCCAAATGCCTCCCGCTTTGGGTGGATCATTTTATGTATTCTTTCAACAAAATACTCAACCAATAAAATTTCTTTTGCCACTTGTATTTTCTTACAAAAAATTTCAATAAGGGTGATTACCCATAAAAAAGCACTAACAAACCAACATTTTTAAGAAGAACTATGGTGCTCTGATTCTTTATTGATACATAGGCATTGGGTTGCAAAATCTAAGCGAGCGCAATAATAAAAACTTTCTTTTTATTTTGTAAGTAATTTCATCCCTTTTCATGCATTCCCTTTAGTCAGTAAGTTTTAGAATAAACACACCCTTTTGATTAGAACAACAAGAGTGGATCCTGTAGAGTACTACAAACGTGGGGGGTGCTAATACACTCCCCTTGCATAATCAACTCCCTTACCCATCTCTTGGTTGCGAGACCATTAGATTCATCCTTTTGTAGGTTTACTCAGTGATTCCTTTTCCTATATTTGGATAAATATCATTGGTGGCGACTATGTTTTGTGTGCGCGTTTCTCCGAGATGCGACAGCTGGCGACTCTGCTAGGGATCCCTAAGCAAGTTAGTCCTAGATCTTGATTGTTTCCTTTAATTGGGTGTTTATTTATTTACGTTTCACTTGCTCATTGCATTTTATTACTCTACATACTTTGGATATTGTTGTTATGCTGGTTTCTAGATTTTCTGTTTGCAGGTTGGGTTGGATATTACTATGAGGTAAAAGGCCCACTACCCAGGCCAGCGACACATAGGTTAGAGTGGATAGTTATGTTAACTCTCGTGGCACCTAACACGTGAGAGTTTGTATGGCATACCACACCCTGATGAGGTTCTGGTGAGAATGCTTTTGTCTTGCATGCCTTATGCACTAGATAGAGTGTTATCATAAGAACCATCGAATATGGTTGCCATTTAGAAGCCCGAGCTATTCTGATTAGAACCTACTTGTGAGTTGGGGAGGATGTTACAAAACAAGCCTTCATCATACCCGGTTTTCTCAAAATTACGTCGAACTTTTGAACTTGAGACATTCAGTCAGTTATCAAGCACAACAGCTATCCATTAATATGGAAACTACATTTTCATTCATAAGCATCATTATTGTCATTCCCTTAACACACATGTCTTTGTATTTCCAAGTGTTAATAATTATTTATTCTCGTTATTTAAGTCGTCTCTAAATATGGATAATGGTAGAGGTGGACATATTTCTTACAAGTTTCCTGAGGTCAACCTGGATTCTCTTCTCGAGATGGCTGAGAGTTCCCCTCCTGGCAATATGGAAAATTTCAAAAGGGGTTATGGGAAGATTGTAGATTACCTCAAAGCTTCTCTCAGCAAATATCAACATAGTGCACTTCATACTCTGCTATAGTTCTATGATCCTCCTTTGCGGTGTTTTACTTTCTCAGATTATCAGTTGGCGCCAACTTTGGAAGAATATTCATGTATTCTGGGAATCCCATCAAACTTCAAGTTCCTTTCCATGCGTCTATGGAGGTCCCTGATTCTGAACATATTGTTGCTGCCCTTTATTTGGGCAAATTTGTGGTGGATGCTAATCTCAAGACAAAAGGAGGACTTCATGGGTTTCACTTGAGCTTTATTCTTACCACTCTGGATGCTTTGGCTTAAGAAGAGACTTGGAAGGTTTTCAACACTATTTTGGCTTGCAGTATCTATGGCATTGTTTTGTTTCCCAATATGGTTAATTTTTTCGATATGAACACCATTTGTATCTTCATGATGGGGAACCCTGTACCAACACTTTTGGAAGACGTTTACCATTCCATTCATTCCAGAAATCACAAGAAGAGAGGTGGCTTGGTATGGTGTTGTGCTCCTCTTTTATATCATTGGTTCCGAAGCCATCTCCCTTGCAAAGGAGCGTTCACAGATAACAAGGAAACCTTGAAGTGGTCCTAGAGGTTAATGGGACTTACTTCTAATGACCTGGTGTGGTGTAACTTAAGGTTGGATATGATGGAAAAATTTGAGGTGATTATGAGATGTGGAGAGTTTCCTAATGTGCCACTCATGGGCGTTAGGGGAGGTATAAATTACAACCCTAGGTTGTCTCAAAGAAAATTGGGCTATGCTTTGAAAGGACCTCCAGAGGATAAAAGTATACAAGAGTCTTTGTTCTACAATGTGACTGATGATGTTGAGATGATGAAGAAGGATGCTAAGGTTTGGAGCCACATTTCGTGTAGAGGAAAAGAGTTCTTTAGAAAGAAAGATTGTGTTTCTTATCTTCCTTACATAGTATGGATCAAAGATAGAGTTTAAACTGTCTTGTTTCCTTTTCCGATAGAGAAGCCATTATATCCTCCAGAGCCAAATCACCCTAATTTTGTGCCTAGAGAATACTTCAATAAGACTTTTCTTTTGAACAAGAAGTTGAAGCAGGATAAATAAGAGTTAAGCATTCAAGTCTTTGGCTTTAGGCAAGAAAAGATGGATTTGGCTCATAAACTTAGAGAGAGGGAGAGAGATGATTTGCTTGGTGAATATGGTATTGCTATGGATAGAAGGGTTAGTAATAAGCCTAAAGCCGACATAATTAGAGGGGATACTTCTACAATTATTGAAGAACAAATGAGAGCTCTTGAAAAATTTGAAGAACAAATCAAGCAAAAGCGTCGAGAACATGAATAACTTAAAGTCTCTAATTCCAAGATGGAGAGGAAGTACAAGTACAAAATTAAAAGATTAGAGAAGCAGCTTCAAGATAAGAATGTTAAATTCGAAGAGGAATATACCTAGACGCTAGGAGTGGAAGTTCAACTCAAAGGAAGCCACATTCATTTGGAGAAAGTTGTGGAGAAGATTGCAAGACTAAAATCTCAGTTGAAAGAAAGAGATGATGCTCCCTCACAAATTCAAGTCCCATAATGAAACGAATGTTAGAAGTTGATTGATCAATGTCGGTACTTGGATGGTATGATTTTTCGAAAATATGTGGTTATCCGAAGCCTTGTCTAGAAGCACAATCAGGAAGAAACAAAGAAGTTGTTTGAAGAGTCCAAAGCATGGAGCCTGAAGTATCTCAAGAGCGGAGGACCTCTAACCTATGTGGATTGGAAAGATTAAGATTATGTTTTTATTTTCCATATAGTGGCCACAATCAGGATTGTTGATGGGGTCTTTTGATTTGCACTTTTGTTTTGATTATCTGCTTATTTCTCTTGTAAGAACTATTTATGTTACTCTGGTTTGTTAATGGATTAGATGTTCAATCTATCCAGTGTTCATTGTCTATCTTATATTACCTTTCGCTTATATAACTTGAATCAAAATTTTAGAACCCTGGAAATACACAAACATATCATTACATGCATTACATTTATTCATGCATTCATATTGCATCCGTAATAGGTTTTTTGGTTGGATTTCTCTTATTAACTCTGCTCTTCTTAGCAGAGATTGCAAATCCAGTAATTCACCGTTACGCCACAAGAAGTAACCAAAGACGTCAGATAGATTAAATCCAGGCTAACATTGATGAAATCAGGAACCAAAGACGTCAGATTGATGCTAGGATGGAACAGTTTGTGGAGGTCATTACCAATGTGACTCGTAATCAGGAAGACATAAGGGCTTATGTGGAGAGACCTAGGGTGGAGAATGAATGACCTGAGTTGATATTCGAAGATGTTTCTTTGGGGAAACCTCATCCCAATGTTGCTATGAATTTTTCTGGGACGATTTTTAATGATCAACATGCTAATGGTTATCGTACTCGTAACCAGGGTCTGCATGGAAATTTTCCACCACCTCCACCACCATAGCACAATCATGGAGGACCACATCTCATTGTCGGGGATATGCAGGGGCACCCAAATGTAAGGGGAAACCATCAAATGCAAGAGTTGGAGATAGATCGTAATGAATATATGTATTCGACGCATAACAATGACATAAGTGCTCATGCTGATGATAAAAAGTACCATCTGTAGGAAGAAAGATTGAAAGTTGTAGAGGGAAAATTTTCTATGGTGGATTCATGATGTTCACCATTATGGATGGTGAAGATTTCCCACTCCCTATGAATGCAGACGTAGTCAAAAAATACTTGGCATAAAAAGGACCCGCTAAGTCGACGACTTAGGCAAAAAATGGGCATCCCGACGAACCGAAAACAAATGAATAAGAAGGTTCAGGAAAAAATTAGGGATAAAAATAAAAAATATTGAGTACATCCGCTAAGTTGAAAACCCGAAAGGGCGACTTAGGAAAAAAAGGGTATCCTGTTGGGTTGAAAACCTAAAAGGCGGTCCAAAAAAAGTTAGGGATTTAAAGCGAACGTCTACATCTGGTAGTGGATTAGTTGATTTCATCATACTACTACGGTTGGAAACCCTGGAGGGCAAGAATCAGTTCGAATCATTTTCTTCAGAAAGCAAACGGATGAGAGCATTAAGGTCATAAAGAATTATAGCAGAATCGGAATCTGATGGGAATCCGTTTTTCACATTTCCATTCTTAGAATATTCTTTGGTTTTAGTTTTTTGCAATTACCTCTTCCTAGGAATTGCCTCCCAATGTAAAGGCATATTTACAGGCGAATTCTCAATCAATAAAAGTTTCTTTTTATTCAAGGTTGTGTTCTTTATTTTTCTTTTATCTGTTTTTGTTTGCAAAAAAACGTCCGAATCTTTTATTATCATTGCATTTGAAAGTTTCGAGCCTTATATAATATGATAAGAAGACATTTGAATATGCTTGTGATTTTATGCGTGGCCGGGTTGGTAGACGAAGTAGTCATGCAACACCTGGGACATTTTGGCTATGATTTGTATTGCATAAGGGATGTTCACTCGCAGGTATACAACACACCATCATGAAAGCAAGAATCAGCAATGATGACTCTTAACTTTGCCATGTTTCCCCCAGCAGTTGTGGTTATTGAAGAGTGCATATTCTCTAAATTTATGTTTCCTCATTTCCCCAGTAGGTTGCATTGTCGATACCTATAGATCAAGACTTCTCATGTCTCCAACAGAAGGGATATTTCATTCTGGTGCAAAGTTCACCTCTTTCCCAGCAAGGGCCCGCTGAGTTTGCAATTTATTTTTGCAGATCTCCTCCTCGCAGAGTTCCAGATATTTCAAAGATCTGTCTTCAACAAACTTTTTATAGTTTTATCTATTCTTATACAAAATCATGCACCATTATACCACATCCATAAAATTTCGTAGCATTCCCATTTTACACTGAGCATTATGCCATAAAAAGATTCAAGCATGCATCATAACATAAGCCAATGATGTTTTCCTTGCGTCCCCGACAAGGTTATCAGGCCCTTGGTATATCCCAATCTCTTTTTATCCTTACAAGATTCATTTGACTCTACCGACCAAAATCCAGTCCTATCCTGGTAATCTTTTCAAATCCATTTTTATCCTGGTAATATTTGTTGGTGATCCAGTTCTTTTATGGCACAACATCTTCTGTTCATAGACATACCCGTTTAGCTTTGTAGTATTTGTGATTGTTAAATCTAGTTCTATCCTGGTAATCTTTGCAAATCCAGTTCTATCCTGGTAATCTTTGTTGGTAATCCAGTTCTTTCCTAGCGCAACATCTTTTGTTCATAGGCATACCCGTTTAGCTTGGTAGAATTTGTGATCGTTAAATCCAATTCTATCCTGGTAATCTTTTCAAATCCAGTTCTATCCTGGTAATCTTTGTTGGTGATCCAGTTCTTTCCTGGCGCAACATCTTTTGTTCATAGACATACCCGTTTAGCTTGGTAGTCTTTGTGATCGTTAAATCCAGTTATATCCTGGTAATCTTTGTTGGTGATCCAGTTCTTTCCTGGTGCAACATTTTCTATTCATGGACGTTCCCAATTAGATTGACAGTATTTGCGATTAAACATTCTTGCCCACTTACACGATAAACCTCGGACTTGCATACTGGCATCTTTGCCTCTTCTCCAGAGTGCAAACTTTTGGGTTCTTTAGGTATTCAATCCTCTCCCACCTTGAACGGTTGAAAGCTACCGCTTTTTTAAACATCTTGGGTGTAAGAAAATTGAATAGGGGAAGCTGTTGAACCCTAAAATTCACCCTCTGTCTTTTGACCTTATTGGCTTATGTTTTATCATCATATACATTCATGCATATCATTAGTTTTATGGTTTTGGGGATCAAGGCATCTCTTTTAGCTTTAGAAGGAAGAAAGGTGATAATCAATGAAAAGGAGGTTGAGATATCCTCAACTTCATGATCATTCAAGCTACAAGGGTTTTCTTATGACTCAGAGCATCTTAAATGGTCCATTACTTCACCAGTTGAATGAGAATTGCAAGAAAGTGGGAGTGGATCACACTCTCCTATCTCTTGATCCCTGATCTAGAAGTGTTGATTATCTCAGTATGTGGCATACTCATGGACCAATTTTGGATCATATTTATCATATCATTATACAAGACATATTTGTTTAAAAGTTTCTCCACTTTCCCTAGAGTAATCAAGGTTTTGAAGATGTGCACTCCTATCTTATCTTGTTGGACTTAAATTAGGGTTTATGATAAAATCGATTTCTTTCTGATCTTTTGAGAAAAACTTTTTTCCATGGTGTTCTATATGTCCCTAAGAGTCGATGTGTAGAAGATTGGCCATCATTTCCATTCATAAGAGGTTCAATTGGTCAGGTGATTTTTTATTTTGATTCAATTAGAGACAAGTCAATCGGGTAGGTTAAATAGTCATCTTTTGATTATGTTTTTTGTCAAAATTGTTTTTTACACAAGTCAAATATGGTATATGGTTGAACTTTGATCAAGAAAAGTCAAGAGATTCATCAAAGAACAAGAATTATGGAAAATTGCTTAAATTGGAAATTAGGGTTTTGGAAACTTGCTATTTTTAGCAAGTTTAGTGTTGATAAGCAGCTACTTTCATGGCCTTTGTTCACTATGATCAAGACTCCCAACCAAAATTACCTTAGAATGAATTTTGTTCACCTTTTTCCAAGCTTTAAGAAGGTACCGAGATTGAAGCATTTGGATCATCATAGCTCTAGTTATGGTCGTTAGAAGTAAGGTATTTCAAATTCCCTCAATTGGCCTAACACTTCAAAAAAATTTAACTATCCTAAGTCAGGATTCCCAAGCATGTTCATGGTGGTTTTTAAGGATTGTCAAATTGTTCCAACAAGAAATTTATAGTACTAAGTCTCCTATTTCCATTAATTCCAAGAGCAATTCATTTGGATAGTCACAACTCAAGATATCACTCTCACAAGTCGTGACCTTAGATTGGTTAATTGGCCTATATACTTAGTGAAATTTTTCTAAGTATTTGGTCACTCCAAACCACAAACTTCATGTCCAATTTTCACAAGGTTACATGTTTTATTTCGATTCGATCTCAACATGAAAGTTGTAGGGCATTATCTCCTTTCCACTTTTGCTTCAAATATTTTCCTATTTTGTAGCTTGAGGGGCAAGTTATGGACATGGCAAGTTAGGTCCTCAAAATGACCTTTATGTGACACTTTGGCATGCTGTCATAAGTAATCAGCTTCATGCCTACTTTTGAAGGATCTCTAGGTTTTGTTTCAATTTGCCTCCAACCTCAATTATTCTCCCCTCTTTCCCCTCTTTCCAAAATGTCCTATCTCACTCCATTTGGCCAAGAGGCCATGGAGTTATTTTGGTTCAAAGAGACCATGTTTCAATCTCCCTTACCACACTTTTTTGGTTGAAATTGTGCATGATGATGCATTCCCTTGCAGCAAGGTCTGTTCCACATGACCAACACGCATTCCCTTTTCCTTGAATAGACCGACAACACTTGATTTGGGTGCTTGCATACCATGTCCAAATTTGGCCAAAATGGGAAATGTTTGTGATTGTCTTTTTCTCTCTCCACTAAGTCACAATCTTGAGCCCTCTCATTCCACACCATGCTGCCAAAAACGACACAACACATACATTCCATACAATCAAAATGCAGCCTTGCATGCCAAACTTCATTTTTGCATAAGCTGGCCAACTTGCCCTCCAACGGTTTTGTCCCAAAACAAGGCATGACACCTCATCATAAGCATGGTCTTTAAGCTAACTTTAACCTAATTGTGAGAGAGATGATTGAGGAAAGAGAACTCGTGAGTTGCATCACTGAACTTGAGGATTTCATTTTTCATTTCTAAGTTCATCTTCACTACTCGCTCAGCATCATTTCGGTTTCCAAAAGAATACCAAACTCCATTATCTTTGTTTCTGCAACTCCTTCAAGCTCAAGAAGCAATGGATCTTCTCCACTAGCTAAGTCATCATGTCACTGCACCTCCTTTATTTCTAAGATGCATATGCCATGAACTATTTAAGAATGATGTTTGAAGTTGGCCCAACATGTTATCTTCATATGATTACATGAATATATGATGTTTGAGTTTGTTGAAATTTTTGAAATAATTTGTTTTCCTCAACTTTCACACCATATCTCTCCCTGATCCATCCATGTTTTAGGTTTTGTTTGGGATATTATTTTAGTACTACACGATATCTACATGTTTGTTTTCTATTCCATTCATTTTTATGCAATATGGGAGGAGTTATTTGGATTGGAAGTGAACCTGTTGGATTCGTGTTTAGGGTTTATTGTTTGCATGATCAGAGGTTGAAGATGAGCGTTGGCAGGCCATGATTGGTTAGACCTAATTTTTGTCCGCTAGTGACTTAAGTGGAACATGACCGGTTGAGGTCATGTTCACATGTTTTTTGTACATTTCATTTTATTTTTCAATGTCACGTTTCAAAAACCGGGTTTTGGTTTGGTTTGGACTCTGGGCCTAAGGATTTCACTTTCCCCACCCCCCTATTTTGGGCCCATAAGCGTATTTCAATTGGATTCGGTTCATTTCACTTATGCTTATACGCCCCCTTGCCATTTTCACTTATTTAATTTGTTTTGTCTCTTCCTAATTTATTTAAATTACTTCCCTTATGTCAAAAATTCCCAATTAATTCATAGTTGTTATTTTGAGTATTATTTATTTTTCCATATTTTTATTTTTAATTTTTGATTTATTTTAAATATTTATTTTTCCATATTTTTATTTTTCCATTAGGGTTTGGTTATTGATTTTTCCCATTTGAATCTTGACCTATTATTTTGTACACTATTAGACACATGAGCATACGCCATTTCGGTTTTCATTTGACATAAAGATTAGTAAATTTAAATTATTTTTGGGCCTTATCTTGAAGTTGGTTTGGTTTGAACAACCATTGATGCATTGCTTGAATGATCATTTTGTTTTAACACTTGTGTACATAATTTTGTAGAGATCCTTGGGATGCATAAATTTTCATAATTTTTCTATGCTTTTAACCATTTTTCTTGAATTATCCAAGCAAGCTTGTTCTTTTATGATATACTTTGCATCAAGTCAATTATTTTGGAAAGCACTTGTGCAACCATATGGGATCTCTTTCTCATTATCTCTTGATCTCATCATCATCATTCAGAGGTCTTAGTTTCATCCATATGACCCCTTTTAAATATTTTCAATTGATGTTCCTTTGATTGTTTTCCTTGAATTCTATTTTCTTGGTTTTGAGACCATAATTTAGATTGTGTCTTGTGCATTCCAATTGGAGTGCTATGAATCCAATTGGATTTCTTTCCCCTTGTCTAAACTTCTGATTTCCTTGGTCTTGGTATCCTTATACCCTGCTCTTATTATTCTTTGAATGGTATTCCATTGCCATTCATCATGATGACACATTATGAGCTACATTCTTCTTTTCTTGACCTAGTTTTGAGTTTAGTAGATGGTAAAGATCTTAGGAGTTTAGGATCCATTTTTGTATGGTTTGATGTTATTCTCCTTTCATTTGTAATGTCTTAACTTTATTTCTCATTGGTTATTTGCTTTGATTGGGTAAAAGATTCCTTACTTGGATGATGACCATCATTTGACTTGTTAGTTATGCTTGAACTTTGAGTCTACTTGCTTGTGGGTGCCTCTTGAAGTTTAAAATGTGTATTTGATGCTTGGAAGAGGATTTTTTATTTTCCCATGACTTATAAGCATCACTCTTTTAATCTTTGTTCATCTTGTTGATTTTTGAGAAAGGATTCCTTTTCTAGGATGGTATCTTTACTTGTTTATCAAGTTATTTATATTTGATATGTGTGTGAAGTTTTTGTGACTTACCTTGTTACTCTTGAACCTCATCTTAAGTTAACTTATTATACAAGTCACAACACCTCTTGATGTCATGTGTGTGCCTTCATTGTTTGATTACTTATTGCTTAAGTTTCTTCTAACTTATGTGATTGGTTGCCTATCTTTTGGCCTATCTTGAAGCATAGCTTATGTAATTCATTCATGATGCTTGAATCGACTTGTATGTGAAGTTTAATATGCCATATAATCCTGACTTGTTTTATTTGATACCACTTTAACATGATTCTATTTCATCTATACTTGATTGAAGTTCAATAGACTTAGGAGCATGGCTAGGGTTTGAATTTGATTATTACCTGTCTTAACCTTTGGGTATGTTTTGAAAGGGTATACTTGTGATGTCTTGGGTATATTTACGTATTTATGCTATGTTTTCATCTCAAAATCCTATAATATGTCCTTGGTTATGGCTAAATTGTCCAAACTTGTGTTCATTTCACTATACAAATTTACATGTTGATTGTATGCTTTGATGCTTAAACCATGTATGCATGACCTTTATAAGTAGGACATGTCCTTATGTTTATTTGGATGTGATGTTGTTTCTCATTTTGATTTGATAACTTGTCATTTGCTTGTATCCTTCTTCCATGACTTGATATAGATTACTTTATTTATATTTCATTTATTCTTTCATGACATGACATGTTTTGTTTAGTTTCTATCTTTTTGTTCTGTGACATGATATGGATTACTCTATTTACCTTCTATCTGTTTTTCGATGACTTGATATGGATTGCTATGGCTTATATCCTTTTTCCATGACTTGATATGGATTACTTTGTTATCTCTCATCTATTCTTTCATGACTTGATATGGACTTCTTTGCCTTTATATTATTTTATATCCCCCCCCCCATGACATGATATAGATTGCTAATTACTTTTCTTTCACCATGACTTGATATGGCTTACTTTGTGAATTTGTTTCTACTTTCACCATGACTTGATATGGAGTTGTCTTCTTCTTTCATCTATTTTCCTTGTGCGAACGACATGCTCCCCATAAGATTTATTTGGTTCATTATTGGTTAAGTTTGAACCAAAGTAGACCTTAAGTTTGTTAACCAAGCATGACAACATTAGGTAGACCCCTTTTATCCTGAACCTTAGGTTAATCTTTGCATGATAACTCAGGTAGATATTTCCCTCTCACCCTAACTTTAGGACCACAATTGCATGCCAAAATTAGGGTTTATATTGAGAATTCATGTCGTACCCCTAATTTTGACCACTTTCTCAACTAACTCAGAGTTTAGATTACTAACATGTTCAAAACTCCTCATAGGCTATCTGGTCAACCCAAAGACTTAAAAAGTTAAAGAGGGACCATTTTGACTTTTTATTCTCCCCTAAGGAGTTTGATTTTACATTAGGGTTTAATTGCTATTTTAGAATTTTTTCAGGGTATAGTTTAATTTGTCAAGCTAACATATAATTGTATTAACTACTTAGAAAAACATATAGTTTGCAATCTATTAGAAAATACCGGTTAAAGTCATTTGGTTATTTGTTTAGTTAAGTAATTAGGCTAGCAAAAATATTAATTATTATTGACTAGGATGATATTTTAATTAGTGAACTATCTAAGTTTAAAATAGTTAAGATTGTTTCAAGGTTATTGAGATATTTAGATTGTTATCATATATTTTGTCAAAGGTACTTTATTTCAAATAATTGAAATAGCATAATTGATAGAAGAGCATGTGTAAGGAGTTGTGAGTGCGAGAGAGCATGAGTTTGAATCCTATGTTTCTTACTTTTAGTATTTTTTTCCCTTTTATTTGTTTTACTTTATTTCTAACTTTTCTATTCAATTTCAAAACTACAAAAAATCACAAAAATAATATTTTTTATTATTTAATTATTAACTTTCGTATTTTTATTTAAAGCATATTTTAAAATATTCTTTTTCCATTAGAATCATGGTTTTATGAATAAAATCTCAAAAAATAAAAATATAAATATAAATCGAAATCTTTTTTTTATTATTAGGGAATTAGCTTATTTTTATTTATTTAAAATATTTTTTTTATCTAAATTCACTAAGTCATGAATCCATCCAAATTCATTGACATGGGCTTTAAGAAACCTAATTTTACCTATAAATAGTACTCACTTTTCACACTTTAGACCATCCACAATTTACTAAATCCATTATTCTAAAGTTGTTGCTCTTCACATGGAGGAACAACAACACCAAAATCCTAAAGTCTCCATCATCATCAATTTTTTAAAAGGCACAAACGAAGAAGAGGAATTACGAGAAGGCTATGATCAAAAACATAAAGGGCAATAAAGAATAACAATAAAAAGGTTGAATCTTACTGCTTAACCGAAGACAATCTCCTCCCCGTAAGTCGATTTCCCTTAACCGGAGATAATCTCCTCCCCGTAGGTCGGTTTCCCTTATTCCGTCACTTATATAACTATTTGATATGTTATTTTTTATTTGATGCCTAACACTTGCTTAGGATATTGGTTTATTTTTGTTATTGTGGATCATGTTAATATTGATTGTGTTTGAATAATTATAATTACTTTAATATAAATCATTTCTACACACTTTCTCAAAAAAAGACTTCTGCCCAAAAGCTAATAATATGGGATAAACCCCTAGGATTTTAAGGGATAAAAAAAATTATGGTATAACTATTGGATAATTTAGGGATAACTTTGGGATAATAAATAGGGATAAAATTTTATGGTTTTAGGGATAAAAATTAGGGATAACGGATATAACCATTGGGTTTATATAATTACCCTTTTAATTTATTTTCTTAAAAAAAGTAATAATTATATTTTTGCAAATATTTAATTGGGATAATTTTAGGGATAATATGGGATAAGATTATGGGATAAAACTCTAGGATTTTAAGGGATAAAAATTTATGGGATAATTTAGGGATAATTTGAGATGATTTTTGGGTCAATAAATAGGGATAAATTTTTAGGGTTTTAAGGATAAAAAATTAGGGATAAGGAATATAACCCTAGAATTTATATAATTACCATTTTAATTTATTTTATTAAATAAAGTAATAACTATATTTTTGCAAATAATTAATTGGGATAATTTTAGGGATAATATGGGATAAGGTTATGGGATAAAACTCTAGGATTTTAAAAGATAAAAATTTATGTGATAATTATGGGATAATTTAGGGATAACTTTGTGATAAATTTTGGAATAATAAATAGGGATAAATTTTTAGGGTTTTATGGATAAAAAATTAGGGATAAGAGATATAACACTTGGGTTTTTATAATTACCCTTTTAATTTTTTTCTTAAATAAAATAATGATTATATTTTTTGTAAATAATTAATTTGTATAATTTTAGGGATAATATGGGATAATTTTATGGGATAAAACCTCATGCTTTTAAGCGATAAAAATTTATGGGATAACTACGAGATGATTTAGGAATAACTTAGGGATAAATTTTGGGATAATAAGTAGGGATAAATTTTTAGGGTTTTAGGGATAAAAAATTTATAACAATTTCAAGGGATAAAAAACAAGGGACAAACATCAGGATAAGAGATATGGTTTTTGAGATTATATAATTAAATTTTTAATATGTTTGTTAAAATAACTATATATATAATTTCACTATGGATTTATATTCTTAAATCAAAATAGTTAGATATTTTTAACCGGGATAACAAATATGTCAAATAAATATATAATATTTATTTTCATAAATAAATCAAGTATTATATTTTTTTGTAATCAATAATGAGGATAATTTTGGGATATAAATTGGGATAAAAAATTAGGGATAAAATTGTGATAGGGGATATATCTTATTACATTTTATTTAATTTTTTTAATTAAATTATATTATATTTTCAAATCAAATGGGACAGGGACATGGGATAAAATATGGGATAAAACTCTAAGGTTTTCAAGGGTTAAATAAGGGATAAAATCGGGATAAAGGATTATGTCTAATACATAATTATGATCACTAATTTATTTTTTAAAATAAATGAAATATCTTTTTTTTGCAAGTAATAAAAGGATACAATCAAATTCAACACACTTTAAATTGTAAGACCTTTACCCTATTATATTGAGGCATATTCTCCAAATCAATTACTTCTCCGCCCCCGATGCGTGAGAATTTTCAAGGAATAAAAACAACCAACTAACCAATTTTTTTAAGACGGACTACGGGGCTCTGATCCTTTAATAAATTTAAGGGTATGTAGGCATAGAGTTGTAAGACTCTAACGAGTATAGTAATCAAAAACATTTCTTAGGGAGTCCCTTATTAAAATAATAAAACATTTTTATATATAAATATAATAAATAATTAAACAATTAATATATATCAAGCAAACACCCTAGAAGCACACACTAACCCCAAAATTAGAGGAGAATCTCATTGAGTATAATGGAAGTAAGGGGTGCCCAAAACCTTCCCCTTACTTAACCGACTCCCAAACCTAGCATATCACCCTTAGTTTATAGGTTTTATCATTATTTCCCTGTTCTTTAGGAACGAATAAAGGATGGCGGTGACTCTGTCATTTTTCCAGCCGCGACAGCTGGCGACTCTGCTGGGATTTCTTATACTTTCCCTAAAGAGAGTCCATCCTAACCTTGGGTTTTACGGTTGTGCTTATTTCTTTGTGTATTTTCTTTCCTTTGTTTATTTATTTATTTACTTCATTATTTATTATATTATTATGCCTGTCATATCATAGTGATTGGGATTTTCAAAGGTGTGAAGCCAAAACCCAGGCTTGAGAAAAAAATATAAGCTTAAGTAAGGGGTCGTCTTGTCTCGGCCATCGGGGTTCTCATCCTGTAGGGTCTTTGATGACGATTCCGCACAGAATAGATCAATTCAAAATGTTTGTCATGAGAAGGCCAACACTTCTTCATGATAGAACTTTGAGTTCGTTCCATGACTCTGGGAACATCTTCTAGAACCTTCTTAACTTAGGGTGACCTTATGTTATCAACCTGCAAAGGTCGTTGCTAAGGTCCCGCCTAAACGAGATTTATCCCGAAGGGTTACCGTAGGAAGGCTTTCTCATTATCATGGTAAAATAAGGGTATAATCCATTACTCTAGGGCTATCATCCTACAAAAACTTTATATCCTGCAAGTGATGGGATTGGGTAGTCTAAACCTAGATCTGACATATCATAAAGAACCTACCCTTAACTAGGTCATGCTTGCATATTGCCTTACATATCCCGAAACTTGTTTGGGTTTCCCATGTCGATCATTATCCCTATCTATAAGGAGCCTTCTTAAACAAGACGTCCTTATCTTTGGCATCATCCATAAATGCGTGTGGGTTCTCATATCTGTCTCTATCCTAATGTGACACTTGCATTGCATCTAAAAGAAAACTTTTAGCATACCTTCAATTTTAAAAATTAAAAAATATTATTTGCATACACATGCATTTTCATGCATTTGCATACATGCACATAAATTTTCATATCCTTTCCACTTTCGACCTTCCTCCGACTTTCTAGCTAGAAAACTTCTTGATACTAACGAGCAAACTCGAAGGACGTCTCAAGAAAATATAGAGGGACTCAATAAGGAAAAGTAACTTTGAAGAGAGAAGATAACCCTTTGCCATGCCAGCCACGACCTACCTAGAGCCTCAAATACAACCCTGGATGATGACCTCCGTAATAATGTCTACAATAGTACCTACTTCAATAGCAACATCATGTGCTTCATCAATCACAACAAATGAAGCTTTAAAGGAAATTGGATCCTACACCAATGTCTCATGACTTACTCAGAAGTTCCATAGTTAAGTTACAATCCCTTGGTTCTTCTCTTCGTCCATATCCTCCCAGTTATAAAGAGAATGTCGGGTGTGAATACAAAGTCCAAGACCGGATCGACGACAAGTCGCTGACTCTTGAAAAGGAGTTGCGTTGGTGGATAGTCACCCTTTATCTTTATAAGTGGAAGAACATCAAAAAGCATCCCATAAAGATGGTGGATCAACAATAAAGCTCATCCCTGGAATCAATATACTTTATCATTGCTAGTTGTAATTTCTTTTTTGCTAAGGGTTGTTTGCATTTAAAATTTTTACTCTTTGAAAAGTAATTTTAATAAAACGAGCATGCATATTTTTGAATCAATCCATTCGTTTACACTCTCTTCTATACCATCACTTGCTAAAAAAATCAAAATTTTCCATTTCAGTTTTACCTCTTAACAAACTTAAGAGGAGCATGATGTAATAAATAACTGAATTTTCTGAGTATGTTTTTAATAGTAAGACCTGGATGACGATGTAAGGCATTGTTTCGCTTCCCCAAACACTGGAGAAATAAGGAGTTAATCCGTAGTCAACCCCTTCGAGCCAGAAGTTGGTGTTACTTTTTCAATTTATAAAAACCCTTAATATTAACTAGGGGCAGGATAGTTTCAATTAAGTCAATGATGCATTCTAGTCTCAAGAGAATTATTCCATCTAATCACAAGGAAATAGGTTCAAGCATATCTTATTCCTCACACCATTCAACATCGAGGAAGCAATGAAGTCAAAGTTGTAGTCACAACTTTTGAAATCAAAATCAAATATCACAAGAGTTGTTTAAAAAAATATCGCTAAGTCAAAAACTAAAAAGGGGTTGACTTAGGCAAAAGTTAGGGCATCCCGATGTACCACAATTCAAAAGAATTGGTCCATGCAAAAATAGGGATTAAAAAGCAAAAAAAGAAAAACGGAAACAAACTTGTAAGTGAAAGTAGGTGACTGCCACCTCAAGAATCTCATTAGTGCTTGAATCATTATATCTACCTCCATCATTATCTATCAAAATTCTCTTGCAAACTAAATGCATTTGTTGAGTTAATTGAGTTTAGGAATGGATAACATCAAGGAGAAGAGGTGGGATAAAATTAAAATTTGAGCCTTATATCTTTTGTTTCATAAACCGTGAATCAGGCCATGTTATAACATTTAAAAGTCCTAATTGAAGCTAGGTTCACTATGAAAGCATACTCGGCAAAATTGTTGTTAATTTGACTCTGAATTTTTGTTACTAACCATATTGTTCAACCACATCTTCATTTGTGCCAACCTCATGGGAATATATCATCTGTATACACCATATCCATTTTCCATAACAAATTTTCAATTTCAAAAACTCACATGAGCATGATGTTAGAATTACTTTTCAAAAAGAACATTTTTCTCACAAATCAATACTTAGCACCAAGGAAATACTAACAATCGTCTGATCAGGGGCACACCACTTCGAGACATTCCTGACTAGGGGAAAGTCACCTAAAGATCCTTCCAATTAGGGGGAAAATCCATATGATAATAGGGGCACATCATCTGAAGATCCTACTGATTAGAGGCCAAACATTTCAATATTTGACACACCTATGTCAAATAACATCCATGACCCTCATGATCAGAGGCATACCTTTCAAGACTCTCATACTGGGGCATACCAACTCAAGGGCATAGTGAGGATAATCACTCCAAAAAGTGATATAATGCGGGGCATACTTTTCAAAAGTTCAAATATTGGGCAATTCATATGAAGGTCACATCGCAACATTGTGAGACATATGTCTTTTGTAATACAACTCTTCTAGATCCTAGTGACATGGGACAAATCATTCTAAGAATTGGTCAAACACCATTTAATCATGGGCATTCCTTGCAAGATATATATACTAGGGGAATTCCTTATTAGGGTCATATCACAGCATGGCGGGATCCAAGTTCCTTCTCAGGACACTCCACCAGACCCTAATAATCAGGGGTAGACTTTTCAAGATTTAAATATTGAGGAAGTTCATATCAAATTCATACCATAGCATGGTGGGATCCAAGTTTCTTTTCAGGCAACTTTTTCAAGAAGGCCTATAAATAAGGGCAATACCCTCCAAGGCTCTATCAATCTGGGACAGACCGCCGCAAGCCTTTATCAAAAGAGACTGCTTCAAAAGAACAGTTTATCAGGGGCAAATCATTCCAAGGGTCGATTAGTCAAGGACAAAGGTCTCCAAGGCTAATACTACGGAAGGTCATCTCAAGTGCATGGTATGGCTAAGTCGCTTCAAATTCATATTGACGTGAATTTCTTCAAAGAACCAACAGACTGGGGCAACTATGGGATACTGCAGAGACAATTCCTCTCAATACTTTCAAGATACATGTACAAGCTCTGTCATACATCAATAGTCTTCAAGTTTGAAACGCGTATCGGGAAGCCATGCTAGTGTAACACCTTACCACCTTTTGATAAAATAACCTGGTTACACGAACAACATCTTTAAGCCCTGACAGT
The DNA here is from genome assembly GCF_024323335.1 of Lathyrus oleraceus. Lineage (NCBI taxonomy): Eukaryota > Viridiplantae > Streptophyta > Magnoliopsida > Fabales > Fabaceae > Lathyrus > Lathyrus oleraceus. The sequence continues at coordinate 326,436,850 of NC_066580.1, forward strand.
CCACGACCCACCACATGGGCACTTATGGAAATATTCAAATCATTGTCATGGATTAATCATATTGCTACACTATAGCATCAAACCATGCATATCATCTCATTCATATAGCACATTCCCATATCATTAATCTAACATTTACAAAAGCCCAATCTTACTTGGAATCACACAAAAGCTCAATCTTACTTGGCACCTACATCCAAAAAGCTAAACCTAATTTGGCATTCACCCTAAAAGCCCAACTTTGATTGGCATCACACAAAAGCCCAACCTTGCTTGGCATTCAATACCTACAAATGGCCAAATCTTCAATGGTGCAGCCCGATACTAATACATCATGTGCATCAATCATTACATTAATACATCATATCATGCGTGGCATATCCATGAATGTGGATCATTATGCCATACAAACTCTAAACATGCATATAAAACATGCATAACATAATATAGGCTAAGACTCAGGACTTATTGTGAGAGTCTGGATCAATCCGCAGCTAAATCGGTGAAAGGTCTCTATCCAAGCTTTTCCCCGGATCTTTTCTTGTTGTACACCCCAGTGGGCTGGTCTTAAGGATAATTCCCCAGCAAGTATCCTTGGGACTCATTATTTAAGCAAAAAATATTTAGCAACATTGTCCCCGGTATGCCCTAATGGTATATAATTCTTTCACCAGATCCTTGCAAGGATTTCTTAGGACTTTCCTCGACACTCACGCTCCTTAGGGAACCTCATCTGGAAGCCTATTCCCCAATAGACAGCCATCTTACGTGACACCAGTCTTCCCCAGTAGGGACATCGAGTTCTTTTTTTAATATCCTTTTTATTCATGTCTTCTTAGAGAACTCCCCAATAGAAGTTCTATTACCATTGTCACTTTGGTTCTTACACCACTGTTCACTTTGGTTCTTACACTGTTGTCATTCAGTCACTTCGACTCTTACATCGTTGTCATTCACTCACTTTGGGTTTTACGCCATTGTCCTCCAGTCACTTTGGTTCTTACACTGTTTATCAATTCATTTGTATGATTTCTTATATCGTTTGTCATTTCAGTTTACGGTTCTTATACCAATGTTACTTCTTTCATTTCTTATACCATTATCTCTACTCTTGGGGTTTTACATCAATGATAATTTATTTAGCATTGGTTCTTATACTGAGGATGATTGGATTCTCAATCCCCAACTATCCCAGGACAATTCCCAAGTAGGAATGCTTATTAGGCTTCCCGAATAAGTAACCATCTCCATAGAGCCTTTTCAATAAAGGACTTTCCCAGCAAATTCACTCACTGTGAGTCATCAGGGGAATATACCCAATAGTCGGTCATCCTGAATAACTTTTATCAACTATTGAGCGGGTCTTCACCTCTCACATCTACATCTTATTAACCTACCCTACACATGAGATATGTTCCATATACCGGGTTTTTCAAGGGATTTTACCAAGGGATTTTATCAAGGGAGTTTTATCAAAGGGGTTCAATCAAGGGGTTTTCATCAGAGCATTATCCATCAAGGGTTCACCAGGGTTTTACCAAGAAGTTTCAACAAAGTGTTATTATCAAGGGGTTTCATCATGGATTTATCAAAGGCTCTCACCAGAATTTTCTATCAAAGGCTTCCACAAGAATTTTTCAAGGGATTTTATTGAAAGGGTTTTGTCTAGGGATTTTATCAAAGGGGTTTATCAGGAATGTCATTGAAAGATTCCAACGAGGGGTTCTGCTAGGATTTTACCAAGGGGTTTCATCCAGAGTGATCGGGTTATGAGTAGAGTATTACCCGATTCTCATAAAATGATTGGATGATCATGGGAATCGTATGCAAGTTTCACCTAAAAGGGTTAAAATTGATCAAAAAGGGTTTCATCAAGACGTTTCATCAAAGGTACCATTAAGGGTTTCATTAGGGATTTCATCAGATTTTTGTCAAAGGGGTTTCATCAGGGTTTTATCAAAGGGTTCCACCAGGGTTTCACTGTGGGTTTCACCAAGGATTTTATCGGGGGTTTCATCAAAAGATTCTATCAATGGATTCTATCAGGAGTTTCATCAAGGGGTTCCATCAAGGGGTTTCACCAGATTTCTATCAAGAGGTTTTATCAAGGGATTTCATCAAAAGGGTATTATCATGGGTTTCATTTAGAGATTCTATCTGAAGTTCCATCAATGGGTTCTACCAGAACTTTATCAAGGGGTTTCACCAGAGTATCACCAGAGAGGTCTCGACCAGAGTGATTTTGATATCACTAAAGTCCTATCCGACTCCATCGACATGATCGAATGATCAGAGGAATAATAGGCAAGTGTCACCCGAAGAGGTTGAAACTGATCACCAGGGATTTAGTCAAGGGGTTCCATCAGGGATTTTTCAAAAGGGTTTCATCAAGGTCTTATCATCAAGGGTTCCATTAGAAGTTATATCAGGGTTTCATCAAGAGTTTTGCCAAAGATTTTATTAAGAGTTTCATCAGGGGTTCTACCAGGGTTATCGGACAGCGACCAAATGATTTTCCGAGTCCTACCCAATTTCTGTGATTATGGGAATAGTATGCAAGAAGATATTATTAGGGATACATAAAAGTGGGATGCCAACATAACACCAAGGATTGGTCAATCCTTGCTCGGCTCCGGACTCTATTAACCTCGCGATCAAAATTAGGGTCCCTCTTTATATTTAACCATCTCTTCTCTGAGAAGATGAAGAATCGTCATCATCATCATCTCAGTTTGAAGCTGATTAAATAGGGGCAGCTGTCGTACCCCTAACTTTGACCACTTTCTCAGCTAACTCATAGTTTAGATTACTGACATGTCCAAAACTCCTTACAGGTTATCTGGTCAATCCAAAAACTTAAAAAGTTAAAGGGTGACCCTTTTGACTTTTTATTCTCCCCTAAGGAGTTTGATTTTACATTAGGGTTTAATTGCTATTTTAGAATTTTTTCAGGGTATAGTTTAATTTGTCAAGCTACCATATAATTGTATTAACTACTTAGAAAAACATATAGTTTGCAATCTATTAGAAAATACCGGTTAAAGTCATTTGGTCATTTATTTAGTTAAGTAATTAGGCTAGAAAAATTATTAATTATTATTGACTAGGATGATATTTGAATTAGTGAACTATCTAAGTTTAAAATAGTTAAGATTGTTTCAAGGTTATTGAGATATTTAGATCGTTATCATATATGTTTGCCAAAGATACTTTATTTCAAATAATTGAAATAGCATAATTGATAGAAGAGCATATTTAAGGAGTTGTGAGTGTGAGAGGGCATGAGTTTGAATCCTATGTTTCTTACTTATAGTGTTTCTTCCCTTTTATTTGTTTTACTTTATTTCTCACTTTTCTATTCATTTTCAAAACTACAAAAAATCACAAAACTAATATTTATTATTATTTAATTATTAACTTTCGTATTTTTATTTAAAGCATATTTTAAAATATTATTTTTCCATTAAAATCATGGTTTTATGAATAAAATTTCAAAAAAAAAATTGAAATCTTTTATTATTATTAGGGAATTAGCTTATTTTTATTTATTTAAAATATTTTTTTCATCTAAATTCACCAAGCTATGAATCCATCCAAATTCATTGACTTGGGCTTTAAGAAACCTAATTTTACCTATAAATAGTACTCACTTTTCACACTTTAGACCATCCACAATTTACTAAATCCAGTATTCTAAAGTTGTTGCTCTTCACATTGAGGAACAACAACACCAAAATCCTAAAGTCTCCATCATCATCGATCTTTTTAAAAGGCGCAAACGAAGAAGAGGAATTATGAGAAGGCTATGATCAAAAACATAAAGGAAAAAAAAGAATAACAAAAAAAAGGTTGAATCATACTGCTTAACCGAGGACAATCTCCTCCCCAGAGGCCAGTTTCCCTTAATCGGGGATAATCTCCTCCCCGTAGGTCGGTTTCCCTTATTCCCTTACTTATATAACTATTTGATACGTTGTTTCTTATTTGATGCCTAATAGTTGCTTAGGGTATTCGTTTATTTTTGTTGTTGTGGATTATGTTAGTATTGATTGTGTTTGACTAATTATAATTATTTTAATATAAACCATTTCTACACACTTTCTCTAAAAAAGACTTCTGCCCAAAAACCAATAATATGGGATAAAACCCTAGGATTTTAAGGGATAAAAAAAATTATGGTATAACTATGAGATAATTTAGGGATAACTTTGGGATAATAAATAGGGATATATTTTTAAGGTTTTAGCGAAAAAGAATATAACCATTGGATTTATATAATTACCCTTTTAATTTATTTTCTTAAATAAAAGAATAATTATATTTTTGTAAATAATTAATTGGGATAATTTTAGAGATAACATGGGATAAGGTTATGGGATAAAACTCTAGAATTTTAAGGGATAAAAATTTATGGGATAACTATGGGATAATTTAGGGATAGTTTGGGACAATAAATAGGGATAAAAATTTATGGAATAACTATGGGATAATTTAGGAATAACTTTGGGATAAATTTTGGGATAAATTTTGGGACAATAAATAGGGATAAATTTTTAGGGTCTTATGGATAAAAAATTAGGGATAAGGGATATAACACTTGGGTTTTTATAATTACCCTTTTAATTTTTTTCTTAAATAAACTAATGATTATATTTTTTGCAAATAATTAATTTGTATAATTTTCGGGATTATATGTGATAATTTTTTGGGATAAAACCTCACGCTTTTAAGCGCTAAAAATTTATGTGATAACTACGAGATGATTTAGGGATAAATTTTGGGATAATAAGTACGGATACATTTTTAGGATTGTTGGGATAAAAAAATTTATAACAATTTCAAGAGATAAAAACAAGGGACAAACATGAGGATAAGGGATATGGTCTTTGAGATTATATAATTAAATTTTTAATATGTTTGTTAAAATAACTATATATAAAATTTCACTATGGATTTACATTTTTAAATAAAAATAGTTAGTATTTTTAATCGGAATAACAAATATGTTGAATAAATATATAATATTTATTTTCATAAATAAATCAAGTATTATATTTTTTTGTAATCAATAATGAGGATAATTTTGGGATAAAAAATTAGGGATAAAATTGGGATAGGAGATATATCTTATCACATTTTATTTAATTTTCTTAAATTAAATTAAATTATATATTTTCAAATCAAATGGTACAAGGACATGGGATAAAACTCTAAGGTTTTCAAGGGTTAAATAAGGGATAAAATTGGGATAAAGGATTATGTCTAATACATATTTATGATCTCTAATTTATTTTCTTAAATAAATGAAATATATTTTTTTGCAAGTAATAAAGGGTTACAATCAAACTCAACACACTTTAAATTGTAAGACCCCTACCCTATTATATTGAGGCATTTTCTCCAAATCAATTACTTCTCCGCCCCTGATGCGTGAGGATTTTCAAGGAATAAAAACAACCAACTAACCAATTTTTTTAAGACGAACTACGTGGCTCTGATCCTTCAATAAGTTTGACATAGGCGTTGAGTTGTAAGACTCTAGCGAGTATAATAATCAAAAACATTTCTTAGGGATTCCCTTATTAAAATAATAAAACATTTTTATATAAGTAGCGGTAAATTCATGATCATCAAGCTATGGATAAGCTAGACGTCAACAAAACCAGAGTCGCCACCGCGCTTTTATTGTTTCCAAGGGAAAAGGGAAAAGTACGAACAAAACCCAAAAAGATAAGAAGTTTTCAAATCAAAACTAATAAAATGTCAGAGATTTCAGGTAAGAGGGTTGTTTACACACAGGGAAGGTGTTAGCACCCAAAGTGTCCTAGGTACTCCTAGGGATCCCTTTTTTGTGTGCATATGTGTTTTTGTACAAATGATGTTTGCAATAAATAGAATGGAGGGATGAGAAAAAAATCCATTAATTATATTTTTGTGTTTGACAAGACCTTCGGACTTGTGCCTATGTACCAACATAAAAATGAGGGATTAAAACCTCGTAGTTCATGGTAACAATTTCAAAGTGAGTGTGTTGCTTTTAATAAAATTTTAATGAGTGTTAGTTCTTTTGGATTTTGAAATTTTAAGTCAAGTATAGTTAAGTTTATTTACAAGTTTGATTAAGAAAAGATTTTAAAAATGCAATGGCATAAGGCCAAAGTTTCTAGTTTGCAATAAGGTCAAAGTTTAGAAAAAAAATACAAGCAAAGAAGATTTTTTTAAAAGGGGACATTAAGGTCAAAAGACCCCACAAACAAACAAATATATACAAATACAAAATATCACAAAATATGGTCCAAATGGACAAAGTGAAAATGACATAAAAGTAAACAATTTGAATGGTATGAATAATGACAAATGAATAAAACTTAAAAATTAAAGTACATTAAAGGTAAATGACTTGAAATTAAATGTTAGTTGTTAGTGAATTAGAGGTTAGTATTGCTTTTTCTTTGCTTTTGTTTAAGTCACTCTTTGGAGAACACTCAACCCACTTATCACAAGCATGCATCCTTGAACCAAGACATCTTCCAAAGGAAGGAAAAAAGGTCAAGTTTCCATACAATACCATGAAAGAGGGGAGACTTACAATCTCACTAACTAGAATGCGATGCCTTTTGTGTCACAAATTTAGCACTATGTTAAGCAACCGTAATTGGACTTATGTAGAAGTCACAACTATTTGAGACCGGACAATATAATTTTGGTGTTAATGTATGTTAGAGACATAATATAATGGACTATGCTCATGAAACATACCACACACAAAAAGAATATGTAAAATGGGGGACCTAATCTCATCCATACTTATGTTGTTTTTGCAATCAACGAGCCTTGTGATATAGAGATATTATAAGTCCATAACATGATTGGACAAAGAAGGGAAATGAGATGAAGAGGGAGGGGGGATGGATCAAACACAAATTAGTCAAAGGAGGACTTTTACCAAATTAAGATCATTCATTCATTTTGGGAGATGGAATGTACTTTCCATCAATCCCCTAAATCCAATGATCTTAACCTAGCAAAGTCAAATCAACCTTGACCAAGGCCCAACAACACAAGTCAAACTCACAAAGTCAAATGAAATGGCTCTACACAATTAATTTGGCATTTAAATAATTAAAAATAATAAAAATATGTATTAAATTAAATTATGGTTGATCAATTTCCTAAAACCTCATCAAAACACTAAAGAAATGGCCATGAGATTTATCATAGGTCAAACAAGGTCAAAAGACCTTGGAGAAAAAATTTCAGAATTTTTGGAAACATAAAAGTATTTTTAAACAATTAAAAATATTCACAAAATCAATTAAATCATGAAAAATATTAATAATGATCCAAAAAATAATTTTAATTCAGAAAATGAAAGAGGATTTTATTTAATTTTTTTGGTGAAAGTCTCATATTTTTTGGATCAATATCAAATTTAATATGAATTAATGAAAATAAAAGAAATAAAATGAAAATAAATTAAATCAAAAAAACATGGACCACTTGATCTCCCTCATTAATTGAGATGGCAGATCACGTGGATGAAAACGCGCGTTCCATGGTGCACACTACTCAGCACGCCACATAACTGGTAATAAAAAAGAAAATGTGGCTCAGAACTCATCCATCACATCGCCGAAGCAAACCATCGCTCATCTTCTCTGATGACCCTGGCCGGACTGGTTCTCTCATCACCATCACCATCACATAAATTAAAAAAGAGGACATGATTTTAAAGAAAAAGTGGCGTCGATCACGAATATGACCTCAATTCAACCTAACTCCAAGTATATTGAGAAATACATGGAGTTGAAATTTGAGGAACATGAACTGAGTTGCTTCGATTTGACCTCAAAGCAAATCAATCTTCTTACCTGCATTGGTAGGACTTCAGACAACCAAGGATCCAAGAGAATTAATGAGAATTGTGAGAGAAGCGAAGAGAAGAAAAATCTAGAAAAATACCTTCAATGTTGTGCAGAACCTGATCTCTCTTGCTCCAATTCGTGTTTGATCTTGCTTATGGAGCTTACAAAAGTAGATTAGGAATGGTACAAGGCTTTGGATCCTGGAGTTTTCGAATCTCCAAACAGTGAGATTCAAACTCAATTTTCAAGTGAAATTTCTCAGGTTTTCCTTTCAATTGTGAGGGTTTCAAATGTGGGAGGAAAATATGGCGCACAAGGGTCCTCAAAACTGATGCAATGGACCTCTATTTATAGCAAATGCAAGTGATATTTGCACCTTTGAAAATCCTTCCAAATTTGGCAATGTGGAGTGCACGCTTGCATGGGTATGTACATGCCCATGAAGCAACTCTATTAGGTCCAAATGCAAGTGAGATTGAGTCTGAATGTGGATTGTGATGCAAGGAAAAAGTGATTGATGTTTGAAGAATGATTCTTGCCAACTGATACAGCCATGTTCAGACCATGCGCAGACCCCTCAAACCTTGTCCAAAATGGATGAATTTTGGACTCTTTGGAAAGGTTAGATCAAGAGGAACAACTCTTATGTTGAACACGTTTCCATTTGGAGTTTTTATCATAATGAATTTTGAGGTGGAAGTTTGGAAATTTCAACATGTCAAAATATTTTCAAAGTGTTAAGCCATATGTTCAATTATTCCACATTGGTTAACTTTTTATTTGAGATTCAAATGAGAAACGTGTCTTCATAAAAGTTGTAGCTCTTTCAAAAACCTTTAAAATAGTCACAAATTTAACCTAATTTGGAGTTGGGATGAATGAGTTATGCATGTTTGAAGTTGAGGAAAATCACTAGTTCAATGGTATTGGTCCAAAATGACCTATAATGTATCCTCATATCACGTGCTCATAAACATTGATTTAGCTCTTACTATAAACATGAAAGTTTAGGTAGACACCTTGAATTTGATTGTTAAAATTGTAAATCTTGCATCTCATAAAAATTGAGCAAGTTATGGCCTTGGGAAGTTGACTTTCAAATTAGGGTTTAGACAAAATGACCTATAATATTTCAACATAAAAAATGACTTTACAAGCAAAACTAGCTCTATACCTAAACCTAAAAGTTATTTTTAATGTCATTTAGAGTAACTTTTCTCTTGGAATCATTTTCATATGATGAAAATTGTAGGAGATAGGGTCTAGGGGAACCCAGTTTTGATCAGATGATCTCCTCTGGTCAACCACCATCAACCACCTTGATAACTTGCAATCTTATTGACTCTTTGGACTCATTGGAGATCATATATGCATAAGATGATGAATTTTTAAGTATCCCTTGGAGTATTTGATCAATTAGTGAAGAAGCTTGTTGAAGAAGTTACTCAAGATACCTAGATAAACTAGGTTTCCAAGGCAAACCAATTCCAAACTCTTGAAGAATTCTTGATAAAAATAACATGTAAATATCATGGGGACTCATATATTATGCCTAGAGCCATTGTGGAACATTCCTTGGTTGAACTCTTAGCACTGACTGTCTTAAACCCTAGATGTGAACTAGATGGATCAAAGGTGATCATGTGCCCTCCCTACAAAAGAGTTAGACAAATACAAACACATATTTCTGGTATTTTGGTTAGTAAATGATAAAATACAAAGTATGATACAATCACATGATGCTTGGTGATCTCTCCCAAAACAAACCCAATGAATAAAAGGGGTAAGGAGGAGTCCAAGGTATGATCCCAATGCCAATGCATATGATGAGGATATCATGAGGGATCTTATGGTCAAAATTGGGTTCTTACAATATATAAATATAAAAAATAATTAAATAATTAATATATATCAATCAAACACCCTAGAAGCACACACTAACCCTAAAATTAGAGAAGGATCCCATTGAGTACAATGGAAGTAAATGGTGCCTAACACCTTTTCCTTACTTAACCGACTCCCGAACCTAGCATCTCACCCTTAGTTTATAGGTTTTATCATTATTTCCCTGTTCCTTAGGAACGAATAAAGGATGGTGGCGACTCTGTCATTTTTCCAGCCGCGACAACTCCCTTAGATTTTCCATTTCTCTTTTGCATTCATTCTAAGATAAAAACCTTTCTTAATAAAAAAAAGTATTCTAAATACTACTTGAACTCTTTCAACAATAAGAGAGAAGTACTCAAATGCCTCCTGCTTTGGATGGATCATTTGATGTATTCTTTCAAGAAAATACTCAATCAATCAAAATTCTTTTGCCACTTGGCTTTTGTTATGAAAATTTTCAATAAGGGTGATTACCCATAAAAAAAAAGCACCAACAAACCAACCTTTTAAGAAGAACTACGATGCTTTGATTCTTTATTGATACGTAGGCATTGGGTTGCAAAATCTAAGCGAGCGGAATAATAAAAACTTTCTTTTTACTTTGTAAGTAATTTCATCCCTTTGCATGCATTGCCTTTAGTCAGTAAGTTTTATAATAAACACACCCTTTTGATTAGAACAACAAGAGTGGATCCTATAGAGTACTATAGATGTCAGGGATGCTAATACCTTCCCCTTGCGTAATTAACTCCCTTATACATCTCTTGGTTGTGAGGCCATTAGATTCATCCTTTTGTAGGTTTACTCAGTGATTTATTTCCCTATCTTGGGATAAATATCATTGGTGACAACTCTATTTTATATGTGCGTTTCTCCGAGATGCGACAGGTGGTTGTGACATGCAAAGATTGGCATGAAATGCTCCCATTTGCTTTGCATGGGTACCGTATATCCATCCATACTTCAATAGGGGAAACCCATTTCTCCCTTGTTTATGGCATGGAAGTTGTGCTCCCTGTGGAGGTTGAGATCCCGTTATTGAGTTTCTTGATGGAAGCCAAGTTGACAAAGGCTAAATGGTGTCATACCAGATATGATCAGTTGAATTTGATTGAAGAAAAGAGATTGCCTATCGTATGTCATGGTCAGTTGTATCAGTAGAGAATTAAGAAAGCATTTGATAAGAAGGTCAAGCCTCGTGGGTTCAGAGAAGGTGACCTTATGCTCAAGAGGATTCTATCTTTCAAACCTGATGCAATGGGCAAATGGACTCCTAATTATGAAGGCCCATATGCATTTAAGAAAGCCTTTTCAGGCGGTGCTTTGATTCTTAAAACCATGGATGGTGAAGATTTCACTTGTCCTATGAATGTTGATGCAGTCAAGAAATACTTTGCCTAAAAAAAGAACTGCAAGCTAAGTTGAAAACCTAAAAGGGTGACTTAGGCAAAAATGAGCGTCTCAGTGGATTAAAAACCCAAAAGGGAGATCCTGGAAAAAGTTAGAGACATAAAACAGAAAATTTATCCCGGTAGATTGAGTATCCCACCTTGGGTAAATCTAGGCCAAAATTAGGGATTTTGGCAAGTAACTGCATTTGGTTGGTCCTAATCATTGAAGCAGTTTGAGCAGTCATTTAGTTCTAATTCATCATTCTCAACCGAAGACAAGCCCAATGGATTTTGAAGTTGGTAGGGAGAGTAGTGATCATTGTATTCAATGCATCCCTTCTTTATGTAAATTACCATTCTCAAACTTTGTAAAGATCTATGGAGTCCCGCCATTTGCGGACTACCATTCGATTAAATAAAGTTGAGCTTTTATCCAATTATTTGATATACTTATTTGTTTCTGTTTTAAAATTGAATTTTTATGATGATAATTTTGAAATAAATCAATGAATAATTATTTTTCTTAAAATAATAAAAACATTCACTTTAAGAATAATCTATTTCTGCAAGGAATGTCAACATGAATCTAAGAACAGGTAAGTCTTGAGGTGTGAGACATTGTTGGTCTTCCCCAAGCAGTTGGTTTGGTAACTTTATCTTCCTCAACAGTTTGTCGTTCATTCCCAGCATGGTTAATAAGTTGTTCCCCAAGCAACCTATTATTGTCGGTTGAGTGGATGGTTGGTCCCCTTTGCAGTTCATCTTCCCCGGATGAGGTGTCCATGTTTTGCATTCCCCAGTTTGCGATTTAATGATTGAACCTTGGCTATATCGGAACCTTTATTTGGTCTCCAGATCCCCAATTACATTTGTTTGTGTCGCATAACCATGACAATTCTTCCCTGTGAGAGTCAATTCGGTTATCTTTGCCTTGGAATTGGTTTATTTTGCAATCTTCAAGAAGAAGCTGATGATTATTGAAGAATTTAATGGTCTTTGATTTTTTCTAACAGGTCACAGTATCCCCAATAGTTTTCCTAGTTCCTCATTCAATGTTTTACCTCTCGAATCCCCGTAAGAGTTTCGTCTTATGATAGAAGTTCCCTCATTCTCGGCAGTGCTTGATTTTGAGCAGTATTGATTATTTCCCCTACAAGGTTATTTCCCAGTTGATATGGTGTTGACTTAAAATTCCCTACAATGTTGACTCGTTTTAGGATCCTAGCAGATCCATCTTTATCCTTCAACAGTGCTCTCTTCCCTCGCGAAGTTTGCTGTGATTTGTTGGAAGCATTGTTCTTCCCCAACCATAGTTGAATTTATTCTGAGCTAGATGATTTATTTTCATCCCTATCATATTCTCTAGTGGTTGTTTCCATCTTGTTAAGATTAGCCGAGTGTTTGGTAGTGATGATCCAAATCTTTGTTATTTGTATCCTTTGTGTTGTTTTGTCAGCATAATCATAATCATACACATGCATATTCATGCATAAATCTCAACATTATATATTTCATTGTGCATTTTATCGCATTAATTTGTGTCTTTTGATCTCCTGCTTTGGTGATATTATTTCCCCATGCAGATTAAGTGTGTTTGTCCTCCTTCAATTGTAAAGTGTCAGCCCCTTAAGCAGAAAGAGTTTATCCTTTCTCATTCCCCACTGAGTTATTTCCTCGTGGGTGATTGTTATTTTAGTTTCCTCCCTAGAGTATCATTTGATGAAACCACTCCCCTTGAGTTATATCCTCATTGGGTTGAGTCTTATTTGACCTTTTCTTTCTAGCTCTTACCTAGATAGATATTTTGATCCCCGAGGGTCTATTACCCAGTAACTAGTAATATTCTTCTTGGTGTTGAGTACTTTACCTTTACCTAGTAACCGGTAAAAAGTAATCTACTTCTTTGTTGTTCCCCAGCGGATTCGTTTTCACATTTCCCCAAGAAGTATATCCTTGATATGTCCATCCTAACCGATGACGGATATTCTTCCTATTTGGTTTTCTACCCAGTAAAAAGGTAGTCATAATCCCTGTTTTTATTCCCCAAAGAGTTTATCCTTGATATGTTCAGTTTAACCGGTGATGAATTTTCTCTACTTTACGGTCTCCTACCCAGTAACTGGTAGATATAAATCCTATTTTCCCCTTTGAGTCTCACCTTGATATGTTCAATTTAACCAATGATGAATATTCTCTCTTTGGTATTCTACCCAGTAACCGATAGTTATAATTCCTATTTTTTCCTTGGCAGTCTATCCTTGATATTTTCATCCTAACCGTTGATGGATATTCTTCCTCTTTTCCCAGGTGGTCTATCCTTGATATGTTCATCTTAACCAATGATGGATATTCTTTCTTTGAGTTTATCCTTGATATGTTCACTTTAACCAGTGACAGATATTCTCTCTTTGGTATTCTACCCAGTAACGAGTAGTTGTAATTCCTATTTAGTTTCCCCAGTAGGTTATTCTTACCCATTAACCGGTAACGAATATGCCTCTTTTTTCCTTAAAGAGTCATCCTTTATATGTTTACCCTAACCGGTAACAGATGTCCCTTCGTCCAAGTATATTATCTTCTTACCCAGTTGCCGGTAGTAGATGATATATCTCTTTTACTCATGTGTTGAAGTTTTTCTTCCCCAGTTGAGTTTGGTTTCGTATTTCTTCATGAAATCGAATCCCCTTTTGTGCATGTATTTCAACTTTGTTCTGATTTATGCATTTCCCCTGCGGGTGTTTCTTATTGTATTGGTGTTATCCCGATACATGCAAATTCCCTTCTCTCTAGTTCGAGTCTTTCCATTGATTTATTTCATAGAAATCCCCTCGCGTCTCCAGCAGTTTTCAAGTCGTAGCCTGGCCTACGCATAGATTTTTATCCCCTAGAGTCTTTGTCTCCCCAGTGAGTGTTCCTTCTGGAAGGCATTATGCTCCTGTGGACTTTCAGTCTCTCTGGATTGTTTTCCGTTGTGGCAATATATTCCCCACAAATATTATTTTAACATTCATATCATATACATCATGAGGTCTCTTAGGGACCAATTTTTTTTTCTTGATGTTGTTATTTAAGTCCATTCTATTGAGTTGATACAAAGATTTTAACCTTCACATCCTCAACTAGAATGTCCTTAAATAGGGGCAGTTGTAAGACCCTAATTTTGACCCTAAGATCCCTCATGTTATCTCATCATTTGCATTGGCTTTGGGATCACACCTTTGGCATCCTCCTTACCCCTCATTCATTAGGTTTTCATTGGGAGAGATCATCAAGCACATTAGATTATATCATACTTTATTTTCTTTTGTTTACTAACCAAAATGCCAAAAATATGTATATGTATAACTTTGTTTCTTTTGTAGGTAGTGTGTGCATCCATCTGTGCGCTATCAAGCTCACAACTAGGGTTTGAAACCATCATGAAAAGAGATAAATCAATTAATGGTTCAAAATGTTTCTAAACATTATATATAGATCCCCATGTTCATTATTTGTCAATTTGATCAAGAATTCATCAAGAGTTTGCAGCTTGTTTGCCTTTGAAGCCCTAATTCATCTGGGTATCTTGTGTGACTTCCTCAACATGTTTATTCAAAATTTGGTAAAATATATCAAGGGATACTTAATTATACATCATATCAAGTATATATGATCCTACATGATACCTAAAGATCAAGAGAACTTCAAGTTTGCAAGTTGGTTCAAAGACGTTGACTAGAGAATGTCAACTAGTTAAAACTGGGGTTCCCTGGACCCTATCTCCTACACGTTTTTTCATATGAAAATGATTCCAAGATAAAACTTACTTTTTATGACATTCAAAACAAATTTCATGTTGGCATCAAGATCTATTTTTGCTTGGAAAGTCATTTAATTGGTGAAAGATTATAGGTCATTTTGTGTGTGCCCTAGTTAGGAGGTCCACTTCCAAGGACCATAACTTTTTCAATTTTTATGATATGAAGGTTATCCAATATTCATGATAAATTTAAATATTTCTTCTCCAACTTTAATTCTTTTATAAATATCAAATTCCACTTGCAAGGGCATGTTCCATGAGGAAACATTATAGGTCATTTTGGGTCATCACCATTGAATAAGCAATTTTCCTCGACTTCTAAAATCCATAACTCCCTCATGCCAAATCCAAATGATGTCAAATTTGTGACCAAATTGAATAGTATCTAAATATATACAACTTTGGTGATGAAACCATTTTCATTTGGAGCTTATAGCAAACGTTATTCAAGGTGGAAGAAATGGTCATTTGACTTTGTACTTAGAAAATTTTCAACTATGTTTGATTTCTCCAACTTCCACCTCAAAATTCATCCTGATACAAGTTCCAAATGGAAAAGTTTTCAACATAAAAGTTGTTCCTCTTGATGTCACCTTTCCAAAACTTCTAAGATCACTTCCTTTAGACAATAATTGAGGGACTTGTGTGTGGGTTCTTTAAATGCTTCATTTAGTAAGATCAATGTCCAATTTCCATTTCCATAATGCATGATCACATGATATTATTTCAGGTTGATTAGCACAAAATGTTGGACCTTTTGGAATCATTCAATGGGACTTGTACACGCTCATGCAACTATGCAACCAAGGTTGGAATCATTTAAGTGTGTAAAAAGCAATGCACGAGCCTATGTATACATGCCCTCCTGCTCAGAGTCAAGGACCCTTGGCCCAACCTTTAAACTGTAAACACCCTCGCCTCCATTAAAGGATAATCTTGAAGGTTTTTATTTGAAAATCGAGTTTCAAATTCACTTTTGTTTTGAAGTTGAAAATCCAAGAGTCCAAGCCATTCGACCTTCCATTTCACTTCCTGCAAGCAATTAGAAGCACGCCAAGCCAATTGAGATCCAGATCAAGCTTCATCACTGCCCAACAGAAGGTGAATTTTCTCAATTTTCTCTTCTTCGATTCTCCCTCAATTATCAACTATTTTGATTAATTATTGGTTGGCTGAAGTCCTACCAATGTAGGAAACAAGATTGAGTTGTGTTGAGGTCAAATCGAAGCAACTCATATCATGCACCTCAAATTTGAAATCCATGTATCTTTCAATATACTTGCAATTGGAAGAAATTGAGGCCAGATTCGAGCTCCTGAGCATTTTTCCTTTCAAATAGTGTCCTCATTTTTCATGTTATGATTGGTTGAGGATTGACCATTCTGGTGAGGTCCACCGAAGAAGACAGACGGAGATAGGGCTCTGGTGATGTGTTGGAAAGGTTCCAACCCTTTGATCTTGTGTCCAAGTTCTAATCTTGATAGTTCCTTCTGATTACCACTTGTGCAACGCGTTGACTGCAATGCACCATGGAACGCACGCGCTTGACCATCAGATCTGCCACCTCAATTAATGAGGGAGATCTGATGCCCCTCGTTTTTCCTAATTTCTTTTTAATTTCTAATTTTTCATTTAATCTCTTTATTTTGTTTAATTCATATTAATTTCATTTTTAATCCAAAAAATATGGGACGTTCACAAAAAATATTTAAATATTTTCCTATTTCATATTTTCAATTAAAATTATTTTTTGGATTAGTTTTGTTATTTTTCATGAATTAAATGCTTTTGGACATATTTTTAATTGTTTTAAAACACTTCTGACTTTCCAAAAATCATGAAATATTTTGTCTAAGGTCCTTTGACCTTGTTTGACCTAGGATAAATCCTTTGGCCATTTATTTGGTGTTTTGAAGGGATTTGAGGTTTTGTCCATTTAATAATGCATTTTAATTCACTTTTAATTTGATTTTTAATTGATTAAATGATTGAAAATTATGTGAGCCATTTTTATGGTCTTGTGATGTTTGACTTTCTGTTTGGCCTTGATCATGGTTGATTTGACTTTTGTTTGATCAATATCATTGGATTTAGGGGATTGATGAATTGTACATTTCATCTCCCAAAATGAATGAATGGTATTGAGCAAATAAAATTAGTCTCATGATTAATTTGTGTTTCTACTTGCCCTTCCCTCTTCATTTTCATCCCCATTCTTCCCCAATCCATCATTGACCAATGAAATCTCTTTATGTCTAATGCTAGTTAATTCATCAATGACCTTGTGTCAGATAAATCAACAAGAGCCAAACTGAGATAGGTCCTCCCCCCATTTCTTTTAGTGTGTGGTATGTTTTAGGCTTTTAGTTCCTTGTACCAAATCTCTAACATGCATTAACACCTATAATTTTATTGCTCGGTCTCAGATGATTGTGACTTGTACATAAGTCCAATTACGATTGCTTAACAAAGAGCTAAATTTGACCCCCCAAGGCATAACATTCTAGCAAGTAAGATTGTAAGCTTCCCATTATTTGTGGCATTGTGTAGGAACTTGACCCTTTTTCCATTCATGATAGCTAGTGGCATACTTGTTGGTTTATCCAAGTTGGAGCCCTTCTCATGGATGATGTCTTGGTTCAAGGATTCATACTTGTGAGTGAATGGTTGAGTGTTCTCAAAAGAATGGCTTAATCAATTAAAACTCATTACTAACATTTGACTAACCATTAACTAACTTCTTAATTAATGTTGTTTTATCTTCAAGTCATTTACTTTATGCAATTTAAATTTTAGTACCTTTATCATTCATTGTCATTTACATTTCATGCAACTTGTTTATGTTTAAAGTCCATTACACTTTGCTCAATTGAGCAATATCTTGTAATTGTATATATATATATTGTTTGTTTGTTTGTGGTATTAGAATCTTAAAACACCTAATAACAATAAAAACCTTAAAAAACATCTTGTTGGGCTGTTGGGAGTTGACCTGAACTTTTGGACTTAGAATTAGGAAACACTTCCTGTGCTAAAGGACTTGGCCAATGGCAACATCTGAGACTGAGCTATCTTTGACTATACATCCATCTGAGGTAAGACCCTAGGTCCCTTTGACTCATCTTCTACTTTCTCTTTGTGCTTAAATTTTATATTATTATTATTATTGTTCATGTCTGATGATTATCCTGAGTTGATCAAGGAACATTTCATCTGCTACATTGGAAGATATTGAAGACTGCTAGCTATTGGAATACTTGCTTGGATATTATGGCTATCTTTATTTGATTACTTGGTCTTTATATGATTCTTGGATATTTCTCCTTGCTTATTTCTTGTTGATTGTCAAAGTCCAAAGTAAAATGGGTCTCTATATGACATTCTTGTCTTTTGGATTGCATCACATTGGTCAGATCTTTTCAACTTTTAACTTTTTATTTTTTTTCCTAGGGTAGTCTCTTCATCTCCTCCCACTTCTTTAATTTCAAAATCTCTCCCTCTTTTCAAAAACTTTATTTACTTGTGATTTCAATCTTAGACATGTTTTAATGATTAGAAACTTTGGCCTTATGCCATTGAATTTTCAAACTTTTTCATAAATCAAACTCATGAATCAACTTAACCATATTGACTTAAATTTCAAAAAGATAAAAAGAACTAACAACTCCATTCAAATCTTTGGCCATTTTTGTGCCTTTCTCTGTTAAACTTTTGTTAAAACCAATTCATCAACTTCTTTGAAATTTTTACCACGAATGACGGGGTTTTGATCTCTCATTTTTATGTTGGTACGTAGGCATAAGACCGAAGGTCTTGTTAAACACAAAAATATAATTAATAAATTTTTTTCTCATCTCCCCACTTTATATTTTATCAAACATCATTTACACCAAAAACATATGCGCACAAAAAGGGCTCACTAGGAGTATCTAGGACACTTTGCGTGCTAACACCTTCCCTCTGTGTAACTAACCCCCTTACCTATAATCTATGGCATTTTATTAGCTTTGATTTGAAAACATCTTATCTTTGGGTTTTGTTCGTACTTTTCACTTTTCCTTTGAAAACAATAAAAGCGTGGTGGCGACTCTGGTTTTACTGACGTCAAGTTTATCCATAGCTTTATGGTCACGAATTTACTGCTACACTTAGCGCAAAAAGTGTTTGTCAGCACTACTTTCAGTGTTGCACCCCCTCTATTTTTTATTTTATTTCTTATTTTTATTTCAATATTTTATGATAATTATGATTCTTTTTTATCCAATTATTTTTGACATATTCTTTTAATATTTTTTCTATTACATTACATTGCATGAATTCTAATTTTCTTTGTATTTTTTGAAATTAGTTTTTATTATGAATAATTGTTTTTATGGTTTTATGGTTTGATTTGTATTCTCATTTCTTTTTGCAAAGCTTGATTGATCATTAATTGTCAACATCTAACAATTGGCTTGTATTTCTTTTCATTTTGTTTTGATGACTTGATTGATAGATCTTCCACACTTCAAATTATTGATAGATGGACGTTTCAATTGATTTAATCTTCTTTGATTGAAACATGTTGATAAATGATCATTGGATTATTTTTTATACTTTGAATCATTGATAGGTTGCCTCGTAATGCGCCATATTTTAGGTCCTTTGGTTTGTGGATAGATAATCTCAATTAATCTCTCTTTGATTTGCAAATTGACCTCTAACATCTAACTTCTAACCTTTACATTACGCACCTACTTCTAACATTTAAATTCTTGCAATTTATTTCTTTACTTTGTGTATTATAATTCTTATCTATCATTACCACTCCTCATCATTATTGTTTTACTTTGTCACCTAATCTAAAATGAACAAAAACATGATAAAATGGAAAAGACTAAAAAGAATTAATTTGAGGACTATTGGACTATGGACTTTATCTTTGACCTTAGCATTAGACATGGAGTATTGTGGATCATATGGACTTTATGTATGACCTAAGCTTGGAGACTTAGAGAACTTGTTTGTACCCTTGTGTGGACCTTGGACCAATGTGATTGATCTATGCAACTTGGAGCATTATGGACTTGTAATATTATATTACAATAGAGCATTCATGGCACTACCTTAGGGATAAATGCATTATAATTCCATTATTCACCTGTTAGCTTAGGACACGATGCATACACAAGGCTTTCTCTTGGGCTACCGTACAACGAGACCCTTTATTTCTCGCACAAATACCTGGTATTTTGAAATATTAACCTTTACCCATAGTCTTTAGTGCAATCAGAAGTCGAGAGGAATCTCTTTTCATAACCTAAAATCAATATCAACTCATTAAACCTCTTGTTTGAGCCTTAGGGCATCGCTCCGAAAACCCTTTTTCGAGGTATAAAATCAATAAAACAAACATTTTGTACCATGAACTACGAGGCTTTGAAGTTCTTATTGCAAGAATGGGGATATGTATGCACGAGGGTTCAAAACCTTGGTGAGCACACTAATAAAAAATCTATTTTCACTCCGTAAATTGGTAGCAAGTAAACATTAAGATAACGACACTCATTCAAGCATAGACATGTTAGATGGTTCCCCATCGAGTACGATGGATGTAAGGGGTGCTAATACCTTTCCCTTGCATAACCGACTTCAGAACCTCTTCATGGTTATGCTGACCATTCTTTTGGGGTTTTCTCGATATTTTCCCTTTCCTATGGAATAAATAAAGTCTGATGGAGACTCTATATTTTTTGCGCATCGATAACCCTTGATGAAAACTTGCTTAGTGCTTGAGTAATCTTGAAGATAACTTGAAGATTGAGTGATGTGGCATGGAAATAAACACATGAATAACCTTTGAATCACATGGAGAAAACTTGCATTTCCCTTGATCAAAAGACGACTTTCTTTCCTTGATTTGAAGCATGATCACGTACATGAGCAAAGTAGATAACAAGTACCATCTCTCAATGAAATTAGGGTTAGTTGACAAGAAAAGCAAGATAAAACCTAATGCTAAGATACAAACCACAATGTGGCCATGGTTGTGATCTTATGACCAAATGCAATGATCATGCATTATTTGATTGGATGTAGGCAAATGTTTATGCAAAAAAAAAGGAAAAAATGGAGGGTAAATTTTGAGGGTATGACAGCAATTAACGCAACGTGTTATATTCAGAAAAGATCTCTATAAGACCTATCATGGGTAATCGTCCTTATGAATTGTGGAAGAATAGAAATCCCAACATTTCATATTTCCATCCTTTTGGATATAATTGTTTTATTCTGAACACTAAAGACAATCTAAACAAATTGATTCTAACGCAAAAAGTGTGTAATGTTAGGATACTTTGATTGCTCTATAGGCAATAGAGTATATAACACTAAAACACGAATGGTTGAATAACCAATTCATGTCAGATTTGATGACAAGCTTGACTCTGAAAAGTCAAAGCAAATTGAGAAGTTTGTAGATCTAGAGATTACCTATGCAAGCTCTAGAGGTAAAGAATCAGAAGCAAAAGAATATGAAATTGTTCGACCATAAGTTGTTGATATTAAAACTCCTTTGACGAAGCACAAACAAAGATCCTCACATTCTAAATAATTGATTCTGAGAGATAAAACTGAACCAGTTAGATCCAGATCCTCATTCAAGCCTTCTGAAGAGACACTTCTGGGTTTGGTGTCACTCATAGAACCTACATTTGTTGATGAAGCACTTATGGACACTGAGTAGATTCTTGTAATGCAAGAAGAATTAAACTAATTCTCCATAAATGATGTGTGGAATCTTGTGCCTAGACCCAAAGGAATTCATGTCATTGGGAAAAAATGGGTCTTCAGAAACAAACTGAATGGGAAAGGAGAAATGGTAAGGAATAAGGCTAAACTGGTGCCACGAGGCTATAGTCAACAAGAGGGGATTAACTATATTGAGACCTTTTCACCAGTTTCTAGGTTAGAGTCTATTAGTCTCTTAATTTCTCTTGTTAATCATAACATCATCTCATTTTAGATGGATGTTAAGAGTGTATTTTTAAATGGATGCATAACTGAAGAATTGTATGTACATCAACCTTCTAGTTTTGAAAATCATAAAACTCAATATTTTGTTTTTAAACTTAAGAAATTTTTGTATGGTCTGAAACAAGCTCATAGAGCATGGTATGAAAGACTAAGTGTAAGTTATAAATGCGCCTAAGAGGGGGGAGGGGGGGGGGTGAATTAGGTGGTTAAAAATTCTTCGATCTTGTTTCCGATTTTTGGTTATTCTTCGTTTAAGTGCAGAAAAATAAATTGCGGAAAGTAAAAAGACACCGGAATTTATAGTGGTTCCCTTCATAATCCGAAGGTACATCCACTCCCCTTTCAACTCGAAAGAGATTTTCACTATAGTTAGAATTATCGTACAGCCTACTCACACCAATGGTGATGCTTACTATCTAACCTATAGGTAATCAAGTGTGCAAGAACAATCCTCTTGCCACACCAACCCTTGTGTCCAACAATCCTGGATCACAAGTCAAACAGAAATAAATCTTTTTGATGATTTGAATAAAGTGTAGCACTATCAATCTTCTCTTAATTGATCTTCTCCTTAGATAAATAATTCACTCAATGAATAATATATAAGTGTTCAACAAAAATGGAATGAGATGAAAATTTGGTTATGAACACTTTTATGAGAATTTGAAAATATGAAAGAGTGATTATCTTAAGTTTTTATGAAAGTTCTTGGAGGTGAATTTTCATTTTAAAAATTCAAGAATTTATATTGACAAAACACCTTTTCAAAGAGGTATAATTTTCTTCATAAAAATTGATGAAAAGGTATAAGTTTTTGAAAATCATTTTCACTGAAACGAACAGTGTTAACCGGTTAACTAAATGGGTTAGCCGGTTAACGCGTATAACGTTAACAAGGAAGTTCAAAAACAGGGCCGTTAACCGGTTAACCCATATGGTTAACCGGTTAACACTGTTGAAATGCAGAAAAATACTTTAAACAAAATGTGTCTTTCATTTCAACATGTTAAAAATTGGTTAGGTTTAATATGGAAATGCAAATCATGATTGTTGAACACTTGTATACTAATCTAAGAGTGAATTAGATATACCTTAGAAGTGAATCAACAAACTTGCAAAAGGTTGGCTTGAAAAAGAAGCTTGAACCAAATATTGCTAATGCATATGTGGCTTGATCACTTTGATGCTTGAATTCTCTTGAAGCTCTTCTCTTTTTGCATTGATACATGTTGTCTTCATCAAAATTCTTTTTGGATTGAAGCTTGCTTCTACACTAAGCAATTTTATTTTATAAAATGATTTTACCAGAGGGAAGGTTGATACTACTTTGTTCTGTAAGACATTAAAAAATGATAATATTGTTGTTTTAATTTATGTGGACAATGTCATATTTGGTTTTACTAATGGTACCTTGAACTTAGAAATGCATTTTCCATTGTTTCTCTTTATCAACAAGTCATTTACGTATAGACAAAGAATAATAACCTCTTCACTTGTATTTGTCTTCACATACACTCCATGCTCGGATACACATTTCTTGAACAATACTGGTATTCTTCATAATAGTAACGTCGTTGATCTCATTGGCGGTTGTGGTCATAGCAATAAACGGTTCTCTTCCGATTTCCATGTCTGTTAATTCCAAAATCCTTGAAATAAGACGACCATACGGCAGCCTAGTCTTGAGGGAGAGTTGTTGTTTGAGATGATACATCATAGTAGGAAGCCAATTAATTCTGATCTTGTTCTTTACAGCAAATAGAACCTGCATCTCCAAGTCATTGATTTGTGCAAAATTTGAATCCTTTGGCAGCAAAACATGGCAGATAACACAATGTAGCATTCAATCATCAACAGACAAGTTCTTCGCATAACAAAGTATGCGAGAAGTACGCTGTCCTGACACAACAGCAACCCTTGGAAATCTACAGATAGAGTAATAATATTCCATTTTATCATATTGAGCCCATTTTCCATCAACATGGTTAACACCTTTCCGAAGAAAAAATACCGAATAAGGAATCCTAAGAGACACAGCCAGCGAACTTAGGTTTGTCTCAATTTCACAATCTCTCACAGTGGCAAACAGCATATGTTGATCATCATCATTCAAATTCAAGGTGAAATGGTTCAGAAAGGATTTTACCAAATCAGTATAAATTTTGCCATTATCAGTGATAAACTCATGCAACCCTTGATATTTCAACAGTTCATGGAAGGTGAAAGTAATAGGTGTGAAGGATTTGAGGTTCACATACTTACCCTTGAGAAGATGTCTCACCCTGACTTTGAAATCCATTCTTCTCTTCTTTGCTGTTTCCATTTTCATCTCTTCCTCTTCACTGCTAGATGCTGACACAGGAGCCTTTCCCATTCTTGGAGGAGCCATGGAAGAAGATGGAGATTCTAGGGTTTTTAGAGGGATTTTCGGAATATGGATTTTGAGAGTTAACAAGAGGGTATTGTTGAGTGGAGTTTAATGGGACTTTAATGACACTCAAGAAGATTAAAAGTTGAAGAAGTAAGATAAGGGTGTTTATGGTGAGTAAATGTAGAAGGAGTAGGAGTTATGAGGTGTAGGTGAAGAGTAAAGCACATGCACCAAACATAAACATGCATACAATTTAAAATTAAAAAGGTATTAAACATTCTTTTTTAAAAAAAAAATGCAGAACTGCTTTCTGTGAGGCGTTAACCGGTTAACCTATTCCATTAACCGGTTAACGGACTGAAATTTTCAAAAAATAATAAAAAAACAGCAGCTCTGTTTTGAAGAATTGGGAAAGATTTTCACAAAAAAATTTCACAAAGTATTAGCACTTACCAATACGCAACTTTCGATTTAAAAATATTTTAAAACCGATAATTTTCGGACATGCGAAAGGAAGAAAAACTTAAAACAGAGAAAAGGAAGTGCTAGCATTGCATAACAAAGAAAAAAGAAAATAAACAAATTTTAAGCAACTATACCACATAACAAGCAATTTTAAGAAAAGGTTAAATGTCACCTTCATTGAGAATACCAAGTTCTCGCCGAATCTTGAAAAATTGCTCTTTAGCCAATGGTTTTGTGAATATGTCGGCAAGCTGGTTATGTGTATCCACGAACGTAACATCTACATCTCCGTTAAGCACGTGATCTCGAAGGAAATGATGTCGGATATCTATGTGCTTTGTCCTTGAATGCATGACCGGTTTCTTTGTGATGTTGATGGCACTTGTGTTATCGCATCGAAGAGGAATGCAGCCGAGGTCTACACCAAAATCCAGAAGTTGTTGCTTAAGCCATAAAATTTGTGCACAACAACTGCCTGTTGCAATGTACTCCGCTTCGGCCGTGCTAAGTGCGACACATGCTTGCTTCTTGCTTGCCCACGACACTAGTGCATTCCCGAGAATGTGACAAGTACCACTTGTGCTTTTTCTATCGGTCTTACATCCTGCATAGTCAGCGTCAGAATAACCAATCAAGGAGCATATACTACCTTTTGGATACCATAGTCCGACGTTCGTTGTTACTTTGAGGTATTTTATAATCCTCTTCACGGCGGTGAGATGTGATTCCTTCGGGTTTGCTTGAAAGCGTGCACACAAACATACACTAAACATAATGTCAGGACGGCTTGCCGTCAAATATAGTAATGAACCAATCATACCTCGATATTTTGTGATATCTATTGAAACTCCAGATTCATCTTGATCAACGTACGTTCTGGATCCCATAGGAGTGGACATCACTTTGCAACTATCCATATCGAATCTTTTCAACAATTCCTTGCAGTACTTGGATTGGTTGATGAAGATTCCATCCTTTGTTTTCTTGATTTTTAGTCCAAGAAAATAGTTCAGTTTTCCCATCATGGACATCTTGAATTCTCCTTGCATCATGATTGAAAATTCTTCGCAAAGATCTTTGTTTGTTGAATTGAAGATGATGTCGTCGACATAGACTTGAGCCAATAAGGTATTACCCTTGATCTTCTTTATG
This sequence comes from Lathyrus oleraceus, assembly GCF_024323335.1. Lineage (NCBI taxonomy): Eukaryota > Viridiplantae > Streptophyta > Magnoliopsida > Fabales > Fabaceae > Lathyrus > Lathyrus oleraceus. The sequence goes on from NC_066580.1 coordinate 326,462,794, forward strand.
AACAAAGTCTTGTCAACCTTTCCTTTTACAAATCCCTTTTCACATAGAAAGTTGCCGAGGCGATCATACCAAGCTCTTGGTGCTTGCTTTAGGCAATATAGTGCTTTCTTCAACTTGTACACATGTGAAGGATTCTTGAAGTCTTCAAAACCCGGAGGTTGTTTGACGTAGACTTCTTCATTGATATAGCCATTTAGGAAAGTGCTTTTGACATCCATCTGAAACAATTGAAAATTCATAGAACAAGCATAAGCAAGTAATAATCGAATTGCTTCTAACCTTGCTACCGGAGCGAACGTCTCAACAAAATCAATTTCTTCCTGTTGGTTGTATCCTTGTGCGACAAATGTTGCTTTGTTACGAACTATGATCCCATTCTCATCAAGTTTGTTCTTGAAGACCCATCTTGTTCCTATGATGTGCTTGTTGTCCGGTCTTGGTACAAGACTCCAAACTTGATTTCTTTCGAATTGGTTGAGTTCTTCTTACATTGCTACTATCCATTGATCGTCGCTTAAGGCTTCATCGACTTTGGTTGGTTCTATTTGAGATACAAAAGCCATGTTGAGACAAGCATCCTTGAGATTTAGTCGTGTTGCAACGCCTTGGCTAATAGCACCAATAACTTTATCGATCGGGTGATCTCTATGAGTTTTCCATTCTTTCGGTAGACCATGATGTTCTTCAATGATTGGTGAGCCATCTCCTTGTGGTATTGGTTGAACATTTGAAGGTTCCTTTTGTTGTGACATATCTATTATATCATCATCATCAACAATAATGTTATCCTCTTTCGAGGGGTTAGTTTCATCAAAAGATACATGCATTGATTCTTCAATAGTAAGAGTTCTTTTATTGAAAATTCTAAATGCCTTACTAGATAGGGAGTAGCCAAGGAAGATACCCTCGTCGGATTTCTCATCGAACTTACCAAGGTTGTCCTTTCCATTGTTGAGGAAAAAACATTTGCACCCAAAGATGTGAAAGAAAGATATATTAGGCTTCCTTCCTTTGAAAAGCTCATACGGAGTCTTTTTGAGAATCGGATGAATGTTGACACGGTTGCAAACAAAGCATGCTGTGCTAACTTCGTCCGCCCAAAAATATTTAGGAAGGTTAGAGTCACTGAGCATTGTTCTTGCGAGCTCCACCAAAGATTTATTCTTTCTTTCTACGACACCGTTTTGTTGTGGTGTTCGTGGTGCGGAGAAGTTGTGGGAAATTCCGTGCTCTCCGCAAAATTCTTCAAAGAATGTGTTTTGAAATTCTCCACCGTGGTCACTTCTTATGGAGGTTATTGTGAGGGACTTCTCGTTTTGAATTTGTTTCGCATACTTTTTGAAAGCCTTGAAAGCATCGCTTTTCTGCACAAGAAACAATGTCCACGTATATCTAGAGAAATCATCAACAATCACTAAACCGTAAACATTACCTCCAAAGCTTTTCGTTCTTGATGGACCGAAGAGATCCATGTGCAAGAGTTGAAGTGGCCTCGACGAAGATACGACATTCTTGGATTTGAAAGTTGTCATGGTTTGCTTTCCCTTTTGACATGCGTCACAAAGCTTATCCTTGATGAACTTAATCTTTGGAAGACCAACAACTAGATCATGCTTTATCAACTTGTTCATGTGCTCCATGTGAATGTGAGCGAATCTTTTATGCCATAGCCAAGCCTCGTTGTTGTTTGTCATTAAGCATTTTACCTTCAAGGAAGAGTCATCAAATGAAGTCATAAAAATATTATTAACCCTTTTACCTTTTAGAAAAATGTCATGGGTGACTTCATGTTCTATCACACATTCATCCTTTGTGAAGTTGATTCGGAACCCTTTGTCACACAATTGACTTATGCTAAGTAGGTTGTGCTTTAGGCCTTCAACATAAAGGACATCTTCGATGATAGTAAAAGGAGGTGCTCCAATGGTTCCTACTCCAAGGATCTTTCCTTTAGTGTCGTCACCGTATGTAACATATCCTTTGGCCTTTAAAGATAGATGTGAAAATTTGTCGACATCGCCCGTCATATGCTTTGAACAACCGCTATCAAGATACCATTGATTCAAGGTTGTCTTCAAGCATACCTACAAAACAAAATTAATTTTTGTTAGGTACCCAAATTGCTTTGGGTCCTTGGTAGTTAGTACCCTTTTTAACCCACACATAATTCCCTTTTGGAATGCTAAAGTTTCACACATAACAAGCATTAGGTGTGTGGCCTTTGATTCCACAATAAAAGCAAGTAGGTTGAAAATGACTTCTATATCTAGGAACATAATTCTTCTTCTTAGCAATTATTTTCTTTTTATGAATTTGATGCACACTTTTAGAATTGTTTACTTTCTCTTTAACAACTTGTTCACTTGCTTTAACAAAAATGGTCTCATTTGTGCTTGGTTTGGAAAACTTAGAATATCCTAATCCACTTTTATCATTAGAATACCTTTGGTGCTTAAGAATTTCCTCCAAGCCAATTTGACCTTTTTCATATCTTTCTAAAACTCTTTTAAGTTGAACAATTTGAAAAGATAAAGACTCACAATTCTTACATACAAAACTTTATTTTTCATCCATCAACTTTTGTTTTTCACTTTCAATATATTTTTCCAAAGCAATATTTTTTCTTCTAAGGATGAAATTTGTTTCTTTTGGTATGAGATACTTTTATACAAGGTCTTGCATTCTTTTAAGAGTTCATCTATAACATCTTGTGCATCATTGTCATAAACTGAAAAATTGCTACTAACCTCATCGATTTCTTCATCGAATTGATGTGAAGCCATAAGAGCCATGTTCGCAAATTCATCGCTTTTCGATTCCAAAGATGAACTGATCTCGTTATCGTCCCAAGCAACATAAGCTTTTTTGTTTTTGAATTCCTTCTTGCCTTTGAATCCTCCTTTCTTTGCAAGTTTCGGGCAATCCGACTTTATGTGACCTTGTTGTCCACATTCATAACAAGTGACGTCTTGCATTGATGTAGATGCTTCCTTTTTCCTGAAATGTTTATTCTTTTTAGGATAAGAGGAATTTTTATTTTTATTAAAAAAATTACCAAGCTTCTTTACAAGAAGCATAAAGTTCTCATCTTCGAACGTCTCATCATCTTTGTCATTTTTCGAATCAACCTTCAAGGCAATCCCCTTGGACTTCTTTTCTTGACTTTCGTGCTTCTCGAGCCTTCCAAGTTCTAATTCGTGTTCTTGAAGTTTGCCAAATAGAGATGCGGATGTCATCGTTGAGAGACTCTTCTTTTCCGAAATAGCGGTCACCTTCGGTTTCCATTCTCTTGTCAAAGATCTTAGGACTTTCAGGTTGAGATCATCATTGGTGAAAGTTTTACCGAGAGCAATCAAGTGATTTGTTAGATGGACGAATCTCTTTTGTAAGGCAACTATAGATTCACCGGGCTGCATGCGGAACATCTCATATTCTTGACTTAGAGTGTTTAGCCTCGACCTCTTCACTTCGGTGGTTCCTTCATGTGTTTCTACCAAGGTGTCCCAAATCTCCTTTGCCGATTTACATTGAGATATACGAAAGAACTCGTCCATACTAAGAGCGCTTTGGAGTATGTTGATTGCCTTCTTCTCATTTAGAATCTTTTTCCTATCATCTTCGTCATAAGTGTTTTTCAACTTTGGGGTACCAACTCCATTCACCACATTCACCAGTTTGTGTGGACCTTCTTCAACTGCTTCCCATATACCTTCCCATTGGGCCTCAAGATGTGCCTTCATTCTGATTTTCCAAAAATCGAAATATTCTCCGGAGAAGAGTGGGGGCTTGTTGCTGCTTCCACCATCTTTGAAAACCGAGTTTATGCTTGCGGAAGCCATGCTGGATCTCTAGGAACAAGTTACCTATAACTTGCTCTGATGCCAATTGTAAGTTGTAAATGCGCCTAAGAGGGGGGGGGGGTGAATTAGGTGGTTAAAAATTCTTCGATCTTGTTTCCGGTTTTTGGTTATTTTTCGTTTAAGTGCGGAAAAATAAATTACGGAAAGTAAAAAGACACCGGAATTTATAGTGGTTCCCTTCACAATCCGAAGGTACATCCACTCCCCTTTCGACTCGAAAGAGATTTTCACTATAGTTAGAATTATCGTACAACCTACTCACACTAATGGTGATGCTTACTATCTAACCTATAGGTAATCAAGTGTGCAAGAACAATCCTCTTGCCACACCAACCCTTGTGTCCAACAATCCTGGATCACAAGTCAAACAGAAATAAATCTTTTTGATGATTTGAATAAAGTGTAGCACTATAAATCTTCTCTTGATTGATCTTCATCTTAGATAAATAATTTACTCAATGAATAATATATAAGTGTTCAACAAAAATGGAATGAGATGAAAATTTGGTTATGAACACTTTTATGAGAATTTGAAAATATGAAAGAGTGATTATCTTAAGTTTTTATGAAAGTTCTTGGAGGTGGATTTTCATTTTAAAAATTCAAGAATTTATATTGACAAAACACCTTTTCAAAGAGGTATAATTTTCTTCATAAAAATTGATGAAAAGGTATAAGTTTTTGAAAATCATTTTTCACTGAAACGAACAGTGTTAACCGGTTAACCAAATGGGTTAACCGGTTAACGCGTATAACGTTAACAAGGAAGTTCAAAAACAGGGCCGTTAACCGGTTAACCCATATGGTTAACCGGTTAACCCATATGGTTAACCGGTTAACACTGTTGAAATGCAGAAAAATACTTTAAGAAAAATGTGTCTTTCATTTCAACATGTTAAAAATTGGTTAAGTTAAATATGGAAATGCAAATCATGATTGTTGAACACTTGTATACTAATCTAAGAGTGAATTAGATATACCTTAGAAGTGAATCAACAAACTTGCAAAAGGTTGGCTTGAAAAAGAAGCTTGAACCAAATGTTGCTAATGCATATGTGGCTTGATCACTTTGATGCTTGAATTCTCTTGAAGCTCTTCTCTTTTTGCATTGATACATGTTGTCTTCATCAAAATTCTTTTTGGATTGAAGCTTGCTTCTACACTAAGCAATTTTATTTTATAAAATGATTTTACCAGAGGGAAGGTTGATACTACTTTGTTCTGTAAGACATTAAAAAATGATAATATTGTTGTTTTAATTTATGTGGACAATGTCATATTTTGTTCTACTAATGGTACCTTGAACTTAGAAATGCATTTTCCATTGTTTCTCTTTATCAACAAGTCATTTACATATAGACAAAGAATAATAACCTCTTCACTTGTATTTGTCTTCACATACACTCCATGCTCGGATACACATTTCTTGAAGCCAACCTCCTTTAGGAAAGCATCTACTCTTTTTTTCTGAGATATTGGAGCTTGCTTAAAACTATACAACGCTTTCTTCAACTTGTAGAGCTTTAGCTCTTGGTTTCTTACAACAAAACCATGGGGTTGTTATGCATACTCCTCTTCTTCAAACGATTCAATCAAAAACGCAGATTTAACGTCAATTTGGTAAATGGGCCAATTGTGGTTATTTGCAATACCAACAATAAGCATAATGGTTTCAATCCTAGGAACTGGTGGAAAAAAAACCTTGAAAGTCTATGTATTCTCTTTGCAATAATCCATTTGCGATTAATCGATCCTTATGTTTGATTATCTCATCTTTGGGATTTGCCTTCACTTTGAACATTCATTTCACACCAATTGACTTCTTTCCATCCGGTAAATCAACTAACTCCCAAGTATTATTATTCTAAAGTGATTCCATCTCCTCATTCATAGCACAAATTCATTTTGGATCACTTAAATCGTCTTCCATTTTAACGGGTTCAGATTCGACCGTAAGTGCAAAATGGACGAAATCACCATCATCATTGACTTCATTGTCTCGGAACAACTCACAATCTTGGACTCTTGGAGAAAAACTTATTTGCCTTGTTAATCTTCTAACATTCTCTTCAATTCAGGCTTCCTCAACGGGAGTTTCTTCACCTTCCTTTTCTGCATAATCTGAAATTTCAAAGTTATAATCGGTTACAAATTTTACATAACTGGTTACACGTTGTTGCAGCTTCTTGATTCCATCAAAAATGACGTCTCAGTTGATCACAACCTTACTCTTTTATCTATCAAACAACTTATAACCACCGGTAGAGTGACACCTATAAGTATCATCACTTCTCCCTTATCATCCAACTTCTTTTTAAGCTGTCTCGGAACATGTTTATATGCTACAGAACCAAAAGTTATCAAATGGTTCAGATTCGGTTTAAATCCCAACCATGTTTCCTCTGGTGTTACATTCTCAAGCTTCTTTGTATGACACCTATTCAAAAAATAGGAAGTTATGGATATCGCTTATCCCCATAACTCTTTCGGAAAGTTCTTCCCTTTTAACATACTTCTCACCATGTTTATGATTGACCGATTCTTCCTTTCGAAAACACCATTTTGTTGTGGTGTATAAGGTGGTACTATCTCATGTACAATCCATTCTTGATCATAAAACTTATCAAAGTTTTTTGAGACATATTCGCCTCCACCATCTGTTTTGAGCACTTTGAGTTTGTGACCGCTTTGTCTCTCAACCATGGATTTGAACTTATTAAACACTTCAAATACCTCATCATTATCTTGATTAGATATATCCATAGGTTTCTACAATGATTGTAGATTAAAGTGACAAAGTATCTATTGCCGCCAATAGAATCTACTTGCATCGGTCTACACACATCTGAATACACCACCTTAAGGTGATTCTTAGTTCTACAATTTGCATCCTTGCTGAATTTACCCTTATGTTGCCATGCTTGCACATATTCTTCACAAATTTCAACCGGTATGTTGATCAATGGGAACCTCGTTACCATTACATTCTTTTACAAGTCTTTAAGATCTCGGAAATTGAGATGCCCATGACGATAATGCCATATCCAATCTTCTCTACTTGTCGATGTAGCAATACATCTATACTCTAAAACCTCTAGCTTAACGTTGAAGGTTCTATTGGTAGCCATAGGCACTTTAAGGACCAAAGCTCATTTTGCATCCATAACACATAGCCCATTGTTTTCCATGTGAATTTTATAAGGATACATTTGATTCCTGGAATGTACAATACATCTTTGATCAAGGAATGTCCATCATCTCTTCTCATGATCAAATCATCAATGATCCCATCGGCTACTAGAGTGGTGTCATCCACGAATATTACTTTATTCTTCATGGAACAATTGATTTTAATAAACAAATCATTCATCCCTATCATATGTGTAGAAGAACCCAAGTCTAAATACCATTCCTTGTTATACTGAACTCTTTTTGTACACATCATGGCATTTTCTTCTGCAATTAATAGGTTAACCATATCAAGTAACTGGTTATAGCCTGTTTTTGCATCATTCTCAGAATTGTTTTTGCTACTTCCTCGCAACCTACTGCTGATGCAATTTCCTCATGTGATCATCACCAAGAGTGTATTCTCTACATTAGACTCTTATCTTGCAACCTTGATTTCATCTTCTCGACGTTCCTTCTTGTTCGCGTTTCACTCTCTAAAGCATTGTTCTTTGTTTTTGTCAAACCTATTCTTTTCACCTCTAAAGTTGCCTTGACCACCATTTTGTTTTTTGCAGATACTCTCACCCCTTTGACAAGTTGAAATCTTAGAATTTTGGGACTTTCTTCCACAAAAATTTTGAAAATTCCCTTTACTCTTCATGAGCCATTTTCCTTTCAATCTCTTGTCCTTCTTGTTAAAGCGAGCTTGCAAAGTGATCTCCACCTTTTTCTTATCAGAATTTCTCTCCTCTATCATTTGCTTATAAGCCTCAAGTGATCTCCACATGACTTCACTTGATTCACCAACCGAGTGATTCTCATTGTGAAATCGTTGATTTTCTCCTTTTCTGACATTTGAATCAATTTAAGTTGACGCTTGTGAGTTTGTAAGCTCACCACCTTCACCTTATCAGCCAATGCATAAGCCTTCTCTAAGATTTCTCACGTTTGCTTTGACGATTTGCAATCACCAACTTTCTCAAAGTTGTCACCATCAACACATTTATGGATCAAAAATAACACCTTGAAATCTTTCTTCTTCTCTTCCTTATGCATTGCTTGTTGTGCAGTCGTTGTACCTTCTACAAGAGGACTCACCATGTTCTTGATCACTTCAAGAATATTTTGGTAGCCAAATAATACTTTCATTTGCTTGCGCTATTTGTCATAATACTTAGCATCAAGGATATGTATGTTTGCAGGGATTCTTTCATTGGAGATGATATCCAGGTTGCACACTAGGTGTTTGTGAATCAGAACCAGACTCTGATACCCAATGTTGGAATTTTGAACCACAAAATTGGTGAACAATGCTGGACAAAATTGGAATATGGAGTGTGAGAGAGAATATATATATATATATATATATATATATATATATATATATATATATATATATATATATATATATATTATATATATATATATATATATATATATATATATATATATATATATATATAGATAGAGAGAGAGAGAGAGAGAGAGAGAGAGAGAGAGAGAGAGAGAGAGAGAGAGAGAGAGAGAGAGAGAGAGAGAGAGAGAGAGAGAGAGAGAGAGAGAGAGAGAGAGAGAGAGAGAGAGAGAGAGAGAGTAAATCGAGATGTATAGTGAGGGTGAGAAGTGATATTCACATTACTTTGATATGAGAATGCCTCCAAGACATTTATACAAGTGTTATAAAATGATTGAGACATAAAACATGTAATTACACAATAGAAAAATGCTAAAACTTGGGTCTGTAACCGCTTACACCAATTAGTTAACCGATTACAACTGACATCAAAATTAAAACATCTTCAATGGTAATCGGTTAATCTCAGATATTAACCGGTCACAACTTCGATAATTTCACTTTTCTACTATTTAGAAGTGCTTCTGACCGACTATCTGGTTAAATCCCTTGAATTACTCAAAATCACTTTTAAGACCTATAAGTTTCAAATTTAACCCATATTCAAAATCAATGTAATATCAACCAATTATGTTATGTGTAGCATATATGAAAATCCAACCTATTTCCCCATAGAACCCTTTGAGCAACCCCAAATCCACCTAGGATTTTATCATCCCATTCAGACCTAGGGCAACAAGTATATTCAAAAAATAATTTTACAATTATTAATTATAATTTACATGCTTTATATTTAGGTACCCTACACACTGTGGATTATGATAAATCTAAAGTGGTCAGCCGTGGCAGCCAGCTTTACACTTCTCTCAATGCTTTCCATTCATGCTTACAGCTTTCCACCAATATTTGTTGGCTGTATAACTACAAGAACTAAATCACAAAAATAATGCTTCAAACATTCACATCCATGATCCACCAAACATCATAATTATTGATAGATATATCATCGCAGAAAATATACTATATGTGATAGTAGATACATTTTAACATGAATTCTACCCAATCTCTGTCTCATAGGGGAAAATATTCCCCTATCAACACTGTTTTATTTTATGTTTCAGTTGAAGATTTACTTTTACTTGTACACATTTGATATTATAAATTTATTAAGTATATAAATATTTGACATATGTGGAATTTATTCATGGTACATATCTATGCCTAACTCTTTAATCTTGAGCAACCTAATTTCACTTTTTGTGAGAAGGTACAAAGGCATTACAATCTATATTTTGCATTAGTTTTGAAGTCTTTCGAGCATATGTGTCACTACTTTATACTAAAGAGAGTTCGTTTCGTCTGTTTTTGTGCGAACAGTACAGAAAGCAACTCATGTTTTTCAGATAAATAGTAAAGAAAGGTCAATTTATACGATTTTAGGGAGACAGCACTTCAACCACACAAATCAACTACTGAAACACTTCAAATTTGAAAAAAAAGAGTAAAGTGTTTTATTTTACACTTCCCTTTTCTCTCTCTCCCTCTTTTTAATGTTTTTATTGTTTCTTGTTAGCATAAAATATTATCAAGACATGGAACAAGACTCGTACCTATCATAACATCAAGCTAATTATTTATAGATGAGTATAGTTCATATTAAGATAAAGAAAAATATAATGTGTGAAAACCCCAAACGCAATCTTAGAGTGAATTGTTTATTGTTTTATCGTAGGTATGTGACTGGGAATCTCAATTACAATTGAGAATTATTATTGTAAATTGAGTTGTAGTATTATAATATTGTAATCTTAATTTATTATAAAAATAAAAAGAAATTATATTTACTCTATAATCGCAGAGGTAGTCATTATTGATTCAACTATGTTAATAAGGATTGATCGTGTTCATTGTTTTTTATTTTCGTTTCTCTTTGATCGTATATATTGGATGTTATTTTAACAATTGGTATCGGATGTCAATTATGTTTGATGAAAAATTTGAGGTGACAAGGTTCAATGGTACAGGTAATTTCATATTATTGCAAAGCATGGTTAAGGATTTTATGACTAAGCAAAGTTTATAGAAGATTATGCGAGAGACAAAATCGACCGACTTGGAGGATACTAATTAGGCAGAGATAAATGACAAGACAACGAGATTGATTTTCCATTGTGTTCATATTAAGTAATGTATCATATCTTGGACCTAACGATGCAGAAGGAAGATTGGGAGAAATTGGAGAGGCGGTATATGTCAAAGATGTCGATGAACAAATTGTTTGCGAAGCACCAACTAAGCAGTATGAAGATGCATGAAGGGTCTAATTTGCAGTAATATGTCAATGTCTTAAATAACATAATCATCAACCGTTTGACACTTAGGGTGAAGATTAATGATGAAGATAAGACAATTATCTTATTGTGCTCGTTACTAGGTTCTTATGACCAATTCGTGACTGCTCTTACCTATGAGAAAGACACTCTCAGTCTTGATGTGATTATTTTTACACTTATGTCTCATTCTCAAAGGAGACAAAGTATAGAGGAAGGAACTCTAGGTTACGGTTTGTATGTGAATGATGGTAAAGATCGTGGACGGAATAAGGGTAAAGCAAGTTCTGGAAAGAAGAGGTCTAAATCTAAGAATCGGAAAACAGTTGAGTTTTATAGTTGAAAGCAGATTAGGCATTGGAAAAGGGAATGCAGAAACAAAAAGCAGAGTTCATCCAGTTCTTCAAATGTGGTTCAAACTGATGATTCTTTTAGTGAAACATATATATTGTGTATTGCCTCTAGTAAGTGCACAAATGTGTGAATTTTTTATGCTAGTTGTTTTTACCACATGACGTCGCTCTAAGAATGGTTCACTGCATTCAAATAATGTAATTTTGGATTTGTTTATCTGGGTGATAATGAAGCATGTATTATCACTAGAACGATACAAATTAAAATTGTCATGGACGATGGTGGCGTGCGAACATTGAACGGAGTCAAATATATTCCAAAATCGAGGAAGAACTTGATTTTCCAAAGTACTATACATGAATATGGTTTCTCTTACATATCTGATGGAGATATGGATAATATGAAGGTTGTCAATGGTTCCTTGATTATGATGAGAGAAAGGAGGATTTCCTATAACATCTAAAAACTATTGGGAAATATTGTTGTAGGTGATGTTGCATCAATTAAGTATAATAATGATATAACCAAACTTTGGTATATGTGCCTGTGTCATCTTAGTCAGTGTGGGATGAAATAACTTCATAAGAGAAATCTATTGAAGGATTTTCATAGTTTCAAGATGTATTTGTGCAAGTATTGTGTAATTGAGAAACAATATCGTGTTCGGTTCAAGACTGGAAAGCATAAATTAGTTAGACTATGTGCATTCTCATGTGTGGGGGCCTACAAAAGAGGTTACCTTGGGTGGTTTCAGGTCTTTTGTAATTCTCACAGATGATATTTATAGAAAGGTTTGGTTATATTTCTTGAATCAAAAATATGAAGTCTTTACCAAATTCAAGTTATGGAATTTCGAGAAAATATTTCACACATAAAGTTGCATGTCCCTAATATATTCAGGGGAGAAACCAAATACAATTTTGTTGCTTGTCTTGGCATTTTTGTCTCGTTTATTATTGTTTATTGAGTCTCCTTCATGATCTCACATCTCTGAATCAATTTTTGAAACGATTCATTTTTAGCATGTATAAATCACTTATGATATTTCAATTTGATTGTGATATTTTTAGTCAATTTCTTGAGTCAGTGAAACAAGAATCATGTATGTTATTGGTTCAAGTTAGGTGGAAAGAAAAATCTCAAAGTATTTTAAAAATCATGAAAATTTGAGATTTTGAGTGCATGATTCGAATCATATACATATCATGTGTAAAATCAAATTAAACATAGGAAAACAATTTTTTTCCAAACACTCTGACTCGAAATCGACTTTTAACTTGATTCGAATCATGCAACTTTGTGACTTGAATCACAAGATGCACTTGATTTGAATCAGACAGATCTGAGTCACCTCTAATTCATTTGATTCGAATAGGAATTTACACCTGACTCGAATCAAACAGATTTTCACATTTCTCTATTTGGCTCTATTTGAATTGACTTGAATCAAGCTTTACACCTGATTAAAATCAGGAATATTTGTTACTCGAATCAAGTTTTTAAGGTGATTCAAATCACACAAGAAATAGGTCAAATTCTTCATGTTTTCTTATTCCACTTCACTTGCTCATTTGACTCATATCATTAAATATTCTTGGCTCGAATCTAACTAACTTTTTCGATCCATTTTTGTGCTTAAGCTCAAGCACATATAAACTCATTTTGTCATCTCATTTCAAAAAAAAACTTTACATAATTTCGTAATCAACTTTTTAATTTTATGGGAAATTAACACCCTCTCTTTTTGAAAACTCATAAACTCTTGCAACATAAATTCTTTCATCTTCAACCTCTAGTTTTAATTTCAAATCTTGATAGTGAGATATTTATAATTGAATGAGGGTGACAACGTCTTAAAACTAGTGGTTATTGACGGTTTGGTAAGGTTTTTCATAAAAACTCACAAGATTGAGTTTGTTGTCATTGGCGCATGAAAAACTCTAGTGATAAGAAGGAGGTTCTTCTCTCCAGTTTACCTTCAGATTGTTCATCGCTCAAGAAATTGGTAGGATTATTGGGTGATTTCCACACATGAAGAGTTTGGCATTAGGTTGTATACAAGTCAAATTCCATATACGATATTTATTTTTCAACATTGTTGTGGATTAGTGATTGTGTGAACTCTTGCAATATTTGTCAAAAAAAAGGAATAAAACATGTTCCAATGGGAAACCATTGAAGAGTGGAGTAGGAAAAACAAGGATAAACGTCGAATCACTATAAATCTCTCTCTCTCTCTCTCTCTCTCTCTCTCTCTCTCTCTCTCTCTCTCTCTCTCTCTCTCTCTCTCTCTCTTTCTCTCTCTCTCTCTCTCTCTAGTGTTCCAATTTTCGTAGGATAATTACTGATAACGCGAAAATGTATCGTATTTTTGGCTCCACGTGCATTGCTTTTTACTTGATTAACGCTTATTATTCCGCAGTATCTTATGTTTATTGCAGGTATTTATCGATTAAAAAGTTTACCGCAAGCAAAATGGAAAATAGCAAAAAGGAAAGAAAAAGGAAAGAAAAAGAGAAGAAAATGGAGCTTTTAAAGAGAAAATGGGCCACCAAAGCAAATGGGCTTGTGATGCCCATTATCTAGGGAGTGTGGCGCGCACCACATTGGCCCAAGAAATAGGTGGCGCCCGCAACCAAGCCTTAAAAAGTGGCGTTCAGTTGCTAAAAAGGTGGCGCTCGCCACTCATTCAAAGGCTAGGGTTGTGGCAACCGCCACAACCTAGTCTTCCATCTTTTTCTCCACCTTTTTAACCACAAATCTACCCACCTTGCTACAACTTAAGGATTGTGAAAAGTATATAAAAGGAGACCTCTCAGACTCGCACAACTCTCTCTCTTCTTCGAGTTTTCAAGCGACGATTATTTTTTCAGCATTTATTTTCTTTTAGTTTTTTAGGCAGTTTTCTTACTTTGTAAAAGTGATAGTTTCTCCACATCGGGGACTATTGCGGTTTATTATTTACGCATTTTGGATTCAATTGTAAGGATTATTCAATGTCAAAGCCTATCGGAATTATTTTAATCGAAGAATCAAGATTCAGTTCCAGTTCTTAATTCACAATCCAGGTTTTATTTTGATTACTATTTTATTTATTTATGCCTTATTGCATGTTACCGGATCCATGTCCGGCTAAACCCTTAGGTATCGGTATGTAAAGACCGTCGAAATGACGGGATTCCATAAATAATTGGTGTTAGTTTTTACAAAACTTATTTTTCCGGTTTTAGTTTCTTATTTTAATAAAATTGTTTTTCGTACGAGAGTACAAAACAAACTAAGGTTACGGTAAACAAGAACGAGAGTTTGAGATTTTAACCAGATAGCTGAAACTAGGCATTAATCCTAAACACAGCGAGAGCGCTTTAGGATTAGACTTTATTTATATTCAAAAATTACTTTTAAATTCAAAATAAGTCCGCGAGAGCCAAGCATTCTGGTTTAGGAGTATGGTCAGAGTCAATAAAAACGAGAGTGTGCGACTAAGTCGTTTCTATAAATAATTTCTACTGAAGAATATTTTTTAACCAATAAGATTTCACCAACTATCTATTGAATCCCCGATGTTTGATGCGTTACATACCAATATCCCCTATATCTGATATCTTTATTCTATTTACTATATGCTTATTTCTCTTCATCCCTCCAATATTAGAACGATCATCAACCTTAGATTTACATAGCAACATTAGACCATGATACATTCGATTATTAGTCCTTGTGGGTTCGATAATCTTTAAAAATACGCGATAGGACTGTGAACTTGCAGTCAAGATTCACATAGACTTACTAAGTCGCAATCATGTTTTTGGCGCCGTTGCCGAGGACTAATTTAGTCGATATCGTAACTTTTGTGTTTCCCAGTATAGACTAAGGCATTCTTTTCTCTATTACTATGCATCACCCAAATTTTCTCTACGATTATCACTCCCAGTATTTTGAGGAATCGCAAGATTCCTATAAATCCAACCTGGAAATATTAATGGAGGATTTCATTGAGACGTAAACTCACTCTAGGATAGAATCTATAATGGAACTCTTTGCGGTTACACAAACTCTTAAGAATGAAGAATTTAGAACACAAAGTCTCTATACCAATGAAACCCTTACGCAACTGAACATTGTGGTCGAGTCCCTCATCACTCACAACGAGGCATTGGAGACTCAAATCTCCCTGCTTGTGCAGGCATATCTAGGACCATTCCCAGAGAAACATGCGGATGTTGTAACAATCACTAGTGAAAAATTTACCGAAAATCTTAAGGAGAGTTATAATGAGGACGGTTCAGGTGAGAAAAGAGTAGAGATTGAGAAAGAACCACTGACACCACCCGAGAGGGAGGTTGTCAAAGAGGTAGAGAAGGAAGAATTATGTGTTGTTCCTCCTCCCTATAAATCACCAATTCCTTTCCCGCGAAGGTCTGTGGAAGTTAAGGTAGACCCCAAATCCGAAAGATATGAAGTAGAAGAGAAAATTAGAAGACCATGAAACGAGGGAACTCATTAGTATTAAAAGGGGAAAACCAGACTTTGAGGTGGTGAGTGCAAAAATGGAACCTAAACCTGAAAAGGTATCTCTCAGGATAGAGCCAGAACCACCACCACAAGTTCAGAAGGATAAACTACCTCGCAGAAGAAAAAGAAGAAAAGGTGACGGAGATGAGAGATGGATTGATAAGTGGCCATGGAAATCGAGGATAATTAAAAGTTTGACCGACCCTAGAACTCAAAACCCATCCATGCACCAAGACCCAGGTAAGGTAACTGAGAAGGAAGACGAATAAGAGGAAGATAAAAATGAAGAGGCCGTAGAGAAAGAAGAACCTTATGTGCTTCCACCATCGTATAAACCCCATATCCCTTATCCTTAAAGACTTGTTAAATCTAAAAGTGTAGGGCAAATTTAAAAAATTCGTAGAGCTTCTAAAACAATTGAATATCACAATACCCTTTACAGAAGCCATAACTCAAATGCCCTCATATGCTAAGTTTCTCAAAGAAATCTTATCTAACAAGAAGAAGATAGAGGATAACGAAATCGTTACACTTACTGCTGAGTGTAGCGCCATAATACAAAACAATATGCCTCATAAGCTAAAAGACCCAGGTAGTTTCTCCATACCCAGTGTAATCAGAAAGTTTGTCATCGACAAAGCACTATGCAACTTAGGAGCCAGTATTAGTTTAATTCCCTTGTCCATATGCAAAAGGCTAAAAATGGGAGAACTAAGACCTACGAGGATGTCCGTACAACTGGCAGATCGTTCTGTTAAATTTCCCGTAGGTGTGCTAGAAAACGTTCTGGTGCGTATAGGACAATTCTATATTCCTACTGATTTTATAATCATGGATATAAAAGAGGATTCCAACATCCCTATCATATTAGGAAGACCATTCCTAGCTACAGCCAGAGCTATTATAGATGTTAAGAAAGGCAATCTAACCTTCGAAGTTGGTGAGGAAAAGGTCGAATTCATTTTGACGCAATTCCTAAAGGCACCAGCTATAGACGATACCTGTTGTCTACTAGATGTCATCGACGAATGCATAAGAGAAATGGAGAATGAACAAACATCATACTCTGAAATACTGAAAATTCCAAGGCCTCCTACTTTTGAAGATGAAAATTTAAGTGAGGATTACCAAGATGACAGCCTAAGCGAATGCCTAGCACTAACGGCCGGTCATATGCCTTACCCAAAGAAACCAGCCCTAGAACTTAAGACGTTACCCAAAAATATAAGGTACTAATTCCTAGACACTGAACTTGAGCGACCTGTAATAGTAAATGCAGACTTAGGGAAGATAGAGATCGAAAAGCTTCTACACATTTTGAGAAAATACCCAACTGCTTTAGGCTACAATATCTCATGTCTAAAAGGAATAAGCCCTTCCATATGCATGCATCGCATAATGCTAGAGGAAGACAGTAGGACCTCGAGAGAACATCAAAGAAGGATAAATCCCATTCTGAGTGATGTAGTAAAAAAAGAAGTGCAAAAGCTATTAGAAGCAGGTATTATCTACCCGATATCCGATAGTTAATGGGTCAACCCAGTACATGTCGTACCAAAGAAGGGAGGCGTCACATTTGTGAATAATGAAAAAAGGAGAATCTATAGCACAAAGAATGGTTACTAGAAGTAGAATGTGTATTGATTATAGAAAATTAAACAAAGCTACTCGGAAGGATCATTTTCCTTGACCATTTATTGATCAAATGCTTGAGCGATTGGCTAAGCATTCTCACTTCTGCTACCTAGACGGTTATTCGGGATTTTTCCAAATTCCTATTCATCCCGACGACCAAGAGAAAACGACATTCACATGCCTCTATGGTACATTCGCCTACCGACGAATGCAATTCGGACTGTGTAACGCTCCCGCAACATTCCAAAGATGCATGATGTCAATTTTCGCTAATTTCATAGATGACATCATGGAAGTCTTCATGGACGATTTCTCCGTATCCGGACAGAGCTTTGAAGGATGCTTATCGAATCTTGAAATGGTACTAAAAAGATGTGTAAAAGTGAACCTAGTGCTAAAATGGGAAAAATGCCATTTCATGGTCCGACAAGGAATCGTGCTCGGACACATAGTATCCGACAAGGGGATTGAAGTCGACAAGGCTAAAATAGAAGTTATAGAAAACTTCCAGCCTCCGAAAACCGTAAGAGAAATACGAAACTTCTTAGGACACGTTGGTTTCTACCAGCGATTCATTAAAGATTTCTCAAAAATCACCAAACCACTGACTGGCTTATTGATGAAAGACGCCAAATTCATCTTTAATGACAAATGCCTAGTGGCGTTTGAACAACTGAAAACAACTCTTATTACCGCACCTATCGTGCAACCGCCCGATTGGAGATTACCTTTTGAAATCATGTGTGATGCTAGTGAATATGTTGTAGGCGCAGTCTTAGGACAAAGAAGGGATAAGAAACTTCATGCAATACACTATGGAAGTAGAAACCTAGATCCTGCACAGTTGAACTATGCCACCACAGAAAAGGAACTTTTAGCCATAGTGTTCGCTCTGGATAAATTATGTTCCTACCTAGTAGGAGCAAAGATACTTATCTATACCAATCATGCTGCAATTAGGTACCTGTTAAACAAAAAAGACGCCAAACCAAGACTCCTAAGGTGGATCTTACTATTACAAGACTTTGACCTCGAAATCAAGGATAAAATGGGCATTGAAAACGTCGTGGCCGATCACTTGTCAAGAATGGAAGGTATTGAACCTGAATGAGTGCCTATAAGCGATAATTTTCCGTATGAAAGACTCATAGCCCAACTGGAAAGCAATACAGCTAAAGATGCGTTAACCCATAAGGATACCAAAATAACCGAAGTAGTGGAAGCAATCTACACCCAAACCAAACTACCATGGTACGCTGACTTTGTTAACTACTTAGCAGCTAGGGTGCTTCCGCCAGACTTGACCTACCAACAAAAGAAAAAATTCTATCACGATCTTAAACACTACTATTGGGATGACCTCTACTTTTCAAGAGAGGCGCCAACAGCATTTTCCGTCGATGTGTCCCAGAAGATGAGGTCGAAAACATAATTTCCCACTGTCATTATACTCCCTATGGAGGACATGCAAGCACCTCGAAGACTTGCGCTAAGATCTTACAAGTCGGCCTCTTTTGGCCCACTCTGTGGAAAGATGTCCACATCGCGATCACAAATTGCGACCGATGTCAACACACTGGCAACATATCTAGACGCGACAAAATGCCGCTTAAAGGAATTTTGGAAGTAGAAGTCTTTGATGTTTGGGGAATCGATTTTATGAGACCATTCCCATCCTCTTTTGGTAACAAGTATATCCTTGTTGCGGTCGACTACGTATCAAAATGGATTGAGGCCATAGCCTCTCCAACGAATGACACACGAGTGGTAATTAGACTCTTTAAGCGAATAATCTTCCCTAGATTCGGAGTGCCGAGACTTGTCATCAGTGATGGTGGCTCCCACTTTATTTCAAGGATTTTTGAAAAGCTATTACTGAAATATGGAGTCCGGCACTGCGTAGCAACACCCTACTATCCACAAACGAGTGGGCAAGTAGAAGTATCGAACCGAGAAATTAAACAAATCTTAGAAAAGACAGTTGCCACCTCTAAGAAAAATTGGTCTTCAAAATTACCAGAAGCCATGTGGGCATATAGGACAGCTTATAAGACCCCAATAGGAACCACACCATTTAAGCTAGTTTATGGAAAATTAGGTCATATGCTGCTAGAATTAGAACATAAATCATATTGGGCCATTAAGACCCTTAATCTCAATTACACTGCCGCAGGCGAAAAAAGAATATTAGATATCCATGAACTAGAAGAACTTAGACTAGATGCGTATGAGAATGCCCAAATCTATAAAGAAAGAACAAAAAAATGGCACGACTATCACATATTAAGGAAAGAGTTTAAGGAAGGAGACAAAGTACTCCTGTTTAACTCTTGCCTCAGACTCTTTCCCGGAAAACTTCATTCTAGATGGTCCGGTCCATTCGAAATTACCAATATCTTTCCGAATGGAGCAATAGAGGTAAAAGGAAAAACAAGCGAACCATTCATAGTAAACGGCCAATGTTTGAAACATTACCACAACAGTGATAACAAGGATTTCATTGCAAATCTTAAGCTTGCAGAGCCTCGCGCTCATTCGAAAGAATATTACCTATCCTATTTTTGTCGAGCTTACGACAATAAACAAAGCGCTTGGTGGGAGACAACCTACACTATGTCTTTAACTATTTAATTTCATCACTAAATTTATAATTATTACTACTGATTAATTTTCATTTCTTTGTTCTCTTCTTTATTTATTTCTCATAAAGTTAATCGGTACCTTTCTGTATTATTGAGCATTACTAACTTAATGTTATTATCTACTTGATTTTATCTAGCTACTGACTATCACAATGCAAGAAGTAGATTACATGGATATAGTCTTCAGAGGCAGAGCTCAAAGGAGACATTTTGAGGATCTATTTCAGAGAGAAATGAGACTAATCTTATACCCAGATGAACATACCATGACAAAATTAGGTATAAGAGACAGTGTTATGTTCCTAATTAACCAACTAGGCTGGGACAACTTTGCTATCAAAAGAAAATTTAGTTCCATCAGTAGGTTTACTTTAGAATTCCTAAGCTCCCTAATGTACCTGCCAAACCATGGTATGGGATTTAACAAAGGCCTAATCACCTTTAGGTTGTTTGATAAAGACAACCGCTACACCCACAAAGAAATGGTTGAACTCCTAGGATGTCCTAATGGCCCTAATACCTTTACCATTACTCAGGAAGACAGACTTGTAGACCATCAATTAGATCTCTTTTGGGGTAGCATCACAGGAAACGACCATCCCGAGCCAGACCTTATGCAATCAGAGAACATCCATAACCCTGTCATTCGTTACTTTCATAAGATCCTAGCTCATACCCTATTTGGAAAGGAAAAGAACAGAACCTTTGTGTCCAAAGAAAAACTCTTCATAATGTACTGTGCATCACAGGCCCGACCTGTTAACGCTGCTATATTCATGATAGCTAATTTGTACCATATAGCACAGAAAGACCATGGACCAATCTCAGTATGAGGCTTAGTGAACATGATAGCACATGCATTGGGACTGCATTACTAACTCGTCAGGGTCATACGACCTATGAACATCCAATTTTATGTCAACACCGGTATCATTCGGAACCTAGGCCCGGATGTGTCTGAATTTCTAATCAACTGCGAAGTAGTATACTTGTTTACCCTACCAGACCCGAGGACGAGTGTACATGATAGGAACAACTAGCTCTATGATTTGGATGGACCACCAGATGCACCACCTTCTCCTCCAGAGACACCCCAAATCTACGACTACTTTGACAATTATCTCTCTGATGCTGAATCACATGCCCCAGTTATACCTGCTACACCTCTCACCGATCATGTTCCTGCCATCGAAGCTGCTCAAACAGACGTTGCCAATTTGAGAGGCGAGTTGAGCACCCTGCGTATGGAATTCCACGACTTTATGGATGTAGTGACAGAGAACCCGGATCACATTTACCAGCACTTCTACTCGTTTGCTCCTCCTACCAACAGCCTCTGTAATGGCTAATTTATTTGAATTACCGATTTACTGACTTTTATTTTATTTTCTTGCTTGGAATTTTATTGTTATTTGCTTTTACACATTGGGATTTATTTAATTACTTCATTTCTTTTTATTCCAGTAGACAAATTATGTCATCTTTTCCCGTCTACTCCATTCTTTTATTCGTCAATTTTGCGATTAATTCCATTCCACTATATCATGTTTATTATTCCCATACACTATATACTACCGGTAAACTAAATTCCATTGAAATTCTGTGGTCAAAGAAAATAAAGGCACACACATGGGAAACCACACTGCATGTGGCGCCTGCCATACACGGTTGTGGCACCCATATGAGGGTTATGGCGCCCGCCATAGGGCCCATAGTGGCGCCCGCCACCAACACCAAAACTGGCGCAAGCCACTACACAAGCCTGCACGCGCAAGCTGTGTATTTTGACCATTCATATCATTTTATGGTGGTGTCCCTTGCATGCAAGACAATGCCTTAATTCCATTCAACCACTTTCAACAAATTTTTGACCAAGACATAAAAAACTGAAAATGCAATTTATTTGCCAATTAATTTTCCAACCACCATCACCTCTATATAAACCACCAACATTACCTCAACAAACCACACCTCTCATTTACATATTTCTCTCCTCTCTTGCTCTATTCTCACTATATTACACAAATAGTGTGAAATTCATTATGGCACAGATGAGGGAATACGAAATAGTGTTCAGAAACGGCGAGCCAGGCGAATTACAAGAGGAGACATACACGTCTCTCAGCGCAAGAAAGATCGAATCAACAATGTACACCGATGAACCCTGTTTATTTGCCTTAGGAATTCTAGATAGTGTTATATGCTAGACACTTTAAATTTAAATTATTTCTTATCTCTCAAGGACTCTGTCTATGCTCAATTAACACTAGAATTCCTAAGCTCGTTAATTTTTAGTCTCACACCCAACACAAACTGCTCAAGTGGGACTGTCCAGTTTCGCTTATTTAACGTCGAATATGCCCATACATTTTTCCAATTACCGGACCTGCTACATTTCCCACATGGGGATGGCTTAGTAAGTGAGGTCCCAAATACTGAGGGTTGGCAACGCGCCTTCCAACCATTTTAGAGGGCAATAACTGGTACAGTAACCCATAGTTTTGAGAGAAATAGAGCCACTTTAACTCAAAACCCGACTATTCGATATTTCTGCCAAATATTGGCGTGCACCATTTTTGTCCGAGCAAACTCTAACAAGGTGAACAAAAAAGAACTCTTTTATTTGTTCGCCACATTTTTGCCACAAAAGGTGAATACCGTCTCTTTTATGCTATCTCACATGCAGGTCATTGTCAATGCGAAGCAAGGGCCGATTATTTTTGGAGGTTTAATAACCTCTATAGCCAGAGTCCTAGGACTCGAAGAAAAAATCTCCAGGCTAACCCCGCTCCCGCATCATGCCATTGACATTGACATGGCCAGGAGCATGAAACTAGTAAAACAAAGGAGTGACGATAAATTTAATTTAATAATTGCTAATAATGTGTTACAAGATTTTATCCTCCCAAATTCAAATCACGCAGATGTGCGCAACCCGGACAATTATTGCTATACTAATGATTCAGTGCCTAACCAAGTCCCCGCGCACATTCCTGAGAATGTAGCTGCTGGCCGGGACACCGATGAGGATCACATTCCGAAGCAAACTGCTCCCGCTACTGACCCACACACCACACACATGTCCTTTGAAAATGTTGCAGGTACATCTTCTAGTCAAAAACCAAGAAGAAATGTGGCACCAGCCACTCTTGATGAGATCTATGCTGAACTACTGCGGCGTAGCGAATTAGACCCTCAGCGCGACCTTCAGATCAAAAACAAGGAAGCTCAGCAAACTAAAATGATGCAAATCCTTCTCCATATGCAACATGATCAGCACGACTACGCCTTCAGAACCGAACAGAACATGTCTGGCTTGATTGATGAAATGGCAACATTGACAATGTGTGTAGAAGATCTCCAGAACTACACGCCACCTCACCAGCCAAGAAACGGTGGACGTGTATGTACACGTGGCAGAAGGAGCCAGTAGAAGGATACCCAGGTTCTACCTTTCTTTCCTATCTTATGTCGTTGCATTGGGGACAAAGCAAGATTTAAGTATGGGGGAGAAAGCTTTACCGCTTTTAACTTACCGCTTTCTAGTTAGATTTAAATTTTTTGTTATTTCCTTTGGTTATTTTAATTTTTGTTAAAGTGTCAGTCTAGTTAAATATCAATGTGTTATCGAGTCTTTATGTGTGGTTTCCGTTATTTACTAATTCTCCTATTTACTTAAGCCATACAAAAATTTTGCAAAAATCTAGACTTAGTGATATAATACACCTTTTGAAAATTCTAACCTATAAATCAAACAGAGGTTGAATTATAGAGATTTGGAAAAACTTTATAAGATCGGTATCGTTTTAACATCTTAAATCTCCTAAGTATAAGATCGATTTGAGTACTTGTCATGCCATAGCCTTAAATTCTATCCTTTAATATTTCCTTAAGTAGTTTATCTAGCAGTCAGCACCATCATAAGCACACACTATGCAAGAAGTCGATGCAAATAAGTGTATGATTTCAGGCTTAAAAGAAGAAAAGATTACGAAATGTATGAAAAATGGTGTTCCCTCTAAGTAAGGTGACCCTCACCCGGTCATTTAGCCCAATGGTATAACCATCTTCAACTGTTATTTGAGCCAAAGTGCGAAAAAGAAAGAAATAAATAATGATGAGATCATAGTCACTAACAGACTATCTAGCTATGGATGTGAAAGGATAATGGGATTAATGTGAATGCGCCAGAATGAAAAAGGATAAAAAGAAGGTTTAGTAAGGTAGGCTTAGGCATGACAACATGATTCAGATTGGTTTGTATAGGAGGGAGACTTATGGTTGCAACAGTGCGACTATGTGTTCCAACGATACCCTTAATGTGGAAGTGAGTACCTGTTAATACAATTTTGAACCAAAGTAGAGTTTATAGACTAGAATGAGTATCCGAATGCAACTATGTTTCTACGAGTCTTGATAGTATATGCTGCAAGTTTTTTATAAAACTTCTTTATTCATGTACGTGGCATTTGCTTGAGGACAAGCAAAGGTTTAAGTATGGGGGAGTTTGATAACGCGAAAATGTATCGTATTTTTGGCTCCATATGCATTGCTTTTTACTTGATTAACACTTATTATTACGCAGTATCTTATGTTTATTGCAGGCATTTATCGATTAAAAGGTTTACCGCAAGCAAAATGGAAAATAGCAAAAAGGAAAGAAAAAGGAAAGAAAAAGAGAAGAAAATGGAGCTTTTATAGAGATAATGGGCCACCAAAGTAAATGGGCTTGTGGCGCCCATTATCTAGGGAGTATGGAGCCCGCCATATTGGCCCAAGGAATAGGTGGCACCCGCCACCAAGCCTTAAGAAGTGGCGTTCAGTTGCTAAAAAGGTGGCGCTCGCCACTCATTCAAAGGCTAGGGTTGTGGCAACCGCCACAACCTAGTCTTCCATCTTTTTCTCCATCTTTTTAGCCACGAATATACCCACCTTGCTACAACTTAGGGATTGTGAAAATAATATAAAAGGAGACCTCTCAGACTCGCACGACTCTCTCTCTTCTTCCAGTTTTCAAGCGGCGATTATTTTTTCAGCATTTATTTTCTTTTAGTTTTCTAGGCAGTTTTCTTACTTTGTAAAAGTGATAGTTTCTCCATATCGGGGACTATTATGGTTTATTATTTACGCATTTGGGATTCAATTGTAAGGATTATTCATTTCCAAAGTCTGCCGGAATTATTTTAATCGAAGAATCAAGATTCAGTTCCAGTTCTTAATTCGCAATCTGGGTTTTATTTTGATCACTGTTTTATTTATTTATGCCTTATTGCATGTTTAATTTCCCAAATACCATGTCTGTTACCGGATCCATGTCCGGCTAAACCCTTAGCTATCAGTATGTAAAGACCGTCGAAACGACGGGATTCAATAAATAATTGGAGCTAGTTTTTACAAAACTTATTTTTCCGGTTTTAGTTTCTTATTTTAATCAAACTGTTTTTTGTACCAGAGTACAAAACAAACTAAGGTTACGATCAACAAGAACGAGAGGTTGAGATTTTAACCAGATAGCTGAAACTAGGCATTAATCCTAAACATGGCGAGAGCGCTTTAGGATTAATTAGAACTTATTTATATTCAAAAATTACTTTTAAATTCAAAATGAGACCGCGAGAGCCAAGTGTAGCGGGGTATTCGTTACCATTAGAGATATTGACTAAATCCAAGGTAAACCATACAAGTCGAGTCGCCACCGCACTTCTATTTATCCAAAGGATGGTTAGAAAGCGAACAAAAACCTAAAAGTTTTATGGAATCAAAAACTAGTAAAAATGTCAGAGATCTGGGTAAGGGGGTTGGTTATGCAATGGGAAGGTTTTAAGCACCCAAAACATCCTGGGTACTCCTAGGGAGCCCTTTTCATAAGTGTTGTTCTAGTCTAAATGGTGTAGGTATATCTAAAGTACTATTTACTAAAAGGAAAGTTAAAAGAAAATGACTCGCAAGGATGTCGCATCCACTGCCTACGTATCTCATTTGAGTATGAGAATCAGAGTCTTCGTAGCTCGGCTACCTATGGGTTAAAGATAAGTGTGCTCGGTAAGACGTCGCGTCTTATGCCTACGTATCTCATCTGGAATGAGAATCAGAGCAAAATGTAGTTCGGGGGGTTAAGGATTGCCATCTGAACATGGACTTACAAAAGAGGACACTAGTTGTGTCAAAGGAGGGTGGGCAGTGTGTTCAACATCCTAGCAGTAGGTGTCGCAGCTCGCTGAATCGAGTCTTAGGCAGTTACCTGTTTGCAATAGAACAGACTGAAATGCCACAAGATCGGAGACGCACGAAAGGTCTAAAAGTGGGGAAGCTCTGCTCTAGAGTTGTCATGCAATATGAACCTATGTGTTATGATTTACAAAGGGGAACATCTACCTAATGTTAGCATGCAAAGAATAAGGGAATTCTACCTATGTTATCATACAAAGGGTTCTACCTAATGGGTGCTACCTAAACGGAACAAGAGTCGACGGATGGAGCGCGGAGAGGAGTTACAGATAAGGGTAGATGCCGATGCCGGAGGCAATTGACTTACAGGTAGATGGCGATGCCTGAGGCAATCGACTTGCAAGAGGATGGATGAATGCGTGCTGGTTCTGTTAAGTTTTGAAAATGATTACTCGACGTTGGATCGAGCTTTTGATCTTATTTTGAAATGGTTATCGGATGTTCGTTTTAATTCTTGTATTAACAGGTGACTAAAGAAATAAAGAAATAAATATTATACACTTTATGGTAGAGGGGTACATTTGTTATGAATGGGGATTGTTCATGGCAAACAAACAATAAGAATATATGCCTCATACATCATACAAGTAGGCAACAGTTATCAATCAGATCGGATAAATAAACAATATATAATCTAAACAAAGAATCAAACAATGGAGCATTTAAACAATGCATGGGAGTGTGAACATGTTAAATAATCAAGCAATAGAAAGCATGAATGAGAGAAACAAGTATAAAAGATAACAGATGAATCAAACGGATGAAAATATGCACACGAAGAGTCCACTGAATAATTTAATCAGGACATGAGGTAAGGACCAAATAAAATCAAGGTAAAAGGCCTCTAATATATGGCATATGAGATGAACGAGGGAGGATCAAAAGATCTCTTCAATTGGCATAAGCAATCCCTAAGTCAAACATCGATCATAAAGAAGTCAACTGAAAATTCAAGTCAACTTAAAAAATAACAAATAAATAGCAAATTAATCAATACAATTATGAAAAATTAAACTAAATAAGGTAGGGTCAGGACATCCTCATTCCCTAAAAATATTTTAAAAATAACGAAAATTGGTACATAAATTAATTAAAATAAAACTGAGGTCAAACCAAAAGTCAATTAATGAGACTAGGTCAGAAATAAATCAGGAATAAATAGTAAATTAATCAAGAAAATTATGAAAAATTAAACTAAATAAGGTGGGGTCAGGACATCATCATCCCCCAAAAAGATTTTAAAAATACCTAAATTGGTACATAAATTAATTAAAATAAAACCGAGGTCAAACCAAAAGTCAATTAATGAGACTAGGTTAGAAATAAATCCAAATTAAATTGAAAATGTGAAATAAAATTCCAAGAAAAGGTCAGGTTGACCATGAGATAGTGGTCAACCTTCATCACAAAAATCAAATGCTAACAATAATTTTAACTCATAAAAATAAAATCAAAATAAAAAAAGTATGTTAAAATGGACCATTTAGAATAAATAATTAAAATAAAATATTAATATTAAAAAAATACGAAAATAAAAATTATATAAAATTAAATAAAACGTTAAGAAAAGTGAAAAATGTTTTTGGGTAATTTTATGGACGAAGAAAATATTTAAAATAAGAAAAAGAAATATGAAAATGGAAGGATTAATGGTGATGAACATGGTAAGCAAGCGTAGATATATCAAAACATGGCCATGGAAGAGATGATTACCTAATGGAAAATAGAAGTGGAATGGAATCTGATATGTGATGAAGCTTTGCCTCCTTGCCACGAAATTCCAATGCTCCTTTAGGGTTAGGGTTTCAGCTTCTTAAATAGGGTGGATTAGGTGTTCTCATGGGCTTTTTAATAAGTGATTTATCCATAAGAACAAAAGTGTGAAGTGAGGTGTAAAATGTTGTTACTTTGGGCCAAACTTAAGTGAATGGATGTCCAATGCATGGCCAAAAGAGGTAAAAAAAACTTGACTAGTTGGTGCAGCATGCTTAGAAAACCTGATTGGGCCAGCCAGACCCAAAATCTGCCTAGAAAATCAAGTCATGGTGCCCACTTTAAATGAATGTATCTCTCAAACCATGGATCCAAATGAGATGATTCCAAAAGGATGTGAAAGAGGGAATGGAAAGTTACAATTTTTGTGAAGAAAGTATTTTCAAATAATGCCTTGAAGTGCAAGAAAACTGGCCAAGAAGTCTTGACAAATTTTGAAGATTTTGGACTTAGAAATTTTTCTAAGTGTCCTAAAAAAATGTCTCACTTTGAGTAAGCATAACTTTCTCAATTCTAATCTAAATGGAGAAAACTTTATATCTCTAGAAAGCTTGGAACAATAGGAACAACTTTCATGTTGGAGAAATTTTCAAATGGAGCTTTTATCTTGATGCAAAATGGGCTTAAAGTGAGTGCAATGATCATGAAAACTTGCCCTAAATGGAAAGTCAACCATTTCCAAATTAAGTAACTTTTCCAATTCCTGATTAAATGATGAATCCATGATCCAACCTTGATCAAATTTAACATGTAGGATCCCCTAGGCATGGATTTTGATATTCCACTCTCAAAATATCAGGAGTTGACTTTTCTAGCCCCACGGTTGACTTTTCCCAACTTGTCTGATTCCCGATTCCATTGATCAATTGAAGCACTTCTAGCTCAAATAAAGAGCTGATTTTTTGTATGTAGACCCTTGTGGACATATGGAGGGCCATGGAAAATAGTTTCACCCAAATAATTAGAAATAAACTAATTTTATACCAAACCCTAGTTTTAGGGCAAAATGATCAGGAACTGATTGCATTGATTACCAATGGATCTTTCTGAGATAATTGTGAATCTTCCTAGGCCAAGATGCCTCTCTAATCATAACATGGATGAGCTCCTATACTTCCAACCAAACATTTCCTGTTGTAGGTTGCCATGAAACCCTAATTTCTAATTAAATCCAAATGAACACTCTGATAGCTTTGAATCCTTCACTGATGAACTGAGGACCATAATAAGATACTTGGACCCCTCTGAGACCCTTGAGACTTGTATACTTAGAAAATGAATTCCAATTCTCAATCTTGCTTTGTGTGGGCTCCTTCTGTTAAGGAGTGATCGATCAAAACCTGATCTCCATGTCACTAATGCAGTATGCAATGAGTATGACCTAATATGATGCTAATGAAATGTAAAACATAATCCCATGCTTCCAGGAAAAATGAAGGGTAAATTTTGGGGTATTACACCAAGCATTATGGTTTAGGAGTATGGTCAGAGTCAATAAAAACGAGAGTGTGAGACTAAGTCCTTTCTATAACTAATTTCTATTGAAGAATATTTTACCCAATAAGATTTCACCAACTATCTATCGAATCCCCGAAGTTTGATGCATTACATACTGATATCCCCTATATCTCATATCTTTATTCTATTTATGTTATAGTTGTAAGAACAAATTTAGTTCTACAATGTATCTCTAAGATTTTGATGATAATAAAGGATGAAACAAAAATGGTACCCTAACGAAATTTTTCTAAGTGTGCAGGACTCTGATCAAAACAATCAGATAGACAATCATCATATACAAAATCAAGCGCTAAGATACGACTCATAAGTTATGTAACCAGAAGGCTCTGACTCTGATCCAACACAAGCGCTAGCAAAACTAAAGAAGTCAGAAACTCTGAGAGAAAAGAATGAATCAATACTTTGAAGACGTACACTCTGAAGAAGTCAAATAAAGAGAATCTTTGATGAAGTCAGAAACAAGCACCCTCTGAAGACGAATATTGCTAAATAAAGACTCTGACTACAGGATTCGCTGACTCAAGGAAACTTAACATTGAAGAAAATTGCCTTTGGAAAGAAACTATCTTTAGAAAGAAGTTATTGTGCTCCATACTGCTTTGGAAAGAATAAGGAGATTAATGACGTTAATCACTCTTCAATGACCAAGATTATGTCATTAACATCCAACAATCATCTCTTTCTCCTATAAAAAGGATGGAACGCTTCACCAAAAAATACACTTGAGATACACGAGAATACATTTCTTCCATTACTTTCTTTTCACTCTCTCACGAGCTGTTGCTCTAATGTGAAAATATTTCTTGCTATTATATTTTGTAATATTTGCTTATTGTTAGAAGCATTGTTCATTACTAATCTATCATTGCTAAGATATTTCCTCAAGTGACTCTATGAAGTCTGAATACTTGATAAGGTTAAGGGATTGATTCTCTTAGACGGTTGTTTGTGTAATCTTTCAAGACTAGTGGATTAAGTCCTTTTTGAAGGAGAAATCACCTTGGCCGGATGGACTGGAGTAGCTTTGAATTTCAAGCAAACCAGTGTAAATTCTGTGCTGAATTTTTTTTATTCTGCGTGTGTCTAAGTTCTTAAAAAGTTTTTATTCTTCAAAACAATTCAAACCCCCCTTTCTTGTTTTTCTCTACCTTAAATTGGTATCAGAGCTTCGGCTCTGTTATTAATTTTCTAATCAAACACTTAACAGTGTAGAGAGATCCAGCGTGAGAAAAATACTATGGCGAACACCAATGAAAGAGATAGTTACAATGCTAAACCTCCAATCTTTGATGGAGAAAAATTTGATTACTGGAAAGATAGAATTGAAAGTTTCTTTCTAGGCTATGATGCTTATCTATGGGACATAGTCAAAATCGGCTACACACCTCCTGTGTCTGATGCTGGCGTTGCCATTGCCAGAAGCAAAATGACAGATGATCAGAAGTGCGACTTCAAAAGCCATCACAAAGCCAGAACGATACTACTAAATGCCATTTCCTACAATGAATATGAAAAGATCACCAACATGGAAACATCTAAAGAAATAGTTGACTCCCTGAGGATGACTCACGATGGAATTCTCAAGTCAAAGAGACAAAGGTTCTGGCTCTAATTCAGAAGTACGAAGCCTTCAAGATGGTGGACGATGAAGCTATAGAGGTAATGTTTTCTAGATTTCAAACTTTAATTGTAGAACTCAAAGTTCTGGACAAGGGCGACACAACTACAAATCATGTCAAAAAGATAGTCAGAAGCTTGTGAAAGAAGTGGAGACCAATGGTCATAGCATTAAAGTTATCAAAAGATCTGAACAATATCAGCCTAGAGGAACTCGTCAGTTCACTCATAAGTCATGAGATAGAACTTGAGGAAGATGAGCCTCAAAAGAAGATCAAGTTTGTAGCACTGAAGTCCAGATCTGAAAGACACAAACCAGAAAGGAACAAAGCTTTCCAAGCTAAAGAGGAAGACAATGACGACTCTGAAAAGGAAGACTCTGACAATGAAGAAGAGTTATCCCTTTTGACCAGAAGAGTAAAACAACTCTGGAGAAAAGGGAATAACACCTTCAGAAGACCAACACCCAAGGGAGATCGCTCAGAATCAACTTCCAGAGGTAAGTCAAACAAATAAATAACCTGCTATGAATGTAAGGAAACATGTCACTACAGAAACGAATGTCCAAAGCTGAAGAAAGAGAGCTCCAGAAGAGAAAGTTTCAAGAAAATCTCATTCAACCACCTGGGACGACAGTGAATCTGATTCCTCTGAATCAGACTCTAAAGAATAGGCAAATGTTGCATTTATGGCTATCACCTCTGGAAATGCATCAGATAGAGAATCTGATCCTGAAGAGGTATTTTTTGATCTTTCCCACTTTGACCTTGAATCATGCCTTTCTGAATCTTTGAACTCATATCAGAAACTTAAACAAAAATTTAAAGCACTAAAAAGGGTTCTTGAAGGAACCATCAAAGAATGTTATAAGTTTGAGATAACAGTTTCAGAACTGAAAGATGAAAACCTAACTCTGACAAAAGAAAGAGACTCCACAAATAAACAATGTTTAAAACTTGAAGAAACATTATCTCAAGCCCCACAAACTTCTAACACAATAATATATGAATATGAAAAATATTTTCGAAAGTTTCTGAAAAATGGGATAGAAAGAATCAGAATGGCATCCATGATATATGGAGTTAGTCAGAATAATAAAAGAGGGATAGGGTATGTCCCCAGTGAAGATAAATTCCCTACAGATGATAAACCAAAATCTCATTTTTCTTATCACTACACACATAACAAGCACAAAGTTTTGATAATGCTAGAAAACCCAAAGTTCTAAGAAACTCTGGGAAAACTAATCACAAAGGACCCAAAAGATTATGGGTACCAAAGGATAAGATTGTTTATGTTGCAAATATCTTATGCAGCAGAGTTAAGACACCAATCATGGTACCTGGACTCTGGATGCTCGCGACACATGACGGGAAGAAAGTATATGTTCCAAAGCCTGGAACTTAAAGATGTTGGCTTCGTTGGTTTCGGAGGAAATCAGAAAGGAAGAATTAGAGGCTCCGAAAATATTGGTAATGGAACTCTTCCCTCTATCTCTGATGTTCTCTATGTAGAAGGATTAATGCATAACCTGATATTAATAAGTCAATTAAGTGATAACGGTTATGATGTAATCTTCAATAAAAAAACATGTAAAGCAATTAATCAAAACAATGGAGCAGTTCTATTCACTGGCAAGAGGAAAAACAATATTTACAAAATAAATCTTTCAGATCTAAAAGATCAAAATGTAAAATGTTTAATGTCTGTTCATGAAGAGCAATGGGTATGGCATAGACGCTTGGGCCATATTAGCATGAGAAAACTCTCTCAGCTAAATAAACTCGAGCTAGTCAGAGGTCTACCTAAACTGAAGTATTCTTCAGAAGCTCTATGTGAGGCATGTCATAAAGGAAAATTTTCGAAAACATCTTTTAAAAAGAAAAATGCCGTTTCCACCTCTAAGCCTCTGGAACTTCTTCACATTGACCTGTTTGGGCCTGTTAAGACAGCATCAGTCAATGGAAAGAAGTATGGACTAGTTATTGTTGATGAATTTAGTCGCTAGACATGGGTAAAATTCCTAAACCACAAGAGTGAGTCTCACTCTGAATTCACTAGCTTCTGTTCTAAAGTGCAAAACGACTTTGACTCTAAAATCATCAGAGTCAGAAGTGATCATGGTGGCGAATTCGAGAATAAATTTTTTGAGGAACTATTTGATTCTAATGGAATATCCCATGATTTATCCTGCCCTAGAACTCCACAACAAAATGGAATTGTAGAAAGGAAGAATAGGACACTCCAAGAGATGGCCAGGACCATGATCAATGAAACAAATGTGGCTAAGCACTTGTGGGCTGAAGTAGTAAATACAGCGTGTTATATTCAGAATAGAGTCTCTATTAGATCCATTCTGGAAAAGACTCCCTATGAACTGTGTAAGGGAAGAAAAACCAACATTTCTTATTTCCATCCTTTTGGATGCTCTTGTTTTATTCTCAATTCTGAAGAAC
Source organism: Lathyrus oleraceus (assembly GCF_024323335.1). Classification (NCBI taxonomy): domain Eukaryota; kingdom Viridiplantae; phylum Streptophyta; class Magnoliopsida; order Fabales; family Fabaceae; genus Lathyrus; species Lathyrus oleraceus. The sequence goes on from NC_066580.1 coordinate 326,496,250, forward strand.
ATCTGAACAAGTTTGATTCAAAAGCACATAAAGGTATTATGTTAGGATACTCATAACGCTCTAAAGGCTACAAAGTATACAACACAAAAACCAAAATTGTGAAAGAATCAATACATGTTAGATTTGATGATAAGCTTGACCCTGAAAAGTCAAAGCTAGTTGAGAAACTTACAGATTTGGAGATCACTCTTGCAGGCTCTGACGAAAAGACGAAAGAACCAGAAGTATCTGACAAACAAAGTCTAGATGCAACTGAAGCCTCAACTATCCAGAAAAGATCAAGAAGTCGCCCCAACATCTTTGAAGATTTGATTCTGGGAAACAAGGATGAGCCTGTCAGAACTAGGTTAACATTCAAAGTATTTGAAGAAACTCCTTTGGGATTAGTATCTCTAATCGAACCTACTTCCTGTGATGAGGCACTTCAAGACAACGACTGGGTTCTGGCTATGAAAGAAGAGCTAGATCAATTCTCAAAGAATGACGTCTAGGATCTCGTCCCAAAGCCTAAAGGAACTCACATTATTGGAACCAGATGGGTGTTCAGAAACAAACTAAACGAAAAAGGAGAAGTAGTCAGAAACAAAGCACGACTGGTGGCACAAGGTTACAGTCAACAAGAAGGCATTGACTATAATGAAACCTTTGCCCCAGTCGCCAGGTTAGAATCTATTCGCTTACTTGTTTCATTTGCTGTAAATCATTCCATCATACTATACCAGATGGACGTCAAGAGTCCATTCCTTAATGGTTATATATCAGAAGAAGTATATGTCAATCAACCTCCAGGTTTTGAAAACTCTAAATGTCCAGAACACGTTTTTAAACTTAAGAAATCTCTGTATGGACTAAAACAAGCTCCTAGAGCTTGGTATGAAAGATTAAGTAATTTTCTTCTGGAACATGATCTTATTAAAGGAAAGGTTGACTCTACACTCTTCTGTAAAAACATTAGAAATGATCTCATGATATGCCATATATATGTTGATGACATTATTTTTGGTTCAGCTAACCCCTATGTATGTCACGAATTCTCTGAGCTAATGCAGGCAAAATTTGAAATTAGCATAATGCAAGGACTAAAATTCTTTCTGGGAATTCAAATCAATCAAGCTTCAGAAGCTACCTACGTATACCAAAGTAAGTACATAAAAGACATTCTGAAGAAATTCGAAATGGCTGAATGCAAACTTACTAAGACACCAAGGCATCCTACATGCATTCTGGAGAAGGAAGAAACTAGCCAGAATGTTTATTAGAAGCTCTATCGTGGTATGGTAGGCTCTCTTCTCTATCTGATGGCTACACGCCCTAATATTTTGTTTAGTGTATGTCTCTGTGCCAGATTCCAATCAGATCCCAGGGAATCTCATTTAACAGCTGTTAAAAGAATCCTCAGGTATCTGAAAGGAACTCTAACCTTGGCCTGATGTATGAGAAAACATCAGAGTATAGGCTCTCTGGTTATTGTGGTGCAGATTATGCAAGGGACAAAATCGAACGTAAAAGTACATCTGGGAACTGTCAGTTCTTGGGAAATAATCTTATATCATGGGCCAGCAAAAGACAATCAACCATAGCCCTGTCCACTGCAGAAGCAGAATATATATCAGCATCATTTTGCACCACTCAGATGCTCTAGATGAAAAATCAACTTGAAGACCTTCTGATCTTTGAGATTAACATTCCTATCTTCTGTGATAATACTGTTGCCATTTGTCTAAGTAAGAATCCTATATTGCATTCCAGAGCTAAGCACATAGAAATAAAACATCACTTCATTAGAGACTATGTTTAGAAAGGTGTAATATCTTTAAAATTTATTGATACAAACCATCAATGGGGTGACATCTTTACTAAACCCCTCGTTGAAGACAAATTCTCTTTTATTTTGAAAATTTTAAACATTCGAATTTGCCCAGAATAAATGTGCTTCTCTGAAATAGCAAAATAAGACTCTGAATTAAACATCTGGTATCTGGACCTGGCTCTGATGCTTCTACCAGTTAGGAGTCATCTGAATCGGAAATCCTCAGAACCCAACTCGTTGGTATTCCTGAAGATCAGATAAATCAACACGTGGAGCATCATGCGTCTGACCTTGAAACTTCTAGACAACTGTCTAGCAGAAATCAAGAGACAGACTCTTGAAATCTCCTCGAGCAGTTTGCTAATTTGGGGATTAGACCTCCATCATGAGCTGTAATCATTTCTCCTCCAAACGTGCAAACTTGGATAACGTGCTTCATTTAATTGTTTAACATATAAACTACTTCTAATGATGTCGTTTTGAATGCATCTATGTGGGTATAAATTCATTTCACACATCACAATCTCACACTTTACACTCGCACCCTACACAAACCCTCCTTCTCTCAGTTCTTCATCATCTTCATCAAGGTTTCTGCATTTTCAACAACTTTTTCGTTCAAACCTTTATCTTCAACATTGTTCTACATGGATGCCTAACAACAATTTGTCTACAACTTCTCTCACCAGATGGATTCAACGGATAAAACACCCATTTCTACTTAATAATCAACTACAACTACTGGCGTTGTCTCAACCCCCATCTACAGGGACCCCCACATTCTTGACCGTGAACCCCACATCCACCTAGCAACACCATTTGAGAAGCTTGAGTTATTATGCGAATCGCTGGTGGATTTTGAAAATATGAAGAAAAATGGCGTAGACCTACCTGAAAAGTTAAGAATGCAAGGGTGGGAAGCCTATATTCAAAGACTCTATGGCCCTGTGTACACATATATGGTGAAGGAATTCTAGCGTTTCGCAGACTCAGATGATCACTACATCGTCTCTCACGTCCTGGGAGTCAAAATAGTCATCACTGAGAAATCAATTGCCTCCCACTTGAATATGGAAAAGACAGGAGGAAGACGAATCTACAACATCAACCATATGGCAAAATACTTGTCCCAGGAAATAAACCCCTCTATGTTTCAACAAAACACTGAGGGAAAACACTCCAAGAACAAAGAACTCCATCAGAATCTCCATGTCTGGCTGAAGATCATCCTAGGCATCATTCATCATCGCCATGCATCAAACTCTTCTGACTACATCAACATAGATCAGAAGTGCACTCTATATTGCATCCACAAGGGGCTGAAACTGTGTCTACCAACACTGCTCTTCAAGCATCTCAGAGACTCTGTCAAAGATACCATAAATAACATGAAGACCAGAAACTACATTCCTCTAGGTAGACTTATCTCAGATGTTCTAATCGAGAGTGGCTTAGTGGATCACCTTATCCGTCACAATCTAATGGAGGATGTCACTGTTGATACTAGGAGACCTTTGAATGTTTGGAATCTGAAGAGTATGGGGATAATTGAGCAAGTCAGAGATAAACCAACTCTAGATACTTCTTGGGAAGCACTCAAGGATCAAAGGAAGATTCCCAACGGTCTCTATCTGTTCTCCAAGACTGACCCTCCAGAAGTGGTAGCTTACTTCCTACAAGATCTTGCTAACCAAGGGGTGGACATCTCTGAGTTCTCAGTGGACTGGCTACCTGAGCATCGACTAAACTTCATGAAGAGGATGCGAGAGCCCTCTAAGAAGTCCAAGAAGGCAAAGAAGGAAAAGCTGGGAGAAACTTCTGGGTCAAGACCTCCAGTCCCTCTGGATGACTCTCCAAGTAAGTCTATACCTCCTTCCCGCTGTGTAAAACTTAAGCCTATTGCTTCTTATCTTCCCCAAACCACTCCCATCTACACCTTATGTGAAACACCCCCATCAACCATTAGAACCTCTAATCCACCATCTCTCAAATTTAACCTTGCAGCCACCACACTACCCGTTTCTGAAGCAGAAATGCTGAACAAAACTACCTTAGCATCATCATCCTCACCTTCATCCCCATCATACTATGTCCTATTCTCTAACACAGAACCCTATGACGCTCAATCCCCCACTCTAGCTCAGCTTCAAGCTCGTTCTCTAGCCTCTCAACAGCCATCACAACCTGAACCTGAACCAGAAGTCACTTCTCCACCCCCTAAACAACAAAATCCAACTACATCTGAAGAACCACAAACACCACCTTCACAACAACATAATCCACCTCCTGAACAACCTATACCCTCACTATCTAAACCTCAACCAAATCCATAACGTGAATAAACAACACTATCTCCCTCTGTTATTCCCCTACCACAAACCTCTGCTGCTATCATCACTCCTATTCTAAATACAGATGACACTGACCAAACTCCACCATCCTCCCCAGCCTCTAACTCTGAACACGAACCTTCGTTCCCCACCTTAGAAGAAGCAATAACTGTTTTTGCAAAGTCTTCAATGGAGAAGATCAAGTCTCTGTCTATCAACTTTGGCATCAGTGATGATCCCTCTGCAGTAAGGATCCATTGGAACATAGTGATCAAATGGATGACCTCTGAAGCCTTCAAACTGAAATGCCTCTCTGAAAAAGTCTACAATTACTTCATCAGAGATACTGGTATAAGGCTTCAAGCTCGCTTGGCCAGAGAGGTTGAGGAAAAGGCCAGGAACGAAGCAGAAGAGAAAGACCGCCTAGAAGAAGAGCAGAGGATCAGAGAAGCTGAAGAAAAGGTTGCTGCTGAAGTTGATGTTGCTGCGGCTGCTGCTGAGGCTGGGGCAAAAGGAAAAGCTGACGCTGAAGAAGCAGCACGCATTGCTACAGAGGAAGCTGCCAAGGCCAGGGCTGATGCTTTGACTCACTTTGGTTTTGCCCCTCTGGTCTTGAAGACTCTGGAGGAATTGCAAAAGGAACAACAAGTGGTACGAGCTAGGTTGGATCACCAGGATTCCGTCAACACCAACATTCAGAACCTACTGACTCAGCTGCTCCAAAGGATGCCTCCGCCCCCAAACCCTTAGGCACTTAGGCTCTTTGTTTGTTGCTTTTTCTTCTAATGTTTTTTAATGCTTTCTTATATATGCCTTAATTGCTTCCTATCTGTACCTGTTTTCTCTGTTATATGAATATCTGTTCTTGCCTATTTTTTTCTAAGTCTTTTTTATTCTGACAAAAAGGGGGAGAACTAAAAATAGCTCTGATGAAAATATATCTAAAACCTCTCAAGGCACAGCGAAAATCTATAGAATCTTAATGACTTATGACGACTAAACCAACTCCACGCAAGGAAAGTCTGGTGAGATCTTTTGTTAAATCTGATGATCTAACTCAGGGGGAGTTCACTCCCTTTATCTGGTTCTGAGATATTCATATTGTTTCATCATTATTCTGACTTGTTTTTTCATCACCAAAAAGGGGGAGATTGTAAGAACAAATTTAGTTCTACAATGTATCTCTAAGATTTTGATGATAACAAAGGATGAAACAAAAATGGTACCCTAACGAAATTTTTCTAGGTGTGCAGGACTCTGATCAAAACAATCACATAGACAATCATCAGATATAGAATCAAGCAGTAAGATACTACTCAGAAGTTACGTAACCAGAAGGCTCTGACTCTGATCCAACACACGCGCTAGCAAAACTAAAGAAGTCAGAAACTCTTAGAGAAAAGAATGAATCAAGACTTTGAAGATGTACGCTCTGAAGAAGTCAAATAAAGAGAAACTTTGATGAAGTCAGAAACAAGCACCCTCTGAAGATGAATATTACTAAATAAAGACTCTGACTACAGGATTCACTGACTCAAGGAAACTTAACGTTGAAGAGAATTGCCTTTGGAAAGAAACTATCTTTAGAAAGAAGTTATTATGCTCCATAATGCTTTGGAAAGAACAAGGAGATTAATGACGTTAATCACTCTTCAATGACCAAGATTCTGTCATTAACACCCAACAGTCTTCTCTTTCTCCTATAAAAAGGATGGAACGCTTCATCAAGAAATACACTTGAGATACAGGAGAATACATTTCTTCCATTACTTTCTTTTCACTCTGTCCCGAGCTGCTGCTCTAACGTGAAAACATTTCTTGCTCTTATATTCTGTAATATTTGCTTATTATTAGAGGCACTATTCATTACTAATCTATCATTGCTGAGATATTTCCTCAAGTGACTATGTGAAGTCTGAATACTTGAGAAGGTTAAGGGATTAATTATCTTAGACGGTTGTTTCTATAATCTTTCAAGATTAGTGGATTAAATCCTTTTTGAAGGCGAAATCACCTTGGCCGGGTGGACTGGAGTAGCTCTGAATTTAGGGCGAACCAATATAAAATTCTGTGTTGAATTTTTTTTATTATGCGTGTGTCTAAGTTCTTAAAAAGTTTTTATTCTCCAAAACAATTCAAACCCCCCTTTCTTGTTTTTCTCTACCTTCAATAGTTATTTCTCTTCATCCCTCCAATCTTAGAAGAATCATCAGCCTTATATTTACATAGCAACATTAGACCATGATACGTTCGATTATTAGTCCTTGTGGGTTCGATAATCTTTAAAACTACGTGATATGACTGTGCACTTGCAGTCACGATTCACCTAGACTTACTAAGTCGCGATCAATTACATGCTTAGGTTTTCAATTCTTAGCATAGTTTATCTTCATTTCAGTTGGTAGCGTTTTATCACATAAGGTTAGGTTTTGTTAGAATTGGTACCTAATTGACCTTCAGTGCTGATTAAATTCTGGAAAACTAGTGTTGCTAGAATTCTATATTGATTGAATCAATTGTACATGACACATCTTGTGTAATATACAATTACACAATTAATCATTTTCTTTGAACAATCTATGAATTTTTTGAATTGTGTATATGTCAACGTGGTTGAATTCCAATACAAGCATAAGATCTCTCTTTTCTCTTTAAGACTTATGCGCCATGTTTTGAAAAACCTCTGATACTCCAATTATGGAAACTTGGTTGAATATTTAATTAGGGTCTATTCACCCCCTCCCCTAGAATGTTTGTCTACTCCATATTCCCGTCCAACAATTGGAATAAGGAGGTGGTCTTTTGATTAAGTCTAATTGACTCCAAACGTTAGAGAATATGGCAGACGATGATGATCCAAAGGGAGCGTATAATAAAGCACATGTTTTAAAGGAGATAATTATGCTTATTAGAAAGAGAACATGTATGTACATTTACTCTCAGTTGTAAAAAATATATAGGTAGCCGTCATCGAAGGACCTTATATTTCTAAAGCAACGAAGATGTTGTCAAACACCCAAAGGATTGGAGAGATAATAGAATCAAACAAGCTTCATATGATTTCAAAGCGAGGAACATACTTATCTCATCTTTAAGCATGAAAGTATTCTACTAAGATTCACATCATAAGAGTGCTAAAGGTAAGTGGTACGTTCTCCAAACTATCTATGAGGGAACGAATGACGTCAAGGATTCTAAGAACAACATGTTTACAGAGGAGTTCAAATTATTCCTATGGAACCCGGAGAATCCACGGATTCCATGAAAACTAGATTCCTCCATTAATCAAGAAACGAAGCCACGTGAGAAAAACCTTTTTTAACAAAGATTGTTCTAACATAATATTAAAGTAAACATGCATGAAGTTTCAACCAAAAGTTACATCTATAAAAGAAACTAGCGATCTTATTACTTTGGACATCACAAAGTTATTTGGGAAACTAGTTTAGCATGAAAATGAATTGAAATGACTCGCAAATAGAAAAGTAAAGTCGAAAAATAAAGAGAAAAGGAAATAAGAGAAAATGGATATTTCTTTGGAAGATTCTTCATCTAAAGCGAAGAGGTCAAAGGAAGAAAGTAACTTTGTCGAAGAAGCTCCTAAAGAAGAGGAGACGAGTTTATTCGTTAGACGCTACAATATATACTTGAAAAGAAACAAGCTCAAGAATTTCGATAAATGTTTGGTAAATTTTAGAAGTAAACATCCTCCTAAAAGAGAACAACACAATAAAAAGGATTATTATGTTACGTGTTATGAGTATGGAAAATCGGGGAATTGTTGAACTATTTGTATAAGTCTCACCAAACATCATAAGAATAAAGATAAGGAAGTCTATAAGACAAAAGGAAAAAGCGCCAAAGGTCGTAGAGGCTATATCGTTTGGGAAGAAAATGATGATAGCTCCTCCTTATATTCCTTCTCAAGCTCATATGATGAATGTGCCAATCTATGTTTAATGGAATGTAAGAAAGGTTAAAGCTCATAGGTATACACTTCTAATCATGATAATGAGTATTCATATAGTTAATTGTCAAAAGCATTTAATGATATGTATGCAAATTCTCCAAATGCTTTAAGAAATTTCTCTCCAAAAGAAAATTATTTTAAAACTTGAAAAGGAGATAAATGATTTTAATAGTTCTTCGGATTCCCTTAAAAAAGCGCATGCATCACTAGTAGAAGACAGTTTTAATGTTTATGATACTTTAGTTGAAAAGATAGAAAAGTAGAGTGTGTTACTTGTCCAACTTTAAAACTTGAAATTGAAAATCTCAAAGGACAATTAACATGATATTTCACTATCTTTTACTAGTTCTAGTTCTTCAAGTCGTAGAGGTACCGGCTTTAAGAAAAACCCTCATGTCACTAGGAGAAATCAGAAAAGTATTTCATCTAAAGCTATTTGTCATTATTATGGTGATAATGATCATATTAGGCCTATTTGTCATATTAGGAACGTTCGAGTTCCTAGTGGTAAAATGATATGGACTCCTAAGTGTTCCTTAACTAACCTTAAAGGACCCACTAGTTAGGTATCTAAATTGCCTATTTGATTGTTTGCAGGAAGGTCTTGTCTATGCAAAAAGGTTATGGTTCCTAGATAGCGAATGTTCAAGACACATGATGGGAGGTGCTTCCATGTTCATCATGTTCGATGAGAAAGAAATTGGTTACGTCATATATGGGGAAAAAATAAGAGGTAAAATTTTAGTTGAAAGTATTATGGTAAATCCCTTCACTATCACCATTGAAATGTTATTTTAGTTAAAGGTCTTAAATATGGCTTACTTAGCATTAGCCAATTCTTCGACAAAGGGTACTTTGTGGTTTTTGATACTCTAAGTTGTTAAATTGAGCATAAGGGAAGTAAGAACCTTGTGTTTAAGGGTTCTGGGATTGATAATGTCTATATGCTTGATCTAGATGATGTGTTAATGCATGGAACTAAGTGCTTAGTTTCCAAGGGTGAAGATTCTTGGTTATGGAATAGGCGCTTAATTCATATGCATTTCGACTTAATCAATAGAATATCATTCAAGAATCTAGTGATTGGTCTTTCAAAGACTAAATTTTCAAAAGACAAACTATGTGATTCTTGCCGAATGGGAAAGCAAACGAGAGTGCTGTTTAAATCGAAAAAGTTTTTTTTGACATAAAAAACTCTCGAGCTTCTCCACCTAGACTTCTTTGGCCCTTCACAGACAAGAAGTTTAGAAGGCAATTATTATGGGTTTGTGATTGTTGATGACTACTCTAGATTCACTTTGATGTTATTTCTAACCCATAAGGATGAAAATTTTGATGGTTTTGTTAAGTTTTCTAAGCTTGTCTAAAATGTTTTGAGTTTGAAAATTATCACACTCCGTAGTGATCACGGTGATGAATTTGCTAACCATCATTTTCAAAACTTTTGTAACAAAAAAGGGATTGCCTATAACTTCTCATATCCGATAACTCCATAATAAATTGGAGTTATTGAACGTAAAAATCATGTTTTAGAAAAATTGGCTTGGGTAACAATAAATGAAATGAGCTTACCTAAGTACTTTTGGGCATATATGATAATACCGTATGACATGTGTTAAACAGGGTGGTCATTCGACCTATCCTAGAGAAGACACCCTATGAGTTACGTAAAGGTAGGAATCCAAACATTTCTTACTTTTTCTTTTTTGGTTTCAAATGTTTCATTTTAAATAACGGAAAGGATAGTCTTCGTAAGTTTGATGCTAAGTCTAAGGAAGGATTATTATTAGAGTACTCATTGACGAGTAAAACTTATAGGTGTCGCATCTCGAAAAATACGATTCCTCGCGATGGTCGCGGAAATAAATTAGTTCGAACAGAGTCGCCACCGAACTTTATTTATCCCAATGAAGAAATAGGAAAATATCGATAGAACCTTTAGGAAATGGAATAATGGTCGTCGCAACCATATTCGGGTTTGGGAGTGGATTACTTAAGGGGAATGTATTAGCACCCCTTACGTCCGTTGTACTCAACGGGAACCTTTTAGTTCTAATGTGTGTTTCGAGTGTTAATTTATGTTTGTTTGTTTTATTTGAGTTATAAATATATTGGAAATAGAAATGGATGAGAACCTCAAAAAGGAGAAAGGGGAGGTTTTTTTATTAGTGTGCTCGCGAAGATATAGCAATCTCCTGCCTACGTATCCTTATGGCATAATAAGGAAATCAGAGCATTCGTAGTTCGGGGAACTACGATTGGTTGGTGTCTTTTACCGAACAGCTGTTTAGATCACGTTCTAAAGGCTAAACGCTAGCTTGTCTACTCTCGGCGGAGGCTTAAGCATTAGTTTGTTGTGCGAATCTGAAAGGATTAAATAGTGTTCTTTTTCAAAAGATTTTTGATCACACGAGGGTGACAAGTTGAATTAATATGTTGGGTGTTTTGTTTGATTGGTTATGATCGCACGAGGGCGAGAAAAGATAGGTTTGATGTGTTGAGAGATTTTTGGTTGGATGATGATTACTCGGATAGTCGAGTAAGACACCTCGTATCCTAATAATCGGGAGAGGGAATAGGAGACTCTAGACCACTTTCTGTTTCATCCTTAATTGTTAAAGGATTTGATGATAATTAAGGTGTTTTGAATGGATGACAAATACTCGGATAATCGAGTAAGACAACTCGTATCCTAATAACCGAGAAAGGGAATAGAAGACTCTAAACCGCTATCTGTTTCATCTGAGTATTTATGAAAATAAGGTTGTATATTTTTGACGTCTTTTAGAATGAACGACAAGTACATGAACGACTGAGTAAAACAACTCACATCAAAGCATTTGAGAAGACGAGTTGAAAGCTCAAAACCATCTCCTTTTTCGTATAATTTGTTATGAAAGTGGTTTGATTGAATTGTATGTTTGTGGAACAATGACAATTGTTCGACTGACCGAGTAAGAGAACTCGTATTCGTCCAATTGAGGAGTGAAGTTGAAAACTCAAAGTCAACTCCTTTTTCATTCAACTTATTGTAAAAAATTATTTTGATTTAATCGGGGTTTGGAGGTTTGTAGAGGAACGACAACTATTTGACTAAACAAGTAAGAGAACTTGTACTCAAATAGTCGAGGAGAAAAAATTGAAGACTCAAAGTTATCTCCCTTTTTATTTCTTATTGTAAAAGAATTCGATTTGTTTGTGCTTGGGTGGATTAGAAATGACGGTTGTTCGATCAATCGAGTACAAGAGTTCGTGTTCAAATAATCGAGGAGAGGAGTTGAAAACTCAAAACCATTACCTCTTTTATTCTTAAGTGAAATAGTATTTGATTATGATTAGGTGTTTTTAATTCTTAATAAAGAATACTCGATGTTGGATCGAGGTTTTGAATTTGTATTTTTTGTGAATGAATTGAATTTATTTAGTGAATAGTTCATCTAATCGATTAATGAAAATCGAGTAGGTCTCATTGTAAGAAGGCCCAAGAGTAAGCCATGTGAGGTTGATGGCGATACTTTTACAAGTAATCGACTTACAAAGGTGTTTTGAATTGATTTGGAAAAGGCGCACTCGATGTTGACCGAGGTTTGTATTTATATGTGTGCATATGAATTGAATTATGAAAATGGTCTTGAAATGAGGTTGCTTATGAATTTTAGCTTATGCAACGTGAATGCAAAGTAACCAACAAGAAATTAAAGAGTCTCATTGTAAGGTATCCCAAGAGAAAGCCTTTTGTGTGCTAAAGTGACCTAAGCTAAACAAAGGATAATGGTATTACAAACATGTCCCCCTAAGGTGGTGCCATGATGCCATTCTTACAACATGCATGTAAGTTGCGGATGAAAATCCAAGTGTTTACAAAGTATCACAAAGAGTAAAGGATGACTTCCAAGCAAAGGTCCTAAAATGAAATCCTCTAAGTCCAAGTTGATTAAGAGTGGAGTGAATATTTTTGGTCTTACCATTTTATCATGTTTTTGTTATTTTTAATGTATGATGACAATAAAATAAATAACAAGTAAATAAACATGCATGATGAGTTTGTTTAATGATGATGATAATGAGTACTTGAATGTAAATTACAAGGTAATGACATAAAAGTAAAATCACGAGATAAAGAATGATAATATCACAGTAATAATGGTTAGTGACAATAAAATAAATTGCAAGGAATTAAAGTGCAATAATATAATTGTTAGTAGTTAGTAGTTAGTGGTTAGTAGAATAACAATAAGAAAATGGATTAGCAAGTTAATATAGAGAATATGGTTTCATCTATGCATTAAATGACTCAAATATGGGTGAAATAGAGGCAATCTATCAATGCCTCAAATATCATGAATGATCTATTGATCAACCATTAATAGGTTTGAAACATTTAAGATTTAATCAACTCTAAACAACCATGGTCATGATCTAATAGAACTCATCAACCAAATAGATGTAACAACAAATCAACAATAAATATTAAATGATAACAAGAAACAAAGTTTCGTTGAAAATGGTGGATAAAAAGTAGTAAGAGCAAAAAATCCCCAAAAGGGTGTAAACTCAACAAAAACCACTTGCCTCAAAGTTGACTCAAATCTCTCTCAAAACACAACCCAAGAGTGAAAATCCATTTTCAAACATAAAACAAAACCAAAAATGTCAAGGAGTTTGAGTCCAAAATACTACCAAGATTGTGGTGTCAAAACTAGGTTATTGATGTGTTTGCGTTTGAGAATGAAGCAAAAAAGCTTGGAAGCGGGTGGCTATGGTTGTTATGGTAGAAAAATGAAAGGGAAGGAAGTTGTATGTTTATGTGGTGGTGATGAATGATTATGTAAGTGAAGGTCACAAGTTTTCCATTGTTTTTGTTGTGTGGAGATTGTGGATTTTTACATGGTGGTTGGGTTGTTCAAAGAAGAAAAGAGGGTTTGGGTGAGTTAGGGTTTAGGTTGAAAAGAGGGAGCTTGAAATGTGATTTGGACAGAGGTTTTGTGGCTTTCAAGCTTGAAAAATGAGTGGGGATATGGCTCTATTTATAGAGGAAGCAAAGGGTTTGAACTGGGTGAGCCAAAAGGTACACTGTGTAAAAAACAGAGCCACTACAGTTGCCTGAGTAGGTGTAATTGATTACCATTAATGGGGTAATCGATTACACCATCCAAAATGGCATGGAAGTCAATTTTTAGTCTGTGTAATCGATTACCATGATTAGGATAATCGATTACACAGTCCAAAATGGCCTGGAAATTAATTTTTTGTCTGTGTAATCGATTACCATGATTAGGGTAATCGATTACACAGTCATAAATGGCCTGGAAATCAATTTTTGTCTGTGTAATTGATTACCATGATTAGGGTAATCGATTACCCAGTCCAAAAAATGATTTTTCCCTTATTTTGTTGGTTTTTGCCTCCAGAACTTTAACCGGATAACCCCAGTTTTTCCCGGGTGTAAACACCATGCCTTGAGTCCGTGTAATATGTATTTGGTTATGAAAGTTAAATGAAATTATGACAATGAAATAATGAAAGCATGCATGTGCAGTAGGGCCATGAATCAGATAAAAATTGTATCGGGGTAGGGACAAAATTGGGGTATGACAATAGGGTTTACAATCATAGAACACTTATGTAGAAGAATCTATTCATGTTGCATTTGATGATTCCTCGCCCCTAAAAGATGGGGGTATTTTTTTATTATGATGTTTAAGGTGTAATAACGGAGAAACTTATCAATGGCGAAAGTCTCAAAGAGGACCTTCCTCTTTCATCAAATGATGAGTGATACGTCTTGTGACTGTATATAGAATATAGTATATCGGGTACTTGACTGCAAGTGCACAGTCCAGTCGTTTTAGTTTTAAAAGATATCGAACCCACAAGGACCGATGGTCAAACTAATGCTACCGACGTTACTATGTTTAGCTAAGGGAATGATTTTTAGAAGTTTGGTTGAAGAAAATTAAATCTAAAGGAAGTTAAGTTGTAAGAAAATATTAATAGAAGAATATTAGTATGCAACGCATTAATCGTCGGGGATTCGATAAGTCACCGGTGTATAATTTAAGTACCAAATATCTTTCAGTAGAAAATACTTATTTAAAAGGCTTTATCTCACACTCTCGTGATTGTTGATTCGGACTATACCTTTAAGTCAGAATGTACGCTCTCGCTGTCCCATTTGAAGTTAAAAATACTTTTTAAAAATAAATAAGTTTTAATTGCTTTTAAATTTCTCTCGCTGTTTTTAAAATCAATGTCTAGTTTTTACTATCCAGTTTGACCCTCACGCTCTCGCGATTGTTGGTTCTCACCTTAGTTAATTTCCCACTCTCGTGGCAAAATCGTATTAAATAGCTTCTCACTCTTGTGCCAAAGTTAATTAAATTTAAATTAAAAACCACAACTAAAAAGATTGTTTGAGGAAAGAAGTTTTACACCGATTATTATTAAATCCCGTCTAGTTAAATTGTTACATACCGATACCGGTAGTTTAGCCGGACATGTTAAACAACGCAGACACATACGAACATAAAAAGATCAAAAATAAAACAGACATGATTACAATAATAATAAAGCAATAACTATTGAATAAAAACCTGGAAATTGGATTAATAGAATACGCCGAATCTTGAAGTACTTGAGTAGTCCTCCACAGGTCGGTAGGATTCTGCCTCTTCGAAATAATAGCTTAAACTAAATTAAATAAATTGTAGTAGTTCCCCAGTGTAGGAAACTACTACTTTGGCTAAATGAAAGGCGGAAAGGAAAAGGGGAAAATCAAAGCTCTTAACGGTAAAAGAAAATTAATGTTGCTAAAGAAAAGTAAAAGACAAAATAGAATTGTTGTGAAAAAAATGCAGAGAGAAAAAGGTCTTGAAAGTCGGCTTCCAAGAGAAAAATTAAGCGTCCCCGTAGGTTTCCAACTTCTGTCTTTTTATATCCCCCATTATGTCTTGGCAGTTGAGAGAAACAAGGATGACTTTTTTGAGTGAGGAAATCACGGGCAAGTGGCTAAACCATGAGAATTTAGGCCTGTTGGATCACTTATGTTGACTGTTTCAAGGCGTTGATTTTGGTCATGTGACGTTCGTGATGGGCCTGTGACGGTCGTCATAAGGCATCAATCACTTATATTCATCGGCTCTTCACATGGTTTGTGCTTAAGACGGTGTTGACTGCTAGTATAAACTACTAGGGGTAAATCTAGAATGGAGACTTTAGGTATTGGTATAATGGGTATTCAAACTGATCTCGTAAAAGTGAGAGATCTAAGGTGTCATGATGGTATCAATCTTGTTAGATTTTTCTCAGTTTCCTAACAGGACCTCTGTAAGGCAACCTATATACTAGTAGGGTTTTGTTATGGCAAATTAGATATGAATGAACGATTAGATAAAGACAAAAAAAATTGTTATGGCTAAAAATAGAAACAAGTAAAGGAAAGATAAGGATTTCCTCCCACATTTAAACAAAGCATTATCCTCAATGCGACAATATAAAGAAAAAGGGAAGAAACACGAAGATCACTACTCGTCGTCATGATGTTGGCCTCTACACGCTCTGGCTCTTGCTCGTGCATGCTCACTTCTTCCATATTGGGTAGGATCCAACCCAACATGCTGAGTGTACTCCTAGATGGCATCAACGCGATATGTCAGGGCACTCATCTCTTGGGAAAGCTCGGCCATCCCCTGGTCGTGCCAGTTTGCATAGTCGTGTTGATCCCTCTCTATCTGCTGGATCGTTTGCATCATTTCTGTCAGGTGCTCCTCCATCCTCTAGTTGTGTCACAACATCTCAGCGTAGATGTCTTCCATGGTGGTGGGTCGTCGCTCATTTCTTCGCTGGCCTCGGGAGGATGTCTCCGTAGTGTACTCAAGAGGTGGCTGTGGCATTTCTCGGTCAAGTTCCTCTTCGACTTCATCTGCTCCATTATTAGGATCTTCTTCATTTGGCATAGGGGCATTAAGATCAAAAATCTAATTCTCCATATTCTGCGGATCTATACGGTTCCTGTTGGGCAAGATGATGCTTTGAACTATCTTGTTTGTAACCACGGGATGGCACTTCTCGTCGTCTCTGGCCTTGATGAGGTGTGAGGAACGAAAATAGTCGATGTTGAGGAACTCGGCTGGCAAGGCGGGTAAGTCGGCGAGCCTATCCCCCATATTCAGACCTAGTGTTATGGAGGTGATGATTCCACCAAAACAAAACGCCTGGCTGCCTCTCATGCATGCAGCCTGTATGTTGGCCAATAGGAATGGCGTGGCATTGAACGTGATCAGGGTGAACACACAGTGAAGAAAGAAGAGATCCTTAGAGTTTACCTTGTGATTGTTGACTCTTCCGAAAACCGTGTGCCCTAGGACTCGGTGGAAATATCTTATAGCTGGGTTATGGATGTAAGTTGCGTTGAGCGCATCCCAGCTTGCGACGTTCATGTTGGTAAGGCTATGCCACACTCCAAATTCTATTTCTAACCATCCGTCAGGGATACAGCAGTGAACTCCCTCTCCATGTCGGAAGCCAAGCATTCATGTTATTTAAGTTTGGTTTAGGGAATACTCGGTACCGAACATTCTAAATGTGGCGACTCCGGTGAGAAACTGAGTTGCGCCAGGAGGGATAATGTAGGAGAAAGAACTCATGAATTCCAAGATCATCACCTCGTAAGTTGGTTGCGAGTTGGTGCAAAGTTGCGTCAAACTGGAGTTGTTCAGCATCCATTCCACGCTATCTGAAAGTCCCAGCTCCGTCAGACATTCATTATCAACATACTTCGTAGCTTGGACTGAACGTTGATAGAACCTGAGGTAGTTATCTCTCTGTCGCTCGCTGGCTTCTCCATTTCTGAATACAATGTTTGAGAGGTCGGGAGCAGCTCTCTCTTGACGGGTCATTAGTGCGGTTTATGAAAATATAGGTTTTGGTGGGAGAGATGGATTTCGTGAGTTATAAGGTACTCACACGTTTCTCGCTTAAAAGGATGTGAAGAAAGGGTTAATGGAGAAAAGAGTGGTGTGAGTGGTATGGTTAAGGAAAGTAGGATGATTTGATGAGGAAGAAGAGAGGAAGTGCGCCTGCTTTTATAAGCGTGCCCTCTGGATCCGTGACGGTCGTCACATATAACGGTTGCGTAACGGTCGTCTGCAACGGTCATCTGTGTGTAACGGTCATCTGCATAATGTGTGACGGGCGTGGTGCATCCATGACAGGCGTCACGCCTTTGTGACGGGCGTCACACTACATGTGACGGTCGTCACATGCAACGTTCACAATTTTTTTGGTTTTTTGGAAAACAAGCCAAAAGTATATGAATTGTAACAGCAGTAACTCAGGAGTAATGATAACATTAACACAGTATGGCAGCAGTATAAAAGCAGTATGAAATTAACAGCAGTAAAAATAAAATGACTGGAAAATAGAATTTATTGTAGAAGCAAAAAGAAATAACAATGTTGTTTAAATTAAATTAAATTAAATTGAAAGTTAAATGTAACATAAAAAAATAATAACGATAAAAGTGTTAAATAATAGCAATAAAAGTGCTCCCTCCCCACACTAAAACATAGCAGTGTCCTCATTGCTTTAATGTGAGTAGGAGAGGTCAGCGGTCGATGAAATCAGCCATGGTTCTGTCCCAAAGCAGCTATAGCCTGGTTCAAGTGATCAAACTGTTCGACGGCGATATCCATTAGGACTAAGACATCAAGGCGCATGCTCTTTATTTCTTCTTTCACATTGGTAATGTCAGTGTGGAAACCATCCAGACGGGTAAGGATTATGGCAAGATTTTCTGCATAGGATGGAAGTTCTGGTTCATCTATGTTATAGTATTTTGGAGGGGTTTCAGGGTCAGATTCATCAACAGGGATAGGGTCATCTAAATACTCATATATAGGCGGTGTCTCAGGAGGTGAAGGTGGATCAATTAGGTGTTCATCTAAATCATAAAGCCAGTTATTTTAGTTATGAACACTTGTTCTCTCATGGTTAGGTAGGGTAAACAGCTGGACAACTTCGTTATTAATTAGGTAATCAAAAGTATCCGGCCCAAGGTTTCCTATGATTCTACGGTCAAAGAAAAATTCAATGTCCATGGGTCGGATGTGTCCAAATGGTACATGCTCATAAAGTGGGCGTCTAAGTTCAATGGCATCAGCTATCATGGTTACTAGGCTGCCTATTATGATTGGGGTGCGATTGTTCTTTGCAATATGAATGAATCTCTCCATCATAAATGTCACAACATTTACATGTCGAACTTGGTTGACACAGAGTAAGATGAAAAGTTCATCTCGTGACACTATGGTGTTGTTCGCTCCCTTTCCAAACAGGGCGTGTGCTAGTATTTATGGAAGTAGCGGATAGCAGGGTTGTGTATCATTTGGGAGTGCATCTCGTTTGGGTTAGGGTGGTAGTCTCCAGTTAAACTACCCCAAAAGTAATCTAGGTCGATGTCATCGATTAATTCCTCTTGGCGGGTAGTGAAAACAAATGGGCCACTAGGAAATCCTAAGAGGTCAGCAAGGTCTCTACGGTTATAAGTGAAGTCCATACTAAATAGCCTAAAGGATATCAACCCTTTGTTGAGTGCGTAACCATGATCGGGTTTGTAAAATAGGGAGCTAAGGAATTCTAGGGTGAGTTCACGGTAAGTGACAAACCTTCTCTTAGTAGCAGCATTCTCCCATCGTAGCTGGTTAAACATAAACAAGATGATATCTCGGATACCTAACCTACCCATGGTAGGTCCATCATAATATATGGGTAAAGCCATATCCTTATGAGCTAAATAATTATAGCGCCTTCTATGAACTCTGCCTCTAAAAACTATATCTACTGGTTGCATGATGAAAGTTAGTGACTAACTAGTTATAAATTCTCCTGTTAATTAGTATCCAATGTTTCTAAGTTAGTAACTAGCAGTAACAAGTATTATTGCATAGAATCAAGGAAAGGGAGCAAAAATACAGATGAAAGTCAAAGAAGGAAAATACTTAAAAACAAAGATAACAAATTAAAGAAAAGGCGGGTTGTCTCCCACAAAGCACTTTGTTTAATGTCGTAAGTTCGACAGTAACGTTGCAATGTACTAGTTTTGTGGTTGAGCAGGCAACTTTATAAGTCTTAGACTATTTGAATAGTCTCTGTTGTCAATATTATGGTAATGTTTCAATCGCTTCCCGTTTACCATAAATGGTTCACTATTCTGACCTTTGATTTCTATCGCACCGCTTTTAAGGACTTTTGTGGTTTCGAAAGGGCTTGACCACCTAGATTTAAGTTTTCCCAGAAAAAGCTTAAGTCTCGAATTAAATAGTAATACTATGTCGCCGACATTAAACTCTTTCCTATATATACGTTTGTCGTGCCATTTTTTGGTTCATTCTTTGTATACCCTGGCATTCTCATAGGCGTCTAGGTTAAGTTCTTCCAATTCGTGAAGGTCCAAAATTCGTTTCTCACTTGCGGAAGTATAATTTATATTTAGGGTCTTAATTGCCCAGTACGCTTTGTGTTCTAATTCCACAGGGAGATGACATAATTTACCGTAGACTAATTTAAAGGGTGTGGTCCCTATTGGGGTTTTGTAAGTGGTCCTATAGGCCCACAGAGCTTCGTTTAGTTTAGATGACCAGTCTTTTCTAGATATTCCGACAATCTTTTCTAGAATCTGTTTGATTTCTCTATTCGAGACCTCGACTTGCCCACTGGTTTGTGGGAGATACAGTGTTGTCGCATGATGTTTGACTCCATACTTCAGAAGAAGTTTTCCAAAGATATTCGATATGAAATGGGAGCCACCGTCACTAACGACTAGTTTTGGCACACCGAATCTAGGAAAGATGATGTTCTTGAACAACTTAATCACTACTCGTGTGTCATTTGTCGGAGAAGCTACGACCTCGATCCATTTTGGAACATAATCGACAATAATGAGTATGTACTTATTACAAAAATAAGATTGGAATGGTCCCATGAAGTCAATCCCCCACACATCAAAGACTTCCACTTCTAAGATGCCTGTTTGTGGCATTTCATCGCGTCTTGAAACGTTACCAGTGTGTTGGTACCGGTCGCAATTTATAACCGCATTATGGACATCTTTCCATATAGTAGGCCAAAAGAGGCCCGATTGTAAGATCTTAGCGTAAGTTTTTGATGTGCTTGCGTGCCCACCATAGGGGGCGGAATGGAAATGAGAGATTATGTCATTTGTTTCATCCTCAGGAACACATCGATGGAAAATACAGTTGGTACCTCTTTTGAAAAGCAGAGGTTCATCCCAGTAGTATTGTTTTAGATCATGAAAGAATTTCTTCTTTTATTGGTAAGATAGGTCCGGTGGAAGTACTCCAACAGTTAGGTAGTTGACAAAATCAGCATACCATGGTAGAGTTGCATTCGCATGAATTTCTTCCATGGATTCTTCTATTTCGGTATCATTTATTGTTAGTTCAGACATGTCGCTTTCCATTTGGGCTATAAGTCGTTCGTAAGGGAAATCATCATTGATTGGAATTTGTTCAGGTTTATTCCCTTCGATTCGTGATAAGTGGTCTGCTACTACGTTTTCAGTACCCTTCTTATCCTTTATTTCTAAGTCAAATTCTTGTAAGAGTAGGATCCATCTTAAGAGTCTTGGTTTGGCATCCTTCTTACTTAGCAGATATCTAATAGCGGCGTGGTCAGTATAGATAATGATTTTCGCCCCTACTAAGTAGGAACGAAATTTGTCTAAGGCGAACACAACGGCTAGAAGTTCCTTTTCAGTGGTGGTGTAGTTCATTTGGGTTGGATCTAGTGTTCTATTTGCGTAGTAGATAGCATGAAGTTCTTTATCCTTTCTTTGTCCTAGTACTGTTCCTACGGCATAATCACTCGCATCACACATGATTTCGAAAGGTAATCTCCAGTCAGGTGGTTGCATGATAGATGCGGTGATTAAAGATGTTTTTAATTTCTTAAACACTATTAAACATTTTTCATCAAAGATAAAGTCAGCGTCTTTCATTTTATTAAACCCGTAAGTGGCTTGGTAGTTTTCGAGAAATCTTTGATAAAACGTTGGTAGAAACCGGTGTGTCCTAAAAAGCTTCGTATTTCTCGTACGGTTTTCGAAGGTTGAAGATTCTCTATGATTTTGATCTTAGCTTTATCTACTTCAATTCCTTTATCAGATACTACGTGTCCTAACACGATTCCTTGTTGGACCATGAAATGGCATTTCTCCCAGTTCAAAATGAGATTCACCTTTACGCATCTTTCAAGTACCATTTCAAGGTTTGATAGACATCCTTCGAAGCTCTGCCCACAAACAGAAAAGTCGTCCATAAAGACTTCCATAATGTCGTCTATAAAATCAGTGAAGATCGACATCATGCATCTTTGGAATGTTGTGGGAGCGTTGCATAATCCAAATGGCACTCGTCGGTAAGCGAATGTACCATAAGGGCACGTGAAGGTTGTCTTCTCTTGGTCGTCGGGATGGATTGGAATTTGAAAGAATCCTGAATAAGCGTCTAGATAGCAGAAGTAGGAATGCTTAGCCAAGGTTCAAGCATTTAGTCAATGAAAGGCATAGGAAAATGATCCTTCCAAGTGGCTTTATTTAGTTTTCTATAATCGATGCACATTCTACTTCCGGTCACAACTCTTTGTGCTATAGATTCTCCCTTCTTATTCTTAACAACTATAACACCCCCTTTCTTGGGTACTACATGAACGGGGCTAACCCATTGACTATCGGGGATCGGGTATATGATTCCAGCATCTAGTAACTTCTTTACTTCATCCTTGACTACAGTACTTAAGATTGGGTTGATCCCTCTCTAGTGTTCTCTAGAGGTTTTACAATCTTCCTCTAGCATAATGCGATGCATATAGATAGAAGGACTTATTCCTTTTAGTTCGGCGATGTTGTAGCCTAACATAGTTGGATATTTTCTTAATACATCTAGTAACTTTTCAGTTTCCATCTGTCCCAAGTCAACGTTGACTATTATAGGTCTTTTGAGTTCAGTGTCTAGGAATTCGTATCTTAGGTTCTTTGGTAGTGTTTTTAATTCCAAGCCTGGTTTGTTCGGGCATGGCATGTGGTTGGGTGTAAGTGCTAAGCATTCGCTTAGACTGTAATTTTGGTATGGTTCACGCCAATTATCATCTTCAAAGATTGGAGGGATTTGGATTTTCATTATATCGAAATATGTGGTTTCTTGCATTTCCATCTCTCTTACGCACTCGTCTATGACATCAAGTAGATAACAGGTATCGTCTATAGCTAGCGCTTGTAAGAATTGTGTCAAGATGAATTCAACCTTTTCTTTTCCAACTTCGAATGTTAGCTTACCTCTTTTCACGTCTAGTATGGCTCTGACGGTGGCTAGTGTAAGACCCCAATTTTGTCCCTAAGATCCCTCATGGCATCATATCATAGCATTACATAGCCTCAAGGATCTTTGAGCATCTTGCCTTCCTTCCTTATGGGTGGGATATCCTTGTGAGTGGTTTTGGATCACCAGGAATTGCTTGCATTGTATATCATTGCTTTTCTTGTTTAATCACTAACCAAAAGCACCAAAAACATGTCACCTAACATTTGTTTTGCAATCTAAGCAGTCATCAAGCCAGGCAATTCAAGGTTTTCCTTTGTACCTGAGGTGATGGTATTTTCTTGGTATGAGGACCACATGTCATTATCTTGAGCTTATATGAGCTAGAGGTTCATTTTGGAGCAAATCCCCCAAGTGGTTGAAGCTCAAATTCATCAGGCATTGTCAGGTCATCTAAGGACCAATGCAAGTCAACTGAAAGTCAACTGAGGGCTTTGAGTGTGAGAATTGAATTTCTTCATGCCATTCATGTTCAAACAAGGCTTATTCATCATGTCAAACATCTACTTTGAAGATTTTGAAGCCAAATCAAAGGTTTCCCAAAATGGAAAGTGACCTGTAATTTCAAGTTTCCAAAAATGGCAAGTTTTTGGTCCACATTCAACTTGACTTTCCAACGTCAAAGAAGCTTCAAATGAACTTTTGTCCAACATGAAAGTTGAAGATCTCTCTCTCCCATTTCCAAAAAGTCCAAGATCATGAGCATCTGATGAATGGTTGAAGAATTATGATCAAATGATTGCCAAGTGTGCATGGAACTTCCACAAGCCATAACTTTTGATCCAAAGCTCCAAATTGAGTGCCTCTTTTTGCATTATGCTTCTCATGACCTATAATTTCCAAATCCATCATTACATTGCATGAAATTTAATCACATGATCTAATGCCCATGCATGTTCATTTTGGAGGGAAATTTGGAAATTCAAAATTGGTGCATCATATGAACAAAATACCAATCCAATTATGTGCATGAGTTGATTTTAAGTGAAATTACACATGCATATGGTACTGTTCACGTTCAAATTTGCCATGCACCACACAATTTTTCATTTTTTTGTCATGCACCTCATTCTTATTAATCTTCCATTAACCATTGCTTAATTAATTTTTCAGAGTGATTAACATGTCATATAAAGCCTTAATCCTAACAGAATTTTCGGGACATCACATTCTAGCTCCAAATTTTTCTTTCCCTCCAAATTTTTCTCTCCATTGAAACTTCAGATTTTTCCACATAGCATCTGAATTTTGTTGGATATTCGTGTTCTCTGATCATCATTGAGTGCAGATCAAGCCTTGATTTGAAGAATTCGAGCAGAAATCAAGTTGTGCAAGCTCAAGAACATGAAAATGGAAACTGCCATTTGAGCTAGATCTAGGTCGTGCCAAGCTTCAATTCATACATCAAACTTCAAGTCATCATCTCAGGATTGGATCTGGACACTTGCAAGGCCTCGAATCTACAATTTCTGTTGACTGCTCTTCAAGAGGTTAGGATTTCGAACCTCTTAATTCTCCATTTTATGCACATAATGTTGTAGATCCTTGACTGCTGAGCATCCTGATGTAAATTTCATCAAAATTGGTGAAGAATTGCATGAGATATCTGGAATTGAAGTTTTGAATGCATAAATGTTTTCGTTCGATTTGCACGATCCATGATGATTTAGACTTAAATAATGTTGGATTTGTGATGTACATGTTGAGAGCTTTCGTTTGATGTATGCCATGCTGTTTTCTGCAAAAAAAAATTGTTGAGCGTGCACTGTAGCACCACCGTCTTCACGAAGAAGACGGTGGAAACCACCGTCCCGGCCGCCGTCTGCAACAGGCAGTGTTGACGCTAGGTTTTATCCAGCGTGTGTCCACGCGTGCGTCCTCATGGCTATTCCATAGGCCAGGGTTCCTTTGACTCGCTCGCAGGGCCTTTGACCTGCTGACTAGGCTGCCACTTCAATTAGTGAAGTGCAGCGTTTTGGCCAAACATCCTTCGATTCCTGGCCGTTGCAAATTGTGATTTTATTTTGTTCCAGCGCATTTTCACTTGTACACACGGTTCTATTCCAGCCTCCAACACTTTTTCAAATTTACTTCATATTTTTCCATTTCCCTCCAATTTATCATGTTTTGTTCTTCATTTTATTTCAATATTTTCTCCAACTTTGAAAAATCATAATAAATTGAAATTTAATCCAAATCACCTCCAATTTTTTGCTACTTGTTCATATGGATGTCTATTATTTTGTGATGCTGATTTCATGATTTTATCATTTCTAGAATCTTAATTGTGGTGACTTCTTTGAACATGTATGCAAATGTGACATGCTTCATTCATTCTATTGTGAAATGCTCATACATTGGCCAATTGATTTGAAATTTGGTATGCTGATTCCCAACATGTTGCATGATATTTGAGGCTTGGTTGTGCATTTTTAGCATTTTTCATCTCTGTTTTAGGTACATGAATGTATGGTGTGACAATGTGTGTCACACAATTTGATGTCATACTTGTTCATTTTCATATACATGTCAATTGATCTCTTCTGATTACAATTTTTTGCATGATGCTTGTATTTGACATGTTGTATACACATAAATATTTCCATGGTTATTTGGTTCATTTCTATTTTAATATAGAATTTTCATGCTTGATGACTAATTGTGTGCTTTGTAATTGCCTTTGCCATATCTTGCTCATATGATGACTTTGCTTGATGCTTTAGACTTGGTCCTTTTTAGGACATGTTCTTACTTGTTTAAATGAGCTTCATGTTGAATATTGGTTGCTGTTTTGACTTTTTGCTTCGTCTTTGACCCTAGGCTTTGCCCTAGGGATTTGTACTCACAATCTGAGCTTTGCCTTTCAGGTTCAAGCAATTAGTTCTAAAGGATGATGTGATCTCCTTGCTTGAGATGCAATTTACTTTGTTTAACTAATTTTGATTGTGTTGTAGGTCCTTGGGTGGCTAACTCACTTGAGTGTTTGCCTCTTATGGCTTACATGTTGTACATATTGGAAATGTCTGATTGTTGTTAATTGTTTGGTTGTCTGAATGTGAATACTGATTGTTTAGCTTTTCATTCAGGTACCTTAGCCGCTTAAGCTCATTATATGAGATTTTCTTTGCTTGTGGTTGGTTTACCACTTAGGTAATCTCTCTAACTCCATGTAGTCTGGAAGCCCTGTCGTTTCTTTTGGCAGGCATTTGGCTGAAGTCCTCCTTAAGAGGCAATGTCTTTGTTTGTTTAGTGTTGTGCTAAAGACCTCATTGTCGAGGCATGTGACTTAAGTCCTCCTAAGTGAAGAGGCAATTGGCAGATAGAAGGGATTTGCAATCAATCCCCTGCTATTCAGTTGAGTCTTTCATTATGCTCGCACTACGTGCTGATGCATTTGAATAAACACCCAAGATCATTGTATATAGAGTCAGTCATGTGGAATAGAGTCCCTCTTTCTGGACTCCCACACCTTCTTTGATTCAAGCTCACCCAGACCAGGGTTAAGAGCTATGAGGTCTAACCCTCATTACCTTTCATCTGCTCACCCTGACGGTTAATGTCAGTGGTTAAGAGCCTGAACACCCATAACAGTATTGGCTTGTTTGTCAAGGTTGATATGACCCCTTGACTAAAGCCCAACTTTGTCTGAGCCTCTTGATTGTGTATAGAGTGTGCTAATTGATTGCTGTGATTGCTTGTGTTTGCTTTTGCACATTGTTTTGCATATTGTCTTTGCATTTGTTATTTTCTTTATTTGAGGAGTCAGATGTAAGACCATTGATTGGCTATCTGTTTCCTGTTCCTTTTGGGGAGCTAGATATAAGACCATTTAATGGCACTCCATTTCCTATATTGTTTTGTTTTGTGGAGTCAGATGTAAGACCGTTGATTGGCTATCTGTTTCCTGTGTTTGTTTCTTTGTGGAGTCAGATATAAGACCATCGATTGGCTATCTGTTTCCTGTGTTTGTTTCTTTGTGGAGTTAGATGTAAGACCATTGACTGGCTATCTGTTTCCCATGTTGCTTTGTGGAGTTGGACGTAAGACCATTTATTGGCACTCCGTTTCCCATTTGTTTTCGGAGTTGGATGTAAGACCATTGATTGGCCATCCATTTCCAGTTTTGTTGCTCCTTTGACCTTGCTTATTTGCTTATTGTTTTGTATTGCTTAAATTCCAAAGGAACTTCCTTGAATCATTTCTACGATTTTGAGAAAGCAATCCTGCCTGTGGCTTTGTCCCTTAACCTTAACCTTCACCCTCTTGCATGCTTAACCTTGATCCATACTTTTTCATCCTTAACCCAAACCAGAAAACTTTTGTGCAAACATTTTCACTTGTTTTCAAAACTAGAAACCTAGGCCTTAAGCCTCTGATTTTCAAACTTCATTTTCACTAATACTCATTGTGAATGAACTTTAATGTCAACTTTGACTTCATTTTTGTGAATAATTCTAATTGGTTAATTCAACCCACTCAATTGCTTTTGTGGCCCTTGTCCACTTGTTAATCAAGTTTTCATGCATTAGCCATACATCTGAATTATCATAGTGGTTGATGTAAATCTCACCACATCCTTAGTGATTGAATTGTAAGACTTCCATGCTTATTATAGGGTTAACCCCTCACTAGCGTGTTGAAGCTGTTCTCACATGGTGGATTGTTCGTTCAAGTCGAGTTTTCTCCCTTTGATAATGAATGACCTTAAGGCTTTTGTTTAAAATCAATCCACTCACATTTTGGAAATCTTTTAGTCGAACTACGGCGTTTTGATCCAAACACAAAATGTAAATAAACTTGTATATTCTTTTCTCATCTCTTCAATCATGTTTGCACAATAAAAATGTCACAAACATTAATCTTTACAACAAGTTGTGAAAAGAGCTCCCTAGGAGTACCTAGGATGTTGTGGGTGCCTAACACCTTCCCATGACATAACCAACCCCCTTACCCAGATCTCTGACCCTCTTTTACTAGTTTTGTTTGGAAAACTTCATAGGCTTTTGTTCGTTTTCTAGCCATTCCTTTGGATAAATAGAAGTGCGGTGGCGACTCGACTTTGTATGATTTACCTCGGATCTAATTAATACTTCCGATGGTGACGAATACACCGCTACAGCTAGGAATGGCCTTCCTAATATAATAGGTGTACTGGCATCTTCTTTGATGTCCATGATTATAAAGTCTGTAGGAATGTAGAATTGTCCTACACGCACTAAGACATTCTCTAGTATACCGACGGGATATTTGATTGAATGGTTAGCTAACTAAACAGACATCTTGGTTGGTCTTAGTTCTCCCATGTTGAGCCTTTTATAAATGGTTAAGGGCATTACACTAATGTTGGCTCCTAGGTCGCATAGAGCTTTGTCTATGATGAATTTTCCAATGAAACAAGGTATGGAGAAACTACCTGGTTCTTTTAGTTTGGGAGGAATGTTATTTTGGATTATTGTGCTACACTTTGCAGTAAGTGTAACTGTTTCATTATCCTCGATCTTTTTCTTATTGGATAGGATCTCCTTAAGAAATTTGGCATATGAGGGCATTTGTGTGATGGCTTTTGTAAAGGGAATTGAAATGTTTAATTGCTTCAGAATTTCAACAAATTTCCTAAATTGCCCCGTGGTTTTAGAATTTGTGGGTCTTTGAGGATACAAAATGGGTGGTTTTTAAGGTGGTGGAGGCAAATAAGGTTTTTCTTTCTCTTCGGCCTCTCAGGTATTATCTTCCTTCTCCTTCGATTCACTTACTTTCTAAGTTGTTGTTTTGTCTGGTTTTTGGTACATGGCAGGATTTCGGAATCTTGGATCTACGGGTCCGTCTATTTCTTTTCCACTCCTCAGTATAACGGCATTTGCATTTCCTTTTGGATTAGATTGCGGCTGTCCAGGAAATGTGCCAGCGGGAGCGGTAGTACATGCTTGTTGTTGAGCCACTTGTGAAATCTGTGTTTTAAGCATTTTGTTGTGGGTGGCTAAGGCGTCTACTTTGCTCGCTAATTGTTTAAGTTGCTCGCTAGTATGTATGTTTTGGTTCAAGAAGTCTTTGTTTTTTTGAGCTTGGGTAGCTATGAAGCTTTCCATCATTAGTTCAAGGTTGGACTTCCTATGCATGTTAGGAGCATTATTAGCTGGCTTTTAATATCCAGGCGGAACAGCGGGTGCTTGGCCAGGTGCATACAGGGGGTTGTTATTCTTATACAGAAAGTTAGGATGATTTTTCCAACCTGGGTTGTAGGTATTCGAATAAGGATTTCCTTGTGCTTAATTCACTTGATCGGTTGGGACTCCTGCTAATATCTGACATTCTGGTGCAGTGTGTCCAGTGGTTCCACATAACTCACAGTTTGGAGTCACGGCAGCCATGGTGGCTGCTGGTGGAATGGTCAAGTTGTCTAACTTTTGAACAAGGGCATCTACTTTTGCATGGACGTGGTCAAGGCTACTGATTTCGTACATCCTACCTTTTGTTTGGGACTTTTATACTAGAGTTATTTCACCTCCCCATTAGCAATGGTTTTGGGCTATGTGTTCAATGAGTTGATAGGCTTCGTTGTATGGCTTGTCCATAAGTGCACCGCCTGCGGCAGCGTCTACTGTCAGTCTTGTGTTATACAAAAGCCCATTGTAAAATGTGTGAATGATCACCCAGTCCTTGAGACCATGATGTGGACATATCCTCATCATGTATTTGTATCTCTCCCACGCGTCGTAGAGAGATTCTACATCTTTTTGTCGAAATCCGTTGATTTGAGCTCTCAGCATAGCAGTTTTGCTTGGTGGAAAATATCGGGATAAGAAAACGTTCTTCATTTCTTCCCATGTTGTAACTGAGTTGGATGTCAAGGATTGTAACCAAGCCTGAGCTATGTCTCTTAGTGAGAAAGGAAAGAGGCGCAGTCTTATCGTATCTTGAGATACACCATTCGCCTTCACAGTGTCTGCGTACTGCACAAACTTGGTCAAATCTTCATTAGGGTCATCCGCAGGATTTCCAGCAAATTGATGTTGTTGGACGGCTGATAATAATGAGGGTTTCAGCTCGAAATCATTTCGATTAATAGAAGGGGCAGCAATGCTGATGTGGGGTTCTTGTTGGGACGGCGTAGCGTACAACTTAAGAGGACGATTCTGTGGATCTACTGCAGCCATGATTGGTTTTTCAACTGGTTCAACAGTAGTAATGAAGATATCGAGAATATTCTACCTTTGTTGGTACACTAGTATTTGGTGTCTTAAATATAAGAAACGCTCTAATTCAGCGATTGGTGGTGCTAAGTTATCGCCTTGTGAGCGAGTACTTAGCATACAATCGGGGGAAATAAGGGAAAGGAGATTACTTTTTACCTTAGTCTATACTGTGCAACGAAAGAATCGCACTACTTGACTAAATCAGGTCCCCGGGAACGGCGCCAAAAACTTGATACGTCTCGTGACTGTATATAGAATATAGTCTATCAGGTACTTGACTGCAAGTGCACAGTCCAGTCGTTTTAGTTTTAAAAGATATTGAACCCACAAGGACCGATGGTCAAACTAATGTTACCGACGTTACTATGTTTAGCTAAGGGAATGATTTTTAGAAGTTTGGTTGAAGAAAATTAAATCTAAGGGAAGTTAAGTTTTAAGAAAATATTAAGAAAAGGATATCAGTATGCAACGTATTAATCGTCAGGGATTCGATAAGTCACCGGTTTATAACTTAAGTACCAAATATCTTTCGGTAGAAAATACTTATTTAAAAGGCTTTATATCACACTCTCATGGTTGTTGATTCAGACTATACCTTTAAGTCAGAATGTACGCTCTCGTTGTCCCATTTGAAGTTAAAAATACTTTTTGAAAATAAATAAGTTCTAATTGCTTTTAAAGTGCTCTTGCTGTTTTTAAAATCAATGCCTAGTTTTTACTATCTAGTTCGACCCTCACGCTCTCGCGATTGTTGGTTCTCACCTTAGTTAATTTCCCACTCTCATGGCAAAATCATATTAAATAGCTTCTCACTCTTGTGACAAAGTTATTTAAATTTAAATTAAAAACCATAGCCAAAAAGATTGTTTGAGGAAAGAAGTTTTACACTGATTATTATTAAATCTCATCTAATTAAATTCTTACATACAGATACCGGTAGTTTAGCCGGACATGTTAAACAACGCAGACACAGACGAACATAAACAAATCAACAATAAAAAAGACATGATTACAATAATAATAAAGCAATAACAATTGAATAAAAACCTGGAAATTGGATTAATAGAATACACCGAATCTTGAAGTACTTGAGTAGTCCTCCACCGGTCGGTAGGATTCTGCCTCTTCGAAATAATAGCTTAAACTAAATTAAATAAATTGTAGTAGTTCCCTAGTGTAGGAAACTACTACTTTGGCTAAATGAAAGGCGGAAAGGAAAAGGGGAAAATCAAAGCTCTAAACGGTAAAAGAAAATTAATGTTGCTGAAGAAAAGTAAAAGACAAAATAGAATTGTTGTGAAAAAAATGCAGAGAGAAAAAGGTCTTCAAAGCTGGCTTCCAAGAGAAAAATTAAGCGTCCCCGTAGGTTTCCAACTTCCGTCTTTTTATATCCCCCATTAGGTCTTGGCTGTTTAGAAAAACAAGGATCACTTGGTTGAGTGAGGAAATCACGGGCAAGTGGATGAACCATGAGAATTTAGGCATGTTGGATCACTTCTATTGACTGTTTCAAGGCGTTGATTTTGGTCGTGTGACGTTCGTGATGGGCCTGTGGCGGTCGTCCCAGGCTGGGCGTGCCGGTCGTGACATGCTTTGTGACGGTCGTCACATCCACAAAGTTTGTATTCTTTGTTTTTCTGTTTTTCTGCTGCTTTCTCTTCTCTTTCTTCTTCTTTTCCTTCCTTTTCTATACTTTGCTTATTTAAGTATGGGGATTGAAATACCTGCAAAAATAACTCGAACACTTGCGGAATAATCGGAATATAAATGAAAGTGTTACGATTTTTGAGTGTAAATCACGACAAATATACGATGTATTTTCGCGTTATCAATGAGGACCTTAATGAAGAAAAAGAGGAAAGATTACATGAGTATGACAAACAAAAGACCTAAAAAAAAACTACCTCAAGATTGGAGGATCTCAAAAGATCATATGTTAGATCAAATTCCAGGAGATGTCAAAAGAGGTGTAAGTACAAGATTTCAAGTTAATAAGTTATGTAATTACTCTTCGTTCGTTTCTCATATTTAATCTAAATTGATATTTTATGCTTTACTTAACGAGGGATGGTTACTTTCTATGAAAGAATAACTTATCCAATTTAAAAGTAATGATATTTGGGACCTTGTTCCGCATCTAGTTGATAAAACTGTCATTGACACTAGATGGGTATTTAGGAACAAGATGGATGAAAATGGTGTAATTAACATAGATAAAGAAATCTTAGAGGAAAAAGGATATAGTTAAAATGATGGAATAGACAGCGAGGAGAATTATGCTCATGTGGCTCTTATAGAAGCTATTAGAGTCATTTTTGCATTCGCTTGCGGCTTGGACTTTAAGCTTTATCAAATGGGTGTTAAATCTACTTTTCTAAACGACTATATAAATGAAGAGGTATGTGTATCTCAACCTTCTGGGTTTGAGGATTACAATTATTCTAACTGTGTTTTTAAAATGAAAAGAGCCATATATGGTCTCAAACAAGCTCCAAGAGCTTGGTATGAGCGATTGAGTGGATTTTTACTCAATCATGGTAAAGTCGACACCACTTTGTTTATTAGACGCAAAGCAAAAAAATATTATTTTAGTTCAAATATATGTAGATGATATTATTTTTGGTTCTACTAATGAATCTCTTTGTCAAGATTTTTCAAGTTTGATGCAGGGAGAATTTGAAATGTCTCTTATGGGAGAGCTCACATATTTCATAGGATTGCAAATCAAGCAATCTGAAGAAGAAACTTTCATAAGTCAAATGGTTTATTTCCTAGATCTTCTCTAGAAGTTTGATATGCAAAATTCAAGGAACATTTCAACCTCTATGGCCTTAAATATGCTAATTGAGAAAGACTAGAATGGAGTGGATTTCGAGATCACCATCTATATAGGTATAACCGGATCCTTACTCTATTTAAAAGTGTGTATACTAGATATCATGTTAAATGTATGCATGTGTGCTAGATATCAAGCGTCACCTAAAATCATAAAAAGAATTTTGAGGTATCTTAAAGTAACCTCCCAACACGGTCTTTGGTATCCTAAAGGTGGCGCATGTAGCTTAGTAAGTTTTTGTGATTCTAATTTTGCAGAGTCCAAGTCAGATAGGAAAAGTACTAATGTTACTTGTCACTTGTTTGGAATTTTTTTATTTTCTTGGCACGGTAAGAAGCAGCATAGCGTTGCTCTTCCTACCGTCGAGGCTGCATACATAACTGCTAGTAATTATTATACACAAGTGTTATGGATAAAGAAACAATTTATAGATTATTATTTAAACCTCAATTGTATTTTGATTAAGTGTGATAATACTAGTGTGATAAGCCTCTCTAAGAATTTGATATTGCATTCTCGAACTAAACACATTGAGATTTGGCACCATTTTCTTAGAGATCATGTTGAAAAAGGGGATGTTGTTTTTGAATATGTTGACACTAAAAATTAGCTTGCTGATATATTTGCAAAACCATTGTCATCAGAACCTTTTCACAAGATTTGTAGGGATTCGGGGATCTTGGATTCCTCGTGCTTTAAATAGATCGAGGATTCTGTTGAATTTCATTTTTTATGTACATTTTGTTTTCATTAACACTATTTTATAGTAAATCATAATTTTGCCGACTATATTGGTATGTCTCTATAACTCTTGTATTCGGTTTTATATCATTGTGTGTATGTTTATTCTGGATATGTTCATTAGATTGCTTATTACCTTTTTTACATTACTCATTCATCTCTAGCATGTTTTGTATTGTTCTTCTTTGCATTTAATTTCTTTTTAAATATGTGTTTCTAATTATGTGTATTCAAGCATTCGCATATTTGTTTATGCATTATATAATATTCCTTATTCATAATAAGATTTGATCACTTAATGGTATGTTGTTACATGTCTATATTGCATTTTGTTGCACGTAACATGCCTGTCTTCGAGTTCTGTATCTGATATTTGTTGTTGTATATTCATCATAGCTACTTAGCTCACGTGCTCATTTGGAATTATTCATTTATTTTTGTTCTATCTATCTTTAATATTGTCAAAGGGTGAGAATTTATAATGTGAGTCTAGAATTGTTTTATGTGTTTTATGTTGTTATGTAGTGTGCAATTTTTTATAGGGAGAACAAGCATTTTTCTTTTGGCTCAAAGTTGACTCAATTCCAAGTGAAAGCTTGCCAAGCATCAAAAAGGGGGAGACAGAAGTTGCATGTCCCTAATACATTCAGGGGAGAAACCCAATATGGTTTTGTTGATTGTCTTGTCGCTTTCATCTCGTTTATTATTGTTTATTGAGTCTCATTCATGATTCCACATCATTAAATCAAGTTTTAAAATGATTCATTTTTAGCGTTCATAAATCAATTTTAATATTTGAGTTTGATCATGATGTTTTTATTTAATTCCTTGAGCCAGTGGAACAAGAATCATGTATGTTATTGGGTCAAGTTAGGTGGAAAGAAAAATCTCAAAGTATTTTGAAAATCATGAAAAAAAATGAGATTTTGTGTGCATGATTCGAATCATGTAAATATCCAGACTCAAATCAAATTGAACAGTAGCAAACAAAAGTTTTTCAAACACTCTAACACGAATCAGACATTTAACCTAAATCAAATCAGGCAGCTTTGTGACTCAGATCACAAGATGAACATAATTCGAATCAGGAAGCTTTGGGTCACCTCTATTTCATTTGATTTGAATCAGAATTTATACCTGACTCGAATCAGACATATTTTCACATGTCTCTTTGTGACTATATTTGAATTGACTTAAATCAAGCTTTACACCTGATTCAAATCAGGAGTGCTTGTGACTCAAATCAAGGTTATAAGGTGATTTGAATCACACGAGAAATGGTTAAAATTCTTCATGTTTTCTTATTCCACTTCATTTTCTATTTTTTCTTAAATCATTAAATGTTCTTGACTCGAATCTAACTAGCTTTTTCCATCCATTTTTTTTCTTAATCTCAAGCACGTACAAATTCATTTTTTTATCTTATTTCAAAAAAAACTTTACATAATTTCATGATTAACATTGTGATTTTGAGGGAAATCAACACCCTATCTTTTTGAAAACTCAAAAACTCTTGCAATAGAATTTTTGCATCTTCAACCTCTACTTTTTATTTTAGATCTTGATAATGAAATATTTGTATTGGATTCAGGGAGACATTGTCTTGAAACTATTCACTGTTGAAGGTTTGGTAAGGTTTTTCAGGAAACTTGTGTATTGTGGTTGTTGTAATTGGTGCTGACAAATTCCACTAAAAAGAAGGAGGTTTTTTTCTCTGGAGTTACCTTGATAGTGATTTTATGGAAGGCTACAGACAAGGTAGAGTTCTTCCCAAATCTTCGAATAGTTCACCGCTCAAGGAATTGGTTGGATCAAGGGGTGATTGCCACACACGAAGACTGTGAGCAGATTGGTGAAGTTGGAAGATTCAAGAAGCGTGAATTAAGTAAAGATTGTTTAGAATATTTTGGCATTAGGTTGTATACAAGTCAATTTCTCCATAGGAGATTTATTTTTCTCAGCATTATTGTGGATTTGTATGAGCTCTTGAAATATTTTTCAAAATAAAAAGGAAGAAAAGAGGTTCCACTGGGATACCTTTGAAGAGGCGAGTAGGAAAAGTAAGGACGAAAACTGAACCATTATACATCCTAGTGTACTCTCTCTCTCTCTCTCTCTCTCTCTCTCTCTCTCTCTCTCTCTCTCGTATATAATTGTATGCTTAGGGTTTCAATTCTCAGCGTAGTTTATGATTCATTGTTATATATATATATATATATATATATATATATATATATATATATATATATATATATATATATATATATATATATATATATATATATATATATATATATATAATATATATATATATATATATATATATATATATATATAGCGATTTATTATGTAAGGTTATATTTTGTTAGAATAGGTACCTAGTTGAGCTTTAATGCTGATTAAATTCTGGAAAACTAGTGTTGTTAGAATATGATATTAATTGAATCAATTGTACATAACACATCTTGTGTAACCTACACTTACTCAATTAATCTCTGTCTTTGAACAATCTGTGAATTGTGCATGTGTCAACGTGGTTGAATTCCAATACAGGCATAAGATCTCTATTTTCGCTTTAAGACTTCCGCGCGCAATTTCATAAACCTCTGCTATTCTAATTTTGGAAAACCGGTCGAATTTTTAATTAGAGTTTATTCACCCCCCCCCCCCTCTAGACCGTTTCTCTACTCCATATTCTCACCCAACAACACAAAATGTTGAATCAATGTGAGAGATAAGATGGTCTGAAATAATAGATGAATGATTAGAAAAAACACAAGAAATTGTTAATTTAGTTATGTGCAATTGTCACCTACTTCTTGAGGGAAGTGGCCCAGTGAAAAGGAAAATCAATAATAATAAGTAATCAATAGTACACGTAAATCTTATCTTAATTATCTCTAGTTCATAGCCTTTTCCAAATACTACCCGTGAATTCAAACTTAGTTTCCCCCTAGATTTGATATCATGACATTTCCATTCAAACACTCTGATGAGTGTTTGTAAGACTTCAGCAATAGAACATGATGAACTTCACGAAAGAAAAGCATAACTATGTTTCTCAACGAATAGTGAATAATAGCATAGGAAAGAGTTGAAAATAACATAGACATACCTTATTTATTAATCAATGAAACATCCACAATCAATCCATAATACAAGCGTATGTTTTCTTTTTTTTATATAGAGCCCATTCGACAAGCTAGCACATTAGATTTTCAGAAACAATTTCATAACATATCAAGTCTTGAACAACATAAATATTTCCAAAACAAATCATGCAGATTCTAGAACAAAATAAATATTTCCAAAATAAACATTTACCAAAATATATATTTCCAAAATAAATAACACAAAATCTAGAACAAAATAACATATGGTCCATATGATTTGTCCCAAAAGGTCACGTAGAACACAAAATCAAATAAAATATTTCTAAAAATAATGCACCAGCGGACAACAGAGCCAATATGTCTTAACAACTTACGAGAAATCTTGCTTAACATTTTTTTGATAAAAATAAGTCAATTATATGAAATAACAATCTCCTTATTTGGCTATTTTTAATCAAAGTAATGTAGGACAAGTGACTTCAATCGCAAGATGGGGGTGGATTGTGGTATTTAAAATTTATGATTTAAATTTTTCTTGATTAAACTTAAAATTATGTTAGTAGTTTCTTAAGAGTAAATAATGGAGGAAATTAAAACTATAAATAGCATAAATTAAAAACATTAGGTTAGAGAGATTGCACCAGAGATTTATACATGTTTGGTTGGCCAATCTTTGGCCTAGTCCCGTCCCTAAGAGATCTTCTTGAGAGTTTGACTATAAACTTTAAGATTTTGGATGTTATGCCCACGAACCTTTATACAGCCTGATCTTGAGATTTTTGCAGGCTTATCCCCGACCAAAGATAACTTTTACCACAAGCTAAGCTAATGAACCTTCATAATATAATTTTTTCGACAAAGCTCAATAAACCAAAATTTTATGACTGGTTTATCTTACACACCAAACTCAATCTTATTAAGAGTACCATACTCTCAAGAATTAAACAAACAACACAACCACTTACAAAATTCTTCCTCACAAGTAAAGTTTCACTCAAAAGCACTAAGGAAACTTTAAGTGGAAGAAATATTATAGAGAATGGGTGAGAGAGAAATTAGAGAGATGAATTCCAAAGAAAATGTAAAGCTTTAGAAAGTGGTATGAAATGAAAAGGAGGTGACTCTCCTTTATATAGGATTTGGAAAAGTCAGAAATGAAAATAATATATGGGTGGAAATGATGAGTCAATTGATTGGTTTGTCCAATTTTAATCAATTACCTTGCCCAACATCAAAATATCTTATATAGAGTCATTATAAGTCATTAATGTGTTATCCTAATTACTTGGTTAATTTATTAGGCTTTCTCCAATCGATTGGAATAATTCTCCAATAAATTGGTATCTTTAAAAAAATCTTAATTGATTGGTTGAGTCTCCAATTGATTGGTTAGTTATAAAAATCCTTTTATGCGACTATGGACAGCTTCTAGATCACTTGGCTTGGCCTAGAAAATAATTTTCAAGATGAAAGTGTTTGAAAAAGAATTTTAAGGGGCGTATGTGAGTTCCTTAGTACCTAGAAGTTACTTCCTTACTTTTACAAAACTTTGGCCGCTCAAACAGACATAACTTACTAAGATTCCACACTTTATTTGAGGCTTCAATATTCTTTTTCGAATGCATCGATCATATAAGCACTTCAATCTTTAGTCTCTTTTCTTGATGAGACTTTGAGATGTTTTTTCTAGTTTGTTCACCATCATCAGAGTGTTGAAAGTTATTTCCACCAACTTCATCATCACAACTATTGTCATTGTTGTCATCAAATAAGAATCTGACCACTTCTAGCATAAAAATCATCAGATAAGGCTAACATCAAGATAAATTTACCAAAACCCAATCTAGGGATTCAATTAACGAAACCAAACAAAAATCACAAACACATCAGTGCCTCTTCTCCCCATATTTCCCCTAAAAGGGCATAGGGAAAGAAGAACAAGTAGTTAAAACAAAATGCGGGAACAAAACTAACAAACCAATCGAGAAAATTTTCAAATAACCTAATAGAAAATCAATAATATAAAAATACAAAAAAAAATTAGAGTGGCGGAGTAGGAG
Source organism: Lathyrus oleraceus (assembly GCF_024323335.1). Classification (NCBI taxonomy): domain Eukaryota; kingdom Viridiplantae; phylum Streptophyta; class Magnoliopsida; order Fabales; family Fabaceae; genus Lathyrus; species Lathyrus oleraceus. The sequence continues at coordinate 326,534,696 of NC_066580.1, forward strand.
AATAACTGTCAGAGACCACTTTAGTAACAATATCATATTCTTCTTTGTTTTCAGAGTTGAACAGATCATCATAGCTAGACTTGAACACATCACGAGACTAATCTAATATATTTGTAGGATTTTCCTTAAGATGAATAGGAGGTTGAGATATGGAGAATCTAATAGGGTGATGAGTGAGAATCTTGATAACCCTGTCATATATAGTATTCCAAGAATAGGATATAGTGTTAATCTCTTATAAGGTCACTTCCTCATGAATCAAAGCCTTGAGAATGTATCTTATCACATAACGTGATGTAGGGGAAACATCTATCATATCTTACGTGCATGCTGAAAAAATCACGTGTGTGGTCTGTAAGCTAAAAAGAATCCACTTAAGTGCATCATACCTTACGATGTAGTGTATTCTCCTTAAGTGCACCATAATTTACGGTGTTTTGTATGCCACTTAAGTACATTATTTCATACAATTTTCCGTATTTCAGTTAAGTATACTTTACCTTTCAATGTTCTGTATTTCACTTAAGTGCATCATACCTTAGATTAAACCTCTTTTCTTAAATACAACTAGTGTTTCACAATACCACATAATCAAATAAACTTCACTTATTATTTTTCTATAATTAAGTTTTCCTTATGTGTTTGACCCTGTAGGTTCTCATGATGTTGGAAATTATAATAAATCACACAATTAATATAATAAGCAACGAGCGAATCTAGAAATGCATCACTGATACTCAAGTCACAAAAATGTCATGTGATCTGACGAAACCTTTCTATGATAATGTTTATGTGTAAAATTACCATTTTTGCTCATGTCTATATTAAACATAAGGCATATACTATGTTGCATTTATCTAGTTCAATATTGGGCTCGTAGACATTTTTCATGTTATACAGGATGGGTCAATTCCATCTACGTCACTCATGTCCCTCAACATGATTTATGGAGTACCCATCGACCATATTTATTGTCATCATGTTATAGACAATGTTTGAATGACTATAAATTACTCGACCCCACGTCTAGGTTTTATAGCGGTTTCAAGTCGAATGGTGGAATACACCATTAATACCTTGAGAGTAATTTATGACACTTGCATAACATTCCATGTAGTATAAAAAGTACTCCTAATATTTATACCTATGTGAAGACTTGATAAATCTTTATACATGATCTATGAGATATGATCATCAGTCTACCCGTATAGTCTTGATGATTTATTCTTATCCAATGTCATAATAAAGCTTCACTATTGATACTTTAAGAATAATGCTCTTATGTTTAATGGGGTATCACAATTAAGTCACACTTAATGCTTCATCAAATAGACTAGATATTCTAGGGACTCAATTACTTTGGATAAACAAACATAATAAATAAATGTCTTGTTATTATTAATATATAACTCAATGCAATTACCAAGTTCTAATAAAACTATTAGTCTTTAAAGCTTACACCAACATTTCACACTAAGGATGAAGGATATTAACATACCCTTTTACGAACAATCTTCATGAAAATTTTTAGTGATCTTATGAACAATGATCTTCAAGAAGGGATGACGGTCAGTAGCACTATTTTTCTATGAAAAAGGAAACTGTTAATGATAGCAGGATAGAAAGCAAAGCAATGGTCTCAAACATGAACCTCTTGATAATCTTTAATTTGAGCATTGTTGAAACTACTTGGAAGATTTACAATGAATTCCATCAAAAGCTTGGAATATTAAGATCTAATATCAATCATAGTCTTCAATAGTTGAGTATCACTAAGGAGCTCCATGAACTCACTACAATTTTGAGCATCAACAGAGAGTTCTCTTTTAGAAGTCAATCTTTAATGCTAGACAAACTTTCATTTTGCTACGCTTTCCTTATAATAGAAGAACTCCATATCAAGAGGAACAAAGAGAGTGTTCTTAGGGAGTTTATTCCCACTAACCGACATTTTTAACATCTTTAGTACGCTTTGCAACACACTCATTAATATCATCTTCTTTACTAATGTCACCTAATATTTCAATGACATGTTTCTAACTATCATCCTCAGTGACACTAGGAAAAGAATTAATCCTTTTTACAGACTTTGCAGACTTATTTTTTCAAACTTATTTTTATTCTCAACATTTTTTTCTTCTTTTCATCACCCAACTTATTCCTTTTAACACTTTTCTTCTTATTTTCCATAATATTTTATTTTCATCATTAGACTTCTTATTTTTCTTATTAGAATCAAATAAGGAAGACAAAGGTATACCTCCCTCAGACACTTTCTTCCCTTTTCTAAGGGACTTTTTTAGAAAATAAGACACATGGATAGTTTCTTCATTAACTTCTTTGATGACATTCACATTGACATCTTGATTAACATGCTCATTGACATCTTTAGTGCCATCTTTATTGACAACTTCATTCATATCCTCTTTGACATATTCATTGAAATTTACATTGAAATCTTCATTCACATCATAATTGACTTCCTCATTGACATCTACATTGATATATTTATCAAGAGAAAAGTCAAGAGGTTAAGTTTCAATGGTGGGAACAACGACATCCTAAGTGGACAGGTTAAGAATAAACCCAATCACGTTCCCACAAGGGGATTATCACACTCAGTAAAATCCTCTATTGTCTTGTCCAAATTGTTGTACTCATTTTGATTCTCAATATGATCTATGATATACTTATTCTCATCAAAAAATAATAGTCTCACTAGTAGTAACAAATTTCATGGGATTACCTTGAACAATATTGTGAGGTCTTTCGATAGTAAAAATAGAAATCTCAATGTTGTACACAACTAATGGAGGATCATTAATCACTCCAGCTTCCTTATTAGCTTCACCATCTCTAAGGAGTTCGGAGACCTCACCATATAGGTCGGACATGGATAAAGGGATATGATAAGAAACCTTCATTAGGGACTTTCTGTGAACTTTAACCTTGACAGAAGAAGAAACACTTCCATACTTACCATCGACATTTCCTCTAATCGCAATACCCTACATTCGAGCATCGTGCACATTCGTAACAACTTTATCAATGTTTTTATCAACATTTTTCTTATTTGTAATTTTATTTGAAGGACCTGGTGTATCTGTTCCTTTTTATGTTCCCAGCATGTTTACATAATATTTCACCAAGACTTCGGTGATATGTGAAAGGTCAAATAGATACTTAGGGAGCGGGAGAAACAATTGAAAAGAGTACATTTTCGATATTTAAGCTAAATGACATATCTTTGTTATGGTGAAAAAAAGAAAGTGACATTGTCACTATGATGTGTGGCCTAATAAAAATCCCACCGGGCCTATGAAATACCACTTTAAATGATAATGTAAAGACCTAAAGGAAATCGTGGATTCTCAAATTGAGCAGTATCAAGGGCTTTTGTGAAGATATCAACCAATTGGTTGTCATTTCAAACATGCCTAAGGGTTTCCTTACGGACTTCAACAAGTTCTCTAATGAAATGATGATGTATATCAATATTTTTAGTTCTGGTATGTAGAAAAGGATTATTATATATTTATTGTTCATGTTGTCACAGTACAATGTCATGACATCATTTTGGAATCATGTGTTTGCAGGTTCGAGAAGTGATCAATGCTAAAGCAAGAGATAATTATCATGAGTTTGTTTTGATGATGATAACTTATTAACATGCAACCTCTGATGACAACTTATAAAGATTCAATTTAACCTTAAAATCAACCAAGTATGTCAAGCGATTAAAGATGCACAAGATAGTTTGTTCAAGCTCTTCCTCTGAATCAAGCTGATGAACTAGGGTTTTGATGATCCACTTTTATATACTCTAATGATGGCATCTAACTTGAATATATATCCAGCCTTAATAAGACTCAAGTAAGTACTTATATTATTTGTGTATTCGTTAAAGTCTCGTAGCTTCAAAGTGTGAAAGAAGGGAAATGTGAAAGCTTGTTTGATCGTGTATGAGTGATCATTATTTTGTAAAACACAGGGGCATTTTTCGTAAAGTATTATGGCTCACTCACTCACTAAAACCTTTTTCAAGCCTCTATTTCTAATTGAAAACAAACTAAAAAAGTTTTGGAGCCTAACCATATGAATCAGGAACTGTCATAATAATTTGGACAAGTTTTTTTAATTGCTCAATCGATTAGAGCATATTAACAATCGATTGGGTTAGTGAAAATTATGTTCAGAGTAGATTGTAATAGTGTTTTAATGATGGGAAGTGGCTCTCTGTCTAAACCTTCCAAAATGGGAATTTGCAATAGATTACTTTAGTCATCCAATTGGTTGCCTTAAGGTCCCAATTGATTGGAATATTAAATTAGTCCATGGTTCTTTTCCTTTTTTGTAACAACCTTTAGCCTATAAATAGAAGCCTCTCCCTTCACTTTTTCACAATCCAGAATCGTGAGTTATATGATTGTCCTCTCTCTCAAAAAAAAATCTACTTTCTATTAATTTAATTTATCCATAACACTTTGAGAAAATCCTTGTGTTTATGTGATTAATTTTTTTTCTGGAAAAGGGGTGAAATTGTAAATTCACCAAGAGTTATTTTTATCTTAGTTGAATATTTCTTCCTTATGAAGTGTTTATTTAGGTTGAATATAACTTTGTTAAAATATTTGTTGGGGGATTTAGTATTAAGTCGTCGTTTGGTTCGTGATATGACCCACTTAAGGAAAATATCTCTTTGTGGATTATTGAAGATAACGAGTGAAAAATACTATATTCGGTTCGTGAGCTCAGCCCGATGTAAAATCTTTACTAGGTTCGAGATTAGCCTGGTGTAAAATCTTGAATTGGCTCGTGGTAAGCCTGAGTAAAATTCTAGTTTGGTTTGTGGTTATCCTGTGTAAAACCTTAGTTTGGTTCGTGTGAGCCCGTTTAAAACCTCACTTTGGTATGGAGGATAGCCAATTTAAAACTCCTCCTTTGTTTGACATTAGCCTATATAAAATCTCAGGGTTTAAGCTTAGAGACTAACCGCTTGAAGTTTCATTCTCAAGAGGAGTTTAGTTCTTATATTTGTTGGCTCGAGGGCATGCCTTTTTATCCATATGTGATGGGTCATATGTAGTTACATGTACCTAATACATTCATGGAAAGCACCCCAATATGGTTATTTTGTTGGCTTAGGAAGCGTCAAGGAATCACCAAACATCATGTAAAGCTCAGAGCCTTTCCATTCTCACTATAAGGTGCTCCAAAAGATTGGTAGTATTATCTTGAGTCGTACCACAAGCTAGAATGCTCTGGAAAAAAGTATTCCTAGAAAGACTTTTCCCTTCCTCGAGAGTTGCTTCGATCAGAAAAGAAACATGTGGTACTAGACAGGTTGGCATGGAATCATTGGCCATATATTGGGAGAGATTTAAGTAGTTTGTTTCGAGTTGTCTGCAACACCATATTTTTGAGCTATTATTAATCAAGTAATTTTATGAGGGATTGCTACCTATGGACATAAATATTTTGGACGTTTCTAGTGGAGGAGAACTTGTTTATAATACCCCAGTTGTAGCTAATGACCTTAATTTAAAACATGCCACTCAACTCACAACAATTCCCAACCAAAAACAACTATGTGGTTCTACCAAAAAGAGTGCATGAGACTCAAAATTTATCTTCTAAAAAGGCTTTAGAAACTAGAATTGATGAGCTTACGTCATTTGTGAGACAGTTGGAAGTAGGAAAAACTCAAACAAAAAGGTTATGTGGCATTTGCACCTCTCCTGAACATCCAAAAGATATATCACCTACCTTGCAAGAGGATGTAATCTGATTTGCCTCAAGCATATGCAACAAACATTTAGAATCCTTATAGTAAAAACCAGTACATGTATAACACCCATGACATATCCAGTAACAGGTACCATCCAAACCTTCGGTATGGGAATCCATCCATACAACAACCTAGTCAACAACAGTTGATGCTACCACCGCCACCACCACAGAACACTCTACAAGTAATTACCTCTACAGCTTCTGGACCTTCATTAGAGGACCTTGTCAAGCAAATGGTTATACAGAATCTCCAATTTCAACAACAAATAGATTCTAGTATTCATAGTTTGTAGACACATATTGGACATCTTGCCACCTCAATGAATGTCATGCAGGTTCAAGGGTCCAATCAAATACCTGCCCAAACAGTAGTGAGTCCAAAAGGCCCTAATGTGAGTGTAATTTCCTTGAGATCTGAAAGAGTGTTGAACTGTTGAACCAATTCCCAAAAAAAAGTAACAAAGTCTTTGAGCCCACATTTGAGCTCACACCTCATCTTGATTTTGAAGTTGTTGTTGATATTGAGAAGGAGAAAGATAATAGTATGTATCACCAATTCCTTTCCCGTAGAGAGCACTGAAAAATAAAAAGACGGTTGAGGAAAATAAGCACAAGGAGATATTTTACATGTTCATGAAGGTGGTAGTAAACATTCCACTTGATGTGATTAATCAAATTCTAAAGTATGCCAAATTTCTGAAAGACTTATGCACTCGCAAAACTGCAAAGATCCAGGAAATTTATCTATTCCCTATATCATTAGGGATGGTAAACTTTAAAATTGCATGTTAGATTTAGGAGCTTCCATTAATTTTATGCCTACTTCTATTTATAACAATCTTGATCTTGGCCCTTTTACAGTGTGTAGCGGGGTATTCGTTACCATTAGAGATATTGACTAAATCTAAGGTAAACCATACAAGTCGAGTCGCCACCGCACTTCTATTTATCCAAAGGAATGGTTAGAAAGCGAACAAAAACCTAAAAGTTTTATCGAATCAAAAACTAGTAAAAATGTCAGAGATCTGGGTAAGGGGGTTGGTTATGCAATGGCAAGGTTTTAAGCACCCAAAACATCCTAGGTACTCCTAGGGAGCCCTTTTCATACTTGTTGTAAGGTTGGTATTTTGTGAAAATTTATTTGTGCAAACATGATTGAAGAGATGAGGAAAGAATATACAAGTTTATTTACATTTTGTGTTTGAATGGATAAACCCATTGCCTACGTACCATCTTAAAAAAGATTAGGATCAAAACCTCGTAGTTCGGGGTAAAAATCTCAAAATGAGTTGGTGAATTGATTGGTCCAAAAGCCTTAAGGTCTTTTGTTATCCAAGGGAGAAAACTCAACCTAAAACCACAAATCCACCATGTGAGGATAGCTTCAACATGCTAGTGAGGGGTTAACCCTATAATAAGCATGGAAGACTCATTGTCCATCACTAAGGATATAGGTGAGTATTACATCTACCTCAAGGATAACTTAAACCTAATAGCTAAAGGTTATGAAAAGTTTTGACTAAGAAAGTGGCCATTGAAACCACAAAAAGGCATTTGAATGGGTTATATTTACCAATGAAAAGTATGTACAAAATATGGTAAAAGTTGACTTAGAAGTTCAATTCAAAATAAGGGTTATGAAAAGAAAGTTTGGAAATCAAAAGCATAAGGCTTAGGTTTCTAATATTTGAAAACAAGTGTTAAATGTTTGCACAAAAGTTTTGGCTTGGGTTAGAGTGGAGGGAAGAATAAGAATGGCTAAAGTCCTAATCACACAAGAGATAAGGGATAAGGAACAAGACCACAAACGGAGTTCCTCTCTTGAGATCATATTGATGATCCAAGTAGCTCCCATCCTTTGGAATGTGCAAGCAAAATAATAGTAAGCTCAAGCAATCTACAATCAATCAAACAAGTTCTTGGAGGATTCCTCAATGGCTCTTAGAAGCTCATGGCAATGGTTCCTCAATTTGGCTCAATGTTGGAATTCCTAGCACAAGAACACACACATCAAAATGTTCTATCAACAAACAAAGAATGAACAAGAAGGAGTTTAGAAATTGGTCCTTTCAAAGTCCTCTTCAACATTTATAGCATTCTAAAGGCCCAATGCCTAAGTGTGCTTTGAATTTTATAGCACTCTAAAGGCTCAATGCCTAGTTGCTCTTTGACTCCAAATTTGCATAGGGAAAGTCCTAAAGTCTAAGTCCAATTGTTCATTTCTTTGCATTTGGTCCACAATAAACAAAACAAAACACAAACACAATGGTATATACACAATTATGTGCTCAAGTGAGCAAAAGGCAAATTGCATTAACATAAACATGTGCTCAAGTGAGCAAAGGGAAAAGCAAATGAACAATATGTACAAGAATAATAAATTGCATAAAAGTAAAGGGAAAAAAGTAAATGTTAATGGTTAATGGTTAGTGTTAATAGTTAGTGTGCCATAAGGCAAATTTAGCGCTATGTTAAGCAATCGTAATTAGACTTATGTAGAAGTCACAACTATCTGAGGCCGGTCAATAATAATGTAGGCAACAACACAAGTTAGAAGTCTTGATTAGTGAACCAAGTTCCAACAACTTGCCATGCCAAAAAGAAGATGAGAAATGATCTTGTATTGGTTTAAGTCCTTTGCATGATTTAGAAAGCAATTTATACTTAATGCAAAGCCATTCACTTGATCAATTGATCAATATGAATTAGATTTGAATCAAGGAAGATTAAACCCCCCTAATCAATGTTAACTTATCAACCTTCAACTCATTAATAAAAAAAAAGAAAAGAAGAAGAAGAAGATGAAGATAATGGAAATGAAGAAAATAAAGTGCATTAGATGAAATGGAATGTACCAATCTACCAATGTTGACCAAAGATAGGGAAGATCAAGGTCAAACCATAAAAAACAGAAGTGAGATGAAGATTGGAAGTCAAGAAATAAACAAAATATTTTTGGCATTTTTAATATTTGAAAATAAACTTGAATTAAAATATTAAAGAAAGGTCAAACTTCAAATTCACTCCAAATCAACTTTGAAAAGTCCAAGTGAATTATCCCAAGTTCAACAAGGTCAAACAAAGTTTGACAAAAAATTTCAGCATTTTTAAAAGTAAGAAACTATTTTTTAATCAATTAAAAATGAAGAAAAATAACCTAATTGAACTAAAATCTCAAATAAATCTCAAATCAATTAATAAATTTATGAGAATATTTTTCATAGATCCATCATCATTCAAATAGATCGATCATCATTCAAAGAGGTTGAGAAAATATTTTTGTATTTTTTGAATATCAAAAACTATTTAAAATGAATTAAAAATGACCAGAAAAGAGAAAATTATTAAAAAATAGCAACTGATAAAATAAAAAAAAATAAAAATCATTTTTAGAAACTAGAAATTATAAGAGAAATAATGCAATTGGTCCCATATTTTTTGGACCAATAATAAAAGAGATATGGATTTTAGAAAATGAAATGTAATTAAAAAAAATGAAATATAAAATAAAATCATAATTAAAAAAAATGGAAAAAGCACGAGCCCTTGGGTCTGAGCTCATTAATTGAGCTGGCAGATCCAAGGATCCACAAGCGCGCGCCTAGTGTAGTCCACAGTCAATGCAACCACATGGATACCAAGAAAAAGTCATAACAATGGAGCGTGGAGATTAAATCTGGAAAATGCATCATGTGGCTCAGATTGGATCTGGCAAACAGACGGTGGCCAGCGCCACCGTTTTCTCCGGTGAGCTCCGGTGGAGACCAAAAAATGCAGAGTTTCAAATGTTAACTAAAATGCACGATCCATGCACCATTCGAAAGGTGAAGTGATGTACATCACTCCTATGCCACTCACTTCCACTCTAGATTCCTATTAAGAGAGAAATCAGAGATAGAAGTTTGGTGGTGTTCAACTGAACTTGCTCGATTCCAACAATTAAACACACAATAATGATGCCTCTATAGAGAGGACTTCAGACAACACAAGATCAAGGCAAATGGAGCAATGTATAATGAGATTCGAAGCAAACTTTAGTTGAGCAAAACCTTTGGATTGTGAAGAATTGAGCCACTCTCTTTGGTTCCTTTTGCAAACAGAAGCTTCAATAGATCAAATGATGAAGGTCTAGGAACTTTAGATCTGAAAATTCAACCAAATGCAATTGAATTTCAGATCTGAATTTTTGGAGAAAAATGGAGTTGTTCCTTTAGGTATGGCTAGGGATTCAATCTTGCAGCATTTCAGGCGCCTTCAGGTTGGAGAATTGTGAAGGTAAAGCATGGTATTTATAGATGGAGAGAGCTGAATGCATGAGCTAACTCGTGTGCATGGAAAATGGATTTTGCATTGCATGGGCTTGTGTGAGCATGTGGAAGGCCCAATGAAGGCTTAAATAAATTGTTGAGTTCATGTGAAATGCAAATGGACGTGTACATTAAGTGTAATCAGCTCATGCATGGCAATTGAATTGAATTTCACAAAATGCACTTAATTCTTCATGTCTTCGAAAATGGTGCTTCCAAACTCCAAATGCTACCTTATGAGTAATGGTTAGAAAGTTTGTTGCATAAGGAAAAAATTCTATGTTGATCAAAATTCCAATTGTGCCTTGGAAATTAGTGAAATTTGAGCTTGAAGTGTAGGGTGCAAAACATGCATATGTGAAGTTTCCAAATTTGGCCAATGTTCAAGCCCTTCTGTCTCAATGATACAAGCTCCAAATGATACAATCTTCAACATGAAAGTTGTAGATCGTTTCAAGACAACCAATTTGGACTTAAATTTTGCATCATTTGGATTTTTAGTGAAGAATTTATGGGCACTTGAAGTTGGACTTTTTCACATTTCAATGCATTTGTCCCAAAGTGACCTATAATGTTTTGCATTATCACATGTATTTCTTTTGAGATTTTGCAATTTTGCCAAACATAACATTTGAAGTAGACACAATAATATTTCCAATGCATTAAGTCTAATCCAAAAATCATGAAAAATGAATGAGTTATGTTCTTGGGAAGTTTACCCACAATTAGGGTTTCAGTCAAAATGACCTATAATGTCTTGGAATGGAAGATGATCTTCCAAGCTTCAAATCAAATTTTGATGAACATGAAAGTTGTTCATATTTTCCTTAAGAACTTTTTTTCTCTTGGGATCATCTCCATTTTACCAACACATAAAAAGTTAGGTCTCAATGCATTTCAAGATAGTCAGATCAATTGACTGATCAACTTCTCAAGTCCACAACTTATACCTTGATGAATTGATGACTGAGGGCACTCAAGTAAGTTCAAATATGCATGAAATGATGAACTAAAGAACTTCCCTTGATTGTATTTGACCATGGGTTGAGGTTGCTTCAAGAGCAAGGCACAGTTGATGATCAGATGAATTAGGGTTTCCTTAGGAAACAAACCTCAAACCCCTTGACTTGCTTTGATCAAAATGATGAATTGAGATACATGAGAGACATATTTGACGGATGAGAGCTTTGGGAACCATTTCCATGCTTGCTTTCATCTTCTCTTGACCTTATCATTGCACAAAGGATCTCCTAGAAGCTTTTAGACCTTGTGGTTGCTCAAGCTACAAACAAGAAATGTTAGTGACATATTTTTGTGCTTTTGGTTAGTAAATAAAATGAGAAAAGCAATAATATACAATTCAAGCATGCTTGGTGATCTCAAACCAACTCACAAGAGGTCCCACCCAAAGGTAAGGAGCCAAGATGCTCATGATCCTTGAGGCTTTGCAAATGCAATGCTATGATGCCATGAGGGATCTTAGGGCCAAAATTGGGGTCTTACACAGTGTATAGGTTTAACCATCCAACTAGCAAACAGAATCAATGCCCGCCATGTTGTAGTAGTAGAAGATGTACTTGTTCAAGTTACTAACTTGATTTTTCTTGCAGATTTCTACATTCTGGACATGGAATGAGAAACTAAGCCATGCAGGGCACCCATCATTTTAGGTAGGCCTTTATGAAAAATTCAAAAAAAAAGATTGATGTCGATGATGGAACAATGTCCATGGAGTTTGATGATATTACTGCAAAATTTAAATTTTAAAATTTTGAATGCTATGAAACACCCCATGGAACATCATTGTGTGTTTCAAATTGATTTTCTTTCTGAATTAGCTGATGAAACATATTCTGACTTATTTTTAGTTAATTTTCCATCACTGTCTGACTTTGATGATACTTACACTTGTGGTGCATGTACTGACACTCGAGATTGTTCTGTTTGTGTTGAGATAGAATTTGCCTTGCAGGTTGACATTACCTCTGGCTCTTCCATAGACTTTTCCACAGACACCCATATTTTCACTTTTCTTACGGACGAAGCTCTAAATATTTCGGCCACCCGAAAAAAATCATCCATTAAAAATCAACCATCTTTAGAACTTAAACCATTTCCTAAAGATTTAAAATATTCATCAAAGCTTGAACTTGAGCAGGAAGAGAAGTTATTCCAGGAACATGAGAGGGAATTCGATGGACCTTGGTTGACATTCCTAGTATTAGCCCCTCTATGTGTATGCATAGGATCTTGCTTGAGGATGGAGCAAAAGAAGTGTGGTAACCCCTTAACCTTTTGATCCTTGATGTTGTGAAAAATGAGATCACTTTCACATTCCAGTTCGACATTGTTACTTATAGAAGATCATTCTTTGATCCTGGAATGAAATGCAAAGCCATTGATAAAACTTCCAAAGTCAATGGGCACAGTCTTAAGCTACTCCACCACGAGAGCCCCGCATTGAAAGAAGAAATTGTACAAGAGCTCTCACTAGGAAAGCCTACTTATGCAATCATTTATTCGCCTTGACTCATCGGGGGTGTTCTTTACTTTCTCCCATCTTAATTTTGTACTTGTTTCTTTCATTGAGAACAATGTATGTATTAAGTGTGGGGGAGAGAGTCATTTACTTGTGTGTTTTCAATTGGGAACCTGAACAGATGAGAGCAACGGCTGTCGGACCTTCAAGGTAATCAGGGATTGAATACCAAAAGAACCTGGAATTTGCACTATGCAAGGGATGAAGCACAGAAAAGGATGTTCACCAATGGCAGCTTCCAATGGGGATTTGATATGGACCAGACAAGACGTTTACCGACGACTCTACTGGGGATTTTTTTCGGAGACAGAAACCACGACTAGACGCCAACGGACGAATAGGAAGGACTCAACCAGAAATCAACGGATGAATTGGAGAAAGAAACCACGACTAGACGCCAACGGACGAATAGGAAGGACTCAACCAGACATCAACGGATGAATGGTAGAAAGAAACCACGACTAGACGCCAACGGACGAATAGGAAGGACTCAACCAGACATCAACGGATGAATGGGAGAAAGATCTGAACAAGATGTCCCTGCCGGGAAAATGCATGTATTGGGGAAGACGCCAACACAGCAATAATTGTCTAGAAAAGACTCTCTTGGAGAAGCAAGAAAGGGGGATGTGTTACCGGTTAGTAGGTAACAAGCTCGGGGAGAATGAATATCGAAGACCGGTGCACGGGTGAGAGATATCAATCAACCAAAAACATCTGAGGAAAACCTGAAGAGGCATATTTCGACTCGGGAAAAATCTGACTCCACAGGGGACCAAGGTCGCAATAGGGAGCAGACAGGAAGGAACACCAAGGATACCGGGTTGTAGGCATATAACAGGTGACCGACCAAGGCGTGAATTGGTTTGTGTTCCAAAACACTCATCATCCTGAAGAGAGCTAGAAAAGCAATCTTATTAAAGGATGGACATTCGATTCCACCAGGAATACGAATCTTACTCAGTTGGGGAAACAAACAAAGGGTTCAACCAAAGAGTGCATGAGATATATTATCTATAGCCGTCAAAACGTAGATAATATATTCGCATGGAAGATTATCCATAACCGGGTTGTAGGTTGTCAAAGGATAAATCGACCGAAATCGTGAACTGGTGTGTGTTCCAAAACACTCATCATTCTGAAGAGAGCGAAAGCAAACTTGTTAAAGGATGGACATTCGATTCCACAAGGAATACGAATCTTACTCCACTGGGAAGGACAAGACTTCGACTGAGGAGCGCATGAGATATATTATCTATAGCCGTCAAAACATAGATAATATACTCGCAAGGAAGATTATCCATAACTGGGTTGTAGGTTGACAAAGGATAAATCGACCGAAATCGTGAATTGGTGTGTGTTCCAAAACACCCATCATCCTGAAGAGAGCGAAAGCAAACTTGTTAAAGGATGGGTACTCGATTCCACAAGGAATACGAATCTTACTCCACTGGGAAGGACAAAACCTCGACTGAAGAGCGCATGAGATATATTATCTATAGCGGTTAAAACGTAGATAATACACTCGCAAGGAAGATTATCCATAACCGGGTTGTAGGTTGTCAAAGGATAAATCGAACGAAATCGTGAATTGATGTGTGTTCCAAAACACTCATCATCCTGAAGAGAGCGAAAGCAAACTTGTTAAAGGATGGACATTCGATTCCACAAGGAATACGAATCTTACTCCACTGGGAAGGACAAGACTTCGACTGAGGAGCGCATGAGATATATTATCTATAGCCGTCAAAACGTAGATAATATACTCGCAAGGAAGATTATCCATAACCGGGTTGTAGGTTGACAAAGGATAAATCGACCGAAATCGTGAATTGGTGTGTGTTCCAAAACACTCATCATCCTGAAGAGAGCGAAAGCAAACTTGTTAAAGGATGGACATTCGATTCCACAAGGAATACGAATCTTACTCAACTGAAGAAAGACAAAACTTCGACTGAAGAGTGCATGAGATATATTATCTATAGCCGTCAAAACGTAGATAATATACTCGCATGGAAGATCATCCATAACCGGGTTGTAGGTTGTCAAAGGATAAATCGACCGAAATCGTGAATTGGTGTGTGTTCCAAAACACTCATCATCCTGAAGAGAGCGAAAGCAAACTTGTTAAAGGATGGACATTTGATTCCATAAGGAATACGAATCTTACTCAACTGGGAAGGGCAAAACCTCGACTGAAGAGCGCATGAGATATATTATCTATAGCCGTCAAAACCTAGATAATATACTCGCATGGAAGATTATCCATAACCGGGTTGTAGGTTGACAAAGAATAAATCAACCGAAAAGAAAGGCAATCGTTACCAACAACAACAGGGTAGACGAGAGATGACTCACTGGGGATAAATTGCGCGAACAAGGCAATTATCCCAACAACTGGGGTAGAATGAATATTCGATTCCGCAAAGGGACAACGAATCTTACTCGACTGGGGAAACACGAAGGGCTTCGACCGAAGAGTGCATGAGATGTATTATCTATAGCCTTCAAAACGTAGATAATACTCTTGCATGGAAGATCATCCATAACCGGGTTGTAGGTTGTCAAAGGATAAATCAACCGAAAAGAAAGGCATCGGGATACCAGACTGAGTATGCAAAGATGACCACAAACATTACCGGAAAACGGTGAATGAAAGAGGACCCACTGAGGATAAAAATGGATTACTCTGAGCAATTATCCAAAAGGGAGGGGAAGACCCGCTGGGGATAATATTGCTTAATCAAAGCAAATATCCAAAAGGGAAAAGGACTATCAATACCGAAAACTGGATAATGATAACCGCAAAGAGGGGATTACATCTATCGGTTCGTAGGTAGAAAACCACGGAAAAAGTAATCGTCATCGACTAGGATGAGCACAAGGGTTGACTCCACAAAGGGGAGAAAAGAGGGTTCACATCTACCGGTTAGTAGGTAGAAGACCACAACAATCTGCCGAGGAACAGAATGGGAGAAAATAGGATTTACAACTACCGGGTAGTAGGTAGAAGACCGTAAAGATAGGACTTACAACTACCGGTTAGTAGGTAGAAGCCAACAAATTTCGCTGAGGATAAGATGAATGAGTGTCGGTTAGTGAGCAACTATTCATTTATACCACAGGGAAGCACAAGATACAGCCAATAGGAAGCCAATTTAGGATCGATCCAAAAAGGCAAACTGAATCAAGACTCATCCTAATGAGGAAAGAACTCAATAGGGAAAACCCATCCCGTTATGTGTGTAGGAAGGGAACGGAAACAACCGTCATCCACGAGGATATAACTCAGTGGGGAGTGCAGAAGGAAATGGTAGACACTTTCTGCTTAAGGGGCTGACTCTATATGGAGAGATCAGACACACCAACATCTGCTTGGGGAGATCTACTAGAGAGATCTGTATCACCAATTAGCAGGAGACAACAATCAACAGATATACGGCAAAAGATGCAACATGAATATCTGAATGTTATGATTATGCGTATATGCATTATGCATGATGAATGCTGACAAACAGACACGTCTAACACACATAGGTCCCGGAATCAACCACCCGGTACTACCCTTCCAGAGGGAAAGCCAAAAGATCACCAGAGAGCAAAAGAGATCTGCCGGAGACTGGGATATCAGGGGACAACACCATCCTGCAGGGGAGGAAGGCCACAAGAGGCTGCCGGAGGGATCGTCAGTCACAACCGGATAAAAGAGTTCATAGCACAGGCAGACACTGCCACAACAGTAACTCATGTTGGGGGTGAAAGATACCAAGAAGCAACCAGGTCTCTGGTGGGGATAGATAGGCATTGATAAAGCTCATCATGCCAACAACTCCGCTGGGGATCTATCCAAGGAAATGGTGGAGTACTGGGATGTCAATCCACCAAATACCAAATCTTCAAAGAAAAGCACCCATGCTGGGGAAGGAGAAGACCGCTCTGCTGGAGAGAAGAAAGTTGAAGTCTTCAACAAACACTCTGCTTGGGAACTGGCCCACAAAAGTGTTCAAACAGCAACCTACTGGGGATGACCCACCGTAGGGCTCAAACAACACTCTACTGGGGATGACCCACAATAGGGCTCAAACAGCACTCTACTGGGGATGTACCACAATAGGGGCTAATAGGGCTTGGAGGAAAAATGTTGCACTGCCGAGGATATGAAGATGAACAACTTCAACCAACACTGCACTGAGCAACCTCGCTGAGGAGAAACCACAAAAGGTTCTACAGGAAGAAGATGCGGTTATGCCAGAGATATGAACAAAAGTCTTACCCTGTTGAGAATCATACCACCCTTGGGAGAGCACTGCAGATCTCCTAAATATCCTCCCATCATCGTGAATGTTCACTTTGTTTAAGAACAATTTTGTGAAAATTTTGTTTATTTTGAAAACAATGATATTTTATCAATTAAAACATGCAAAACATTTGTTGAATTGAAACAAATAGGAGTGCAAATAATTGGATAAAAGCTCAAATTGATTTGATGGAATGGTAGTCTGCAAATGGCAAGACTCCATAGATCTGTACAAAATTTGAAATCGGTGATATATATTGGAAGAGGGCTACATTGAACATAATGACCATTTCTCCACCAATTCCGAATTTCGATGTATTCGAAGCTTCAGTCGACGATGAATCAAGAATTTTCTGGCGGATGACAGATGTAGAACACAGTCTTGTCAGGATGCAGTTACTTGCCAAATCCCTAATTTTTGCCTAGATTGCCCCAGTGTGAGGTACTCAATCTAGCGGGATGCAAATTCTTCTTTCAATGTCTCTAACTTTTGCCTGGATCGCCCTTTCGGGTTATCCACCGAGACGCTCATTTTTGCCTAAGCCGCCCTTTCGGGTTTTCAACTTAGCGAGCTATTCTGTTTTCCTTTTTAGGCAAAGTATTTCTTGACTGCATCTGAATTCACAGGACAAGTGAAATCCTCCCCATCCATTGTTGTAAGCATCAAAGCACCGCCGGAAAAGGCTCTCTTGACAACATATGGGCCTTTATAGTTTGGAGTCCACTTGCCCCTGGAATCGGGCGCGAAAGACAAGACTTTCTTGAGCACAAGGTCACCTTCTCGGAACACACGAGGCTTGACCTTCTTATCGAATGCTTTCTTCATTCTCTGCTGATATAACTGACCATGACACATGGCAGTTAATCTCTTCTTTTCGATCAGATTCACTTGGTCGTAACGACTCTGAATCCATTCAGCATCAGTCAATTTGGGATTTGAGGGTGCTATTATTCTTTTATTTTTCTTTCTTTTTGATTTTGATTTTGATTTTGATTTTGATCTTGTTTTTCACCCCTCTTTTTTTTTTACATTTGTAATGCCCCAGTTTGACTGTTTCTGGGTTCTCGAGATGCGGCTGAATGATCTTCTTTTCATACTCAAGAAGTCGGGAAATCTCGTCAGGAATCCTTTCAACATCATCTTCCTCTGCTTCGAATACAGGGAATTCAAAATTGGGAGATGGCGTTGGATCATTATGTTCAATGGGTTTTAGAATCAACCTGCATAATGATTTTGATAATGGAAAGCTTTAGAATTTAAACAAACAAGGCAATCATTATGCAGATGAAAAGATTGCTTTTATTCTTGTTTTTCAGGGTTTTTTGTGATCACCAATTTCATACAAAAAGCGAAAAGGGAAAACAAATGGAAAAATAAATGTTTTAACACGAATTTATTTGAATGAAAATATCATTGCACAAATGTTGCCAACAATGTCATCACTTTTCCTTTTGGCATGGGAGAAGGGTTTTTAAACAAAGTGATTATTACTCTGACTTATGCATGACTGTGGGAACATCCACAGCGACCCAAATGTGGCAGATCCCGCCAGAGATGACAAATGTCAGTATCTTCTGCATCATCAGCTTCCCCACTCTGATTGACGTGGATAAAACCTCCACTCTTGAACAACCCTTTTCGTTGAAGACCCCAGAAGAAAAGCCAATGCCAGCCCGGGACTTATTGTCTTCAAGCTCGCTTAACATTGGGACCTACGTCCTCAAAGCTCAGAATACTTGATCTCATAAGGTCTTGAACCTTATTCTTCAACTGAAAGCAGTTGTCCAAATCATGGCCAGGAGCACCCGAATGATACACACAATGTTGATCAGGCTTATACCACCACCGAGGGTTGACTAGTATAGCCGGTGGGTCTCTGGGAGTAATCAAGTTCCGCTCTATCAAAGAGGGATACAGTTCTGCGTATGACATAGGAATCGGATCAAAAGTGATCTTCTTCCTCTCATTCGTCGTACTAGCTTGATTACCATTGCAAGGTTGGTTAGCTTGCTGTTGAGGACGATGTTGTTGACGTTGAGTTGCTGGAATAGTCACAACAGCGACTTGACGATATTGTCTTCTGTTCACATTCCTCTGATGGTGTACAACATTGGTTTCACCCTCTCCCCTTCAGGGTGCCCCCAGAAAATGGCTTCTTAGAACTGGAAGAGCTTGAAGAGCCAGGATCTCGGATCTTTCCTGCTTTGATAAGACTCTCCGTTCTTTCTCCACAGATTACAACATCTGAAAAGCTACCAAACGGACAACTTCCCATACGGTCCATGAACACACCCTGCAAGGTTCCAATGAATATATCGGTCAGCTCTCTCTCCAACATCAGAGGTTGCACTCTTTCAGCTAACTCACGCCACCTTTGGGCATACTCTTTGAAGCTTTCACCAGATTTCTGACACAAACTCTGCAGCTGAGTTCTACTCGGAGCCATATCCATGTTGTGCTTATACTGCCTCATAAAGGCTTCACCCAAATCTCTCCAGCTTCTAACAGATTCTCTCTTCAACTCCATGTACCAGTCCAAGGACGCTCCAGACAAGCTGTCTTGGAAAAAGTATATCCACATCTTCTCATCATATGTATATGCTAAGATTTTTCTGTAATAAGCTTGAACGTGAGTGCGAGGACAAGAAGTGCCATTATATTTGTCAAAGGATGGCGCCTTAAATTTGTAAGGAATCCTCAGCCCATCAACCAATCCCATGTTGGTAACATCAAACCCCAAAGAGTTCTGATATTCCATAGCACGGATTTTCTCAGCTAGGGCATCAACTTTCCTATCCCTCTCTTCAGTCCTTCCAACCTCATCATCATCACTAAGGAGAGTAAGCATATCTTCCTGTCTGTCGACCAACGGAGCAGGATGACGAACTGGAGCACGGGTTGCTCTAACATTAGCAGTCTCTGGAGCAATAGGTTGTCCATTGATTCTGATACCCCTCAATTCATCACCCACAGCATAGTTAGGGACGGGGATGGTGGCAGCAACATTGTCATTAACAGGGACCCCTTCTGGTGAAGCACGGTTGACAGGTGGAATCACAGCTTCCTGTCTCTGGGCTAAGGCTCGTAGCTCCTGTTGCCCTTGAACGACACCCTGCATCATGCTCATAAATTGGGCCATGTTAGCCCTCATCTCTGCCAATTCAGCTTAAACTTGATCCATACTTCTCTGTTGATTCAGTCTTGTAGCGTAGCGGTGCGGACGACGACCAGCAATCCTGCCTATGACAGGAACCAGAAGGAGAAGTCTTGTTCAAGAACACCTGTTATGCAAGAATGATATGTGTATGATGCGTATGATGTGTATGCTGTTTATCATGAATGATCCTGAAAAAGGATATGTGTATGCGGGTTAACTTTTTCCTCTTTTTTTTTGCATTTTTCATCATTCATTTTTTCATTTTTTTTCTTTTTTTTTTTGCGTTACTTTCTTTTGAAAATAAACATGATATGATGCAAATGATGCAACTATGACTGGCTGGTTGTGCATCACAAGGCACAGGATCAGAGCTTCGGCATCGGAACCGGAAACCACAAACCAAGGTCATCTGGAACCCAAGGTCATCTGGAACCCATACTTCAGAATCAAGTCACCAACAGGACCCAAGAGTCACCAACAGGATACGGTCACCAACAGATCAAGTCACCAACAGTACCTGTAAATGATTCATTCCCTCCCCACTCACGGGTGTCATCTAGGCCAGGGTAAGGTCAAGAGAAATGCAGGATAAACAACCCTTTCAAGAATATCATCATATACACACCAGATGTATGCAACGATAATACCCCATCAGAATCTGAACTGCTCGTGATATCATGTTCCGCTAAGTGGCGCTATACCACCCGCTTCCCATGAATCACTCTATTCCTAGGTATCCTAGAGATCACTCATAGCGTGGGTATTGGGCCTTTTACCTCTTGTAACACCCACCCAACAGAGAAACAGGTACACAGCCAGCACAATGATAATATGATGCATGCAAACACATACTGCACATATATACAATCACAGCATGATAAACAAAATGCAATAAATAAAACAGTAAAAGCAACCAAAACTATCCTAAAGAGCGCTAGGATTGACTCGCTTAGGGAAGATGGACCAGCAGGAGGTCAACTTCTTATTAGTCCCCAGCAGAGTCGCCAGCTGTCGCATTACGCGAAAAACCGGCGGGAAAAAGAAACAGAGCCGCCACCGTGCGTTATTTATCCCAAAGGAGGGAAAGGAAACGCTCAAAGTAAACCTGGAAAGGGAATGGTCTCACGACCAGAGATTGATAGGATCGGGAGTCGGTTATGCGAAGGGAAGGTATTAGCACCCCTACGCATCCGTCGTACTCGACGGGATCCACGCTCAGAAAGAATAGAAGAAAGGTTGTTAGATAACTGCTCAAAAACTGCACACACACTGGAAGGAAACACAGATGAAAGACGGAAGAAACGGGACTCGGCAGGATATCGCATCCTGGGCCTACGTAGTCTGTCAGACCCAGACATCAGAGTCGACGTAGTTCAGGGATAGGGGAAACGTGCTCGCTAGGATATCGCATCCTATGCATACGTATCTTTTCTAACCAGAGAAGAGTCAGAGCACTCGTAGCTCGGCTAACACACGCCAAACAAAACACAAATAGGAAACCAACTGCCAATCGCTGGACTTACGTCAGACTCCAAACAAACAAACACACACGGGAAACCGACTGCCAATCGCTGGACTTACGTCAGACTCCAAGGCAACAACCACACACAGGAAACCGACTTCCAATCGTTGGACTTATGTCAGACTCCAAGCAAACAACCACACACAGGAAACCGACTGCCAATCGCCGGACTTACGTCAGACTCCACACAAGCAAACACACGCAGGAAACTGACTGCCAATCGCTGGACTTACGTCAGACTCCAAACACACACAAGGGGTTTGAAAAAGAAAAAGGGCACCCGGAGAGATCAGCTCATCTCCTGCCTACGTACCTCATCTGGTATGAGGATCAGGGCGACGTAGTTCGGCTAAAAGATTTCCAAAAAGTGAGTGGATTGATTTTAAACAAAAGCCCTAAGGTCTTTCATTATCCACGGGAGAAAACTCAACCTATACAACCACAAGTCCACCATGTGAGAATAGCTTCGACATACTAGAGGGGTTAACCCTGTTTTCAGTATGGAAGTCTTACAGTTCGATCACTAAGGACAAAAGGTGAGATTCACATCGACCACTAAGATAATTCAGATCTATGGCTAATGCATGAAAACTTGAGTAAGAAGTGTACAAAGGCCACAAAAGCAATTGAGTGAGTGGAATTAACCAATTAGAAGTATTCACAAAGATGGTCAAAGTTGACATTAAAGTTCAATTCAGAAGAAGTATTATGAAAATGAAGTTTGAAAATCAGAGGCTTAAGGCCTAGGTTTCTAGTTTGAAGACAGATGAAAATGTTTGCACAAAGTTTTCTGGTTTTGGGTTACAAATGCAAGTGGAGGTTGCAAAGAGACGAAAGGTGGGGATGAGGAGTAAAACTTCATTAGGAGTTCCTCTCTTGATATCATATGTAGATGATCCAAGCAAGTACCATCCTTTGGAATAGGCAACAAAGCAATAAGCAAGTAAAACATGGTATCAGAGATAGCCAAAATAAATGGAAACCAGATGCCAATCAATGGTCTTATACCAGACTCACAAAACAAAGATGGATACCAGATGCCAATCAATGGGCTTATACTAGTCTCACAAAGCAAAGAAAACATGGATACCAGATGCCAATCTATGGACTTACACTAGTCTCACAAAGCAAAGAAAACATGGATACCAGATGCCAATCTATGGACTTACACTAATCTCACAAAGCAAAGAAAACAAATGCAATAAGCAAGAGGAAACAAGTTGCCAATAAATGGTCTTACACTCGACTCCAAGGAAATGGAATGCCACTCAATGCTCTTAGTTCCAACTCCTACCAGATCACAGGAAACAACTGCCAATAACTGGACTTACAATTGACTCCTCAATGGACAAACAACATGTCACGAAGTATAAACAATGATCATGAAATGATATACAATTAATGCTCAAAGATGAAAACAATGCACAGAGGCACACACAAACAAATATGCACAGATGGACAAATAAGCAAACAATCAGTCAGTTATCACACACTATACACAACCAAGGGGCTCAAGCAAGGTTGGGCTTTAGTCAAGGGGTCATATCAACCTTGACAAACAAGCCAAATACTGGAATGGGTAGTCAGGCTCTTAACCTCTAACATTGAGAGTTAGGGTGAGCAGATGAAATGGAGATGAGGGTTATGCCTCATAGCTCTTAACCCGGGTCTAGGTGAGCTTTAAATCAATAGAAGGTGTGGGAGTCCAGAATGGGGAACTCTATTCCACAATGACATGACTCTATGTACAAGATTTTGGGCTTTTATCCAAAGTGCATCAACACATGGTGTGAGCAAGATGAATGACACAACTGAATATCAGGGGATGGATTACACATCCCTTGTATCTGCCAATTGCCTCTTAAGAGGACTTAACCTGCTTGGCACAAAATTAAACAAGCAAAAACATGGCCTCTTAAGGAGGGCTTCAGACAGGTGCCTGCCAATAACAGCAGGTCTTCCAGACTACATGAAGATCAAGGAAAATACCTAAGTGGTATGCCAACCACAAGCAAAGCAAAGCAACTCAAATAATGAGTTAAGGCGGCTAAAGTACCTGTAAGAAAAGCTAAAACAGTCAATATTTATGTTCAGACAAACTAAACAACCAACAACAGTCAGACAACCAATTATCAGACAATAATGGTGCAAGGCATAAGGTGCAAGCAAACTAAATTGATTCACCATCCCCAAGACCTACAAAACAGCAAGGTTAATCAACCAAAATAATTTGTATCTCAAGTGATGAGATCATATCAACCAATGTGGCTAATTGCTTTGAAACCTGAAATGCACAACCCAAAATGTGAGTCCAAACCCCTAAGGCAAAGCCTAGGGTCAAAAGTGAGGAACAAATTCAAAACAGAACCTAAAACTCAACATGAATCATCTTTAATCAATCATGAACATTTCCTAAAAAGGACCAAATCAAAATCACTAAGCAAGGGCATGTAATGATCAAGAGAAGTCAAAGACAAATTTTGAAGCATGCAAATGAACATTGAGAAGGAAAATTTCATATCAAAACAGAAATGATTCAAATAATTCTGGAAATTTTCATGAGTATTCATCATATCAAACACAATTAGCATGTCAAAAATTGTAAACAGGGGAGATCAATTGGACTAGAAATGAAAATGATCAAATAGGACATTCAATTGTGTGACATAAATTGTCACACCATGTTAACATGTACATAAAACAGAAATGACACATGAGAAAAATATCAAACCAAGCCTAAAATGTCAATTGTCATGTTAGGAAATAACACACAAAATTTTGTAGCAATTGGATTATTTTTGAGCATTTCACATTGGAAAGAATGGAGCAATGTCACAAAATCATACATGTTCAATCAAACAATCACCATTCAAAAACTAGAAAGTATAAAATCATAAAATCAACACTAAAAAATAGAGGACATTCATGTGAACAATTAGCAAAAATAATGGATTCATTTGGATCATTTTCCAATTAGTTATGAATTTTTAAAGTTGGCAAAAAAAAAATTGAATTAAAATGGATTAATGCACATGATTATGGAGGGAAATAGGAAAATGATGAATAATTTGAAATATGCAGCCGGCCAGAATCGAATGGAGGGAGCGCGCTGGGCCAAAACACGGTCGTTTCACACGAAAACCCTAGCCAAACCAGAAGTGGACGCAAGGCTGACGCTAACGGCGGAAAACCACCATCTTCTTCATGAAGACGGTGGTGGTTACTGTTCACGGCGGAGAAATTTTCCAGAATTTTAAAAATCATACATCATTTCAAAGCTCATGTCATGGAGAATACAGATCGAGTATTAATTCATCCTAATTCAACATGATTCATGCAAATCGAAGCAAAAACAAATTGACATTCAAGATTTCAATCACACATATCTCTCTCAATAATGCACCATTTCATACGAAATTTAGCTCAGAATTATCAGCAAGGCAAGATCTACTTAAACATGTTAATGAATTTGAGAATTATGAGATTCGAAAACTGAACCTCTTGAAGAGCAGCTTCTTGAAATGCACGATCCAAGGCTTGCAATGATCCAAATATCCTCCAGAACACTTGCTATGATGTTTGATGCAGAAAATGAAGCTTGAAACCGTGTAGATCTCGCTTAACAATCCACTTCCATTCTTGAGTTCTTGAGCTTCAACTACTTGATTATGCTCGAATTCTTCAAACAAAAATTGGATTCACACTCAATCCAACTCACTGATCATGAATCTTCAATCAAAACAAGGTGCTATGTTGAAGAAATTTGAATTGTGATTAGGAGAAAATTTTGGAGGGAGAGAGAATTTTGAGATCTAGATCTAGAATCCTTGAAGCTGAAGTGAAATTCTGTTATGATTATCAATATATATGCTTCACTAATCACATACTAATTAAAATTAGGCATGGTTTAGTTGTGATTAATCAAGATAAGGTGTTATGACCAAAACTTAAAAATTGGAGGGTGCATGGCTATTTCCAACGTGAACAGTACCATGTGGCTGATTAATTTCACTCAAAATCATCTTCCAAACACAATGGCAATGGTAAATAATTCCCATGATGCACCATTTTTTAAATTGGCCATTTTCCCTCCAAAATTGACTTGAAATAGAAAATGATCATATGATGGAAATTCATGCAATGTGATGAATGTTTTGAAAAGTTCATGTCATGAGAAGAAAAATGCAAGAAGAGCCACTCATTTTGGAGTTATGAATCAAAAGTTATGGTTATTTGAAATCCCATGCACACTTGGTAATGATTGGATCATATCTCCTCAACCATTCATCAGATGCTCATGATTTTGGACTTTTTGGAGATGGGAGAGAGAGATCTTCAACTTTCATGTTGGACAAAAATTCATTTGAAGCTTCTTTGATGTTGGAAAGTCAAGTTGAAGTTGGTCCAAAAACTTGCCATTTTTGGAAACTTGAAATTACAGGTCACTTTCCATTTTTTGGAAACTTTTGATTTGGCTTCAAATCCTTCAAGGTAGATGTTTGACATGATGAATAAACCTCTTTTGGACATGAATGAGGTGTCTCAAACCATTTCTCCACCTCCTAGCCCTCAGTTGACTTGCAGTTGACTTTTATGGGCCCCAGATGACCTGAAACTGCACTGTGGACTTTGAGCCTCTAGCACTTGGTACAATGGCTTCAAAATGAACCTTGATTCATGTAAGCTCTCTAGAACAACCATAGGGCTTTTATCTCAAGAATAACCTTGCTCCTTTGCACTGAGGAATTCTCCTGATGCCAGTCTTGACTGATGAGATGCAATGCACCATGCAATATTAATGTAATGCTAATGTGATGTCAATGACCTAAAAATGAAATGACTGAATGAATGGGGGGTGCAAATTTGAGGTGCTACACCTGTATCCACCAGAACATGAGATAACATGGTGTCTTTGCATCCCATCGAGATGTGCAAAGCCTTGTTATGGTTGCGTCCAGCTGGTGTTAAGTCAGAATCAGTAAAACCTAACCCGTTGCTTGCATGAACATTTGCAACGATTCCTTCCAGTTGGTTCACTGAGATCTCCTGAGGCACATATGCAGCATTTAGGACTTTCAGCAGTGCCTCCTTGTGCACCTCCGAACACAATAGGAGTGAGAGAATGGATATCTTGGACGGAGTCTGAATCAACTGATCGACTACCTTGTAGTCACTTTTCTTTATAATTCTCAAAGCTCGTCCACATCCTTCGCAAAAGTGGGCTCAGAACCAGCCTGGGGTGCAGAGGCACCCTCATTCACGACTTGCTTGCCTTTGGCTTTCGCCGCAGCATCAGCACTATCAGTTTGGGTAACGGGTGGTGAGAACAGTCTACCACTCCTAGTGAATCGCCCGATTCCACCAACATTGTCCACTGCGGGACCTTCAACTTCAAGTTCAGACTTCTGACCCTCTTCTACCTTCAGTGGCCGTTCCACCCCATGATCGTGCGTGTATACACTCCCCCCATAATCCCAAGGAATGGCCCTTTCGCTGGTGAAAGGTAAAGGACCAGGGGTTGTGATAGTCATAGTGGACGATCGCGCTGGTGGCACCGGTTGCGCTTCTGGTACATTGATCTGATTAGTTTGGTAGAAAATGGTGATAGTAGCAACATCGTAGTCATACTCTGAAATCTCATTCATTGAAACATAAACATCCGAAACATCGGAATCAAGTTCAATTACATCAGAATCAACCACATTTTTTGGGATATCAGCAACAACATTGGAAAAATTAAATACATCATCAATGATTACAGAATCAGTAGGAACAACATCTACGAATTCATCAGTAGCATCTTCAAACACCTCTTCCTCAACCCCTTCCACAGACTCTTGGACAGACAAATCTTCAACCTGGAGGGTACCTTCGTCGAGCAAGGCCTGGATACCCTGCTGCAGCTTCAAACAACCTCCACTCTGAGTAGCACAATCCACACAACCCTTCCCACAACCAGGGAAAACATCGGCCTTCAACAAGTAGCCCTTGATATCCAACAACGGAGTCTTCAGCTTAAACACATCTTTGACGGATCTGGCTTCCCCTTCCATCATATTAACATTCGCACTACCATGATGTGGCATGGGATTGTTGATGACATTAGGAGCCGGTGCAAGGTTGATGGCCTTTGAATATATGAGGTCCTGAACTACACGCTTAAAAGCTTTGCAGTTCTCAATATTGTGGCCAGGTGCCCCAGAGTGGAAGCTACACCTAGCGTTGGCGTCGTAACCCACCGGAACCCTACCAACAGGAGGAGCCAGAGTGCGTAACTGCACAAGTTGTAGTTGTTGAAGACTAGAAAGCAACTGAGCGTACGACATTGGAAGAGTGTCGAAACTCCGGTCCATCATCCTTTGCCTCTGTTGATAGGCGGGTCTGTTACCCGCTTGTTGTTGTTGGTACTGAGTTTGCTGACGTTGTGGTTGTTGTTGTTGTAGCGGTGCTGCAGTTGGAATGGTCATAGCCGCAACATACGGTTGTTGATGATAGTTCTAAAAGTTATTCCTTCGGTTACCCTTGTTCTGATAAGAAGATATGGCATTTGCATCCCCTTCTCTCCTCTTCTGTCCCTGAATGAACGGCTTCTTCACCCCTGATGAAGATCCACCTCCACTCTGGATCTTGCATGTCTTCAAATAGTTCTCCACCCTCTCGCCGGTAGAGACTACATCAGCAAAGTTGGAGGCATTGCAACCCATCAGGCGCTCCAAGTAAGGTCTGGGCAGAGTGTTCATGAACATGTTAGCCATTTCCTTCTCCAACATAGGAGGTTGAACACGGGAAGTTGTCTCCCTCCAGCGTTGAGCGTATTCCCTGAAGCACTGATTGCTTTTAAGAGACAGATTCTGAAGTTGAGTTCTGTCCGGAGCCATGTTTGCATTATACTAATACTGCTTCACGAAAGCCTCAGCCAAATCCCTCCAGCAACGGATGTGGGCTTTGTCCAGCCTCATATACCATTCCAGGGATGCTCCAGCTAGGCTATCCTAGAAAAAGTACATAAGCAACTTTTCATCGTCAGAGTATGCAACCATTTTACGGAAATAGGCTTGCACATGGGTCTTTGGGCAAGAATTGCCACTGTATTTGTCAAATATCGGGACCTTGAATTTCGGTGGCACCCTCACGCCTGGGACCAATCCCAAGTCAGCAACGTCTACTCCCAGAGGATTCTGTCCTTCCACTACCTTCAGCCTCTCCTCTAATCTTCTAAACATGGGGCCCATGCCAAAGTCTTCCTGCATCTGGGTGAAATGATCGTCCTGATCATCATGGACGGGTTGTTGACCGGAGTTGACCTGCGGAATCGGGGTAGGCCCCGGTCCACTGGGTCCGTTAACCTCTCCAGCTGGAGGATCAGTCAACGTCTCTGGTTGAGTAGTGGCGGGATTCCTCTACATCATCTGCCTGAGCTCTTGCTGTCCCTGAGCCACCCCTTGAACCACATCCATGAATTGATTCATGCGAATCCTCATCTCGGCGAGCTCTGCTTGTAGGTTTTCCATTGCTCTCTGCTGGTTTCTGCGGGTACCGTACCGGTGAATTCCTGAATCAGCTATCCTGCTAGTGGAACACCAAATAATATGAGAACACCGCAGCGGTACCTGTTATGCAAGATATGCAAATGAATATGTAAATGCAATGACATGTTTATCAATTCCAACGGGTATTTTACCCCCTTGATTCCAGTCTCACATCAGACAGAAAGCGCAAGAAGACCGAGTTGTGGATAAACTTCTGAGATCAAGATGCAATAAGGAAAACCATCATATAAATGAGTTCAAGAAGGGAAAGGCCTTAGCCAACAGTACATCAAAAAAGGATCTCCACAACAAGCATGTGGATCATCACTACAATACAATAAGTAAAGAGAGGAACAAAAATCAGGAATCAGCCTCCTGTATACAACCCATAAGGACTGCTCCTCACTTCAGCCAGTAGTGCCACTGTGTCAGGATGATCTGAAGATTCTGTCAAACGTCGGATAAGCAGATTCCTCTTGTGAATAACTCCATCCAACTCGTTGATGTGCTCTCTGTAGTAATTCCCATCATCTTCTCCGAATACCTCTTCAAGTCTGGATTTCTTCAAACCTGCCAGCACTTTGAGTTCCTCAATCTGTCCTTGAGCTTTGTTGAGTTGATCTGTGATATAACCATTGGTTGAACGGGCACACAGAAGCTCATTGTTCTTCTCCTTCAGCAAAATCTTCAACTTCTCCATCTGACCAGTCAATTCGGCCACCATCTCCTCCTCCTTTACCTTCCTAGAAGCTGAAAATGTATCCCATTGCTCTTGCCAACCAGCTAGCTTACCATGAGCATCTGTTAACTATTGTTTGACTCGCCTCAACTCATAACTGGATGATCCCAGGGATTTGTCTGTCTTCCTGAAGAAGTCCACCTCCACAACTAATTTCCTCTCTGCTTCCCCTTGCAATCTGACAGCTTCCCCCTTCTGATATTCTGCCTCATGGAATTGATGCATACAGTCTTGCAGCTTCACACTTAACTCCGATTTTTCAGTTTGAAGCTCCTCCATGGCATTCTTCAATTTGTCATACTCCTCTCGGCTCACCATTGTTGACTGCTTAGGAGTAGGTGGATACAAAGGTTCTTCAATAGGAAACGGAAGACCAAACTCTTCGACTCTTGCTTGAAGCCACTCTTCATACTGAGGGTAAGTTCTACAATCTCCTTTTCCAAGCACAGTTCTTCCTCTCTTGATCACCTTGAGCCAAGCCTCAGTTGCCTTACGGGATACAGTCAAATCAGATGAAGAATGGAAAAACAGAGATTCTTCCACATCTTTTTCCAAAGGTGGAGTTCTTAAAGCATATCCAAACTGTCTGACTTCCAGAGAAGGATTATAGTTGATACTTCCTCTTCTTCCTACCAATGGTACATTCGGGAAGTTCCCACAACTATGAATAATATCTGCCCGAAGCAAGCTCCGGTCTGACCACCAAGAAATATCTTTAGCTCTTATCCCCATCAGTCTCTTTGTTTTATAGGTGGGAACTGAACCACTTATAAAACAAAGGCGCACAACAATTCACCAATCCTCCCCTTCTATTCTCATTCATGTGATGCACTGAATGAAAGAAATCTCCCAACAAGGTCGGCACCGGATTTCCCAACACGAAGAGGCGTATGGCGTCTACGTCCACAAATTTCACCACATTAGGGAACAGGACAATCCCATACACACAAAGAGCCAACACATCATTGAAACCCCTCTGGTCACCATCTTCAAGCTTCTTCTTTGCTTCTCCCTGTAAGAAACTCAGATGAAAACCATTAACTCCTCCCTTCTTACACATATTAGCCTTCAAGACTGATTTCCCCAAATATGTGGCTGAAGCAACCATGTTGAGATCGGGCAGAAACTCGGAACTGTAGAATAGCAACTGCGGCTTGATAGGAACTCTGAGAAAACTAGCAACCTCCTCCAAAGTAGGGACCAAAATATAATTTGGGAACATGAAACACCTCAATGGAGGGTCATAGAACTACAACAATGTAAAGAGAGCATCATGTTGATCTTTGGAGAGAACCGTAACGAAACTTAGAATCAAACCATAATCCTTCCGGAATCCTTCTAGAGAACCGTGATCCATTAACTTCATCAACTGTTGAATAGACTCCAAGCAAACCACAGGAAACTTGTAGGCGGCGTGTCTCTTTCTGCCAATGTCCATCTCGGAAAAACCAGAGAACCCCAACCGGAATCAAGAAGAAGATGTAAACCCCCCTAGAAATAGATAAACATGTATTAAATGATATAAATGCCACATGATGTGATGCAATGCAGTGACATGGAAATCAAGATTGTTGTATCTGCTTGAACAACTGTTGGGTTGCACTGTTTGAAGAGAAACCTACTGAGGAATATAATACAAGATCAAAACTCTGCTCCATAAAACCAGGTTGGTTGGAGGTTAAGGTTTCCTGAATTTAGCCCGCCCCTCACCAGTAGGTTCTAAGAACAGAAGTTCGTCAACTTCAGCCCTTCAGTCGAGAATAATACGTTTACCACTGAAGGTTTGGCATTATTACGGGATAAAAGACCTCCACTGACTCCCCTCAACAGGATATCCTAAAGCAAGTTCCCAGTCTCGGGGTCCTCGGATTGAGCAGTGAGAATGCGCCCACCAGAGCTAACATAAACGCGTCTCAGAGGAGAGGCCTCGACTAAGTTCTCGGGAAATGGTCACCAGAGTCGACGATTTCTAAAGGAATATCGGTCGTTATGGAACACCCATAGGACAAAATATATCCAACAGAAACCTCGTCTGGAATGTGGGTCTCATGAACGACTTAACGTAGCAACATGCCACGCAAGCCTCATGACCATCCACTCTAAAACCTGTGTGTACGCTCAAACCTGGGTAGTGGGCTTATCTCATAGAACATCCCACCCCGACAAACAAACAACCCAACATAACCACCAGATACAGCAGACATATGTACATGAATGCAATAAGGTAAAGCAGGTAAATAAATAACTGTACAAAAGAAATAAACACCCAACCAACAAGAAACCTACAAAAGCTAGGAGGGACTCGCTTAGGGAAACCGGGTCCCTAGCAGAGTCGCCAGCTATCGCAACCTGTAGCACCTCAAATTTGCACCCCTCATTCATGCATTCATTTTTTGGTCATGTAACATTTCATATTGCATTTCATCATCAAAGACATTTTGTGGGTTCTATCTGGGTGATCAGTCAACACAAGGGAATGACTTGAGTTACTTCCAACATGTTCAAATGGGGTCTATTCATCATTCAAAACGCTAATCTTGAAGGAGCAAAAGTCTGTTCCTGAGTTATCATGCTCGCTAGGCGAGCAGCGTGGTTCGCTTAGCGAATCTGAACTGTCATGCTCGCTAGGCGAGCAAATTCTTCGCTAGGCGAAGCTCACGCGTTTTAAAAATATAACAGAAAAATCTTGGACTTGGACCTCTCTCATTTGAGCCCACAAAGCCACGAAAATCAAGTTATAAATTCTAAAATTTCAGTAGAAGAAAAACCCTAGAGAGATGAAGAACAGAACAGGGAAGAGAGAGAAGAGCTAACAGAATTCAGAGCAGCCTCCATAGACACTGAAGAAAAAACTCCTCTGCACAAGATCACCTCTACCAATTCAGTCTCAATCGATCTCCCCAACCAGGGTTTGGGGTTGCTGAAATCGGACTGTTATCAAGGAAGAAACCAAAACCCGCAGGCATTCGCTAGCACCTCGCTAAGCGAACATGTAGCAAAGCTTCGCTAGCACCTCGCTAAGCGAAGCAGTAGCGATCGTGACAGTAGCTGTTTTTTTCTGTTTGCTCTATAATTTGTTTTCTGTTTTGTGACATGTTTTCTATTGCATCCGCGCACTGTTTACCTGACGCGTTGTTGTTGTGTTTCTTTTGTTTGGTGCAACTCTAGATTGCACCCCATCATGTTATTCTAACTTGTTTGTTGAGTTTTGTGAGGGCTCACATGACTCCTGAAGAGATAGCTTTCTTGGTATTCCACTTTATTTGTGGGATGCCACTTGGAGATTTATTCCGATTACTTGTACTGACTTGCTTTCTTTGATGGTTCCAGCTTGAGAGATCTCTGGGTTTCTTATCTCTTTCGTAACTGTTATTTCGGATCTTTGTCCGTGGGGTAGATCTCTTGATCCCTTTTACATCTTTCCCGCATTTTACCGCTTTCTTAGCAGGAAGACCTCGATACGAGGCAATGTTTTTTGTGTTTACTTTTGTGCTAAAGACCTCCATGAAGAGGCAATTGACGGATAAAAGGGATTAGTAGTCAATCCCCCGTTATTCAGTATGTCATTCTTTATGCTCGCCCTACCTGTCGATGTTCAGAACAAAAGCCCAAGATCTTTTATTCGGTCGGTCAGTGGAGAGGGTTTCACCTTTCTGAATCTCCACTTTTTGTCATGAGCTCACCTTGTCCAGGGTTAAGAGCTATGAGGTCTTATCCTCATTACCCTTTTAATCTGCTCACCCTGACGTTCAGTGTCAGTGGTTAAGAGCCCATTTGATTACCTTTCCATGGCTTATTTGTCGAGGTTTATATGACCCCTCTTGACTAAAGCCCTACCCACGTGTGTTTGAACCCCCTTATTGGTGTATTTACTTTATGCATGTTTGTTTTGTATGGTGTGATCGTCTCCCCATAGGATTGCTAGACTTCGTATAGTCTCACATTTGCATGTCAATTAAGGTAGCACGGTTCCTTCGTTTAGGACTTCCTTTTTGCACGAGCATTCCTAAAACACAAACAAACTCATTGATTTTTCTTCTCCTGAGAACACGTTAACTCCTTCTACTACAGGCGAGTAAGTCTCCGAAGGTCGAGCATCCGGTAGATTGCGTAGTAACGTCGTTCACTTAAAAAAACACAAAACAAAAATAGGTTAGCCGAACTGCGTTTTGCTCTGATTCTCATTCCAGATGAGATACGTAGGCATAAGACGCGAAGTCTTACCGAGCACACTTCTCTTTAACCCATAGGTAGCCGAGCTACGAAGACTCTGATTCTCATATTCAGATGAGATACGTATGCAATGGATGCGACATCCGTGCGAGTCATTTTCTTTTGACCCCTCTTTTAGTAAATAGTACATTAGATAAACCCACACCCTTTAGACAAGAACAACAAGAGTGGATCCCGTAGAGTACTACGGATGCGTAAGGGTGCTAATACCTTCCCTTCGCATAATCGACTCCCGAACCCAAGATTTGGTTGCGAGACCTTGTCTTTTCCTTTCATTTTTCCAGGTTTACTTCGAGCGTTTCCTTTCCCTCCTTTGGGATAAATAACGCACGGTGGCGACTCTTCTGTCATTTCTTTTCCTTTTTCGCCAGTTGTTTTGTTTCGCATTTAGGTTGCGACAGCTGGCAACTCTGCTAGGGACCCGGTTTCCCTAAGCGAGTCCCTCCTAGCTTTTGTAGGTTTCTTGTTTATTGGGTGTTTATTTCTTTTGTACAGTTATTTATTTACCTGTTTTACCTTATTGCATTCATGTCCATATGTTTGCTGTATCTGTGGGTTCTGTGGAGTTGTTTGTTGGGGTGGGATGTTCTATGAGTGATAAGCCCACTACCCAGGCTTGAGCGTACACACAGGTTTTAGAGTGGATAGTCATGAGGCTTGCGTGGCATGTTGCTACATTAAGTCGTTCATGAGACCCACATTCCAGACGAGGTTTCTTTTGGATATATTTTGTCCTATTGGTGTTCCATAACGACAGATGTTCCTCTAGAAATCGTCGACTCTGGTGACCATTTCCCGAGAACTCAGTCGAGGCCTCTCCTCCAAGACGCGTTTATGTTAGCTCTGGTGGGCACATTCTCGCTGCTCAATCCGAGGACCCCGAGACTGGGAACTTACTATTAGGATATCCTGTTGAGGGGAGTTAGTGGAGGTCTTTTATCCCGCAATAATGCCAAACCTTCAGTGGTAAACGTATTATTCTCGACTGAAGGACTGAAGCTGATGAACTTCTGTTCTTAGAACCTACCAGTGAGGGGCGGGCTAAATTCAGGAAACCTTAACCTCCAACCAACCCGGATTTCTAGAGCAGAGTTTTGATCTTGTATAATATTCCTCAGTGGTTTTCTCTTCAAACAGTGCAACCTGATAGTTGTTCAAGCAGATACAGCAATCCTGATTCCCATGTCACTGCATTGTATCACATCATTTTGCATTCATATCATTTAACACATGTTTATCCATTCCCAAGGGTTTTATATCTTCTTCTTGATTCTAGTCGGGGTTTTCTTACAATGTTTATCTGATGCGAGACTGGAATCAAGGGGGAAGAATACCCGTTGGAATTGATAAACATGTCATTGCATTTGCATACACATTAGCATGTCTTGCATAACAGGTATCACCGCAGTGTTCTTAGTTTATTTGGTGTTCCACAGCAGGATAGCTGACTCAGGCATTCACCGGTACGGTACTCACAGAAATCGACAGAGAGCAATGGAAAGCCTACAAGTAGAGCTCGCCGAGATGAGGATCCGCATGACCCCATTCATGGATGTGGTTCAAGGGGTGGCTCAGGGACAGCAAGAGCTCAAGCAGATGATGCAGAGGAATCCCGCCACTACTCAACCAGAGACGTTGACTGATCCTCCAGCTGGAGAGGTTAACGGACCCAGTGGACCGGGGCCTACCCCGATCCCACATGTCAACTCCGATCAACAGCCCGTCCACGATGATCAGGACGATCAGTTCACCCGAATGCAGGAAGACTTTGGCATGGGCCATGGCATGGACCCCATGTTCAGGAGATTAGAGGAGAGGCTGAAGGCAGTGGAAGGACAAAATCCTCTGGGAGTAGACGTTGCTGACTTGGGATTGGTCCCAGGCGTGAGGGTACCACCGAAATTCAAGGTCCCGATATTTGACAAATACAGTGGCAACTCTTGCCCAAAGACCCATGTGCAAGCCTATTTCCGTAAGATGGTTGCATACTCTGACGATGAAAAGTTGCTTATGTACTTTTTCCAGGATAACCTAGCTGGGGCATCCCTGGAATGGTATATGAGGCTGGACAGAGCCCACATCCACTGCTGGAGGGATTTGGCTGAGGCTTTCGTGAAGCAGTATCAGTATAATGCAGACATGGCTCCGGACAG
The DNA here is from genome assembly GCF_024323335.1 of Lathyrus oleraceus. NCBI lineage: Eukaryota > Viridiplantae > Streptophyta > Magnoliopsida > Fabales > Fabaceae > Lathyrus > Lathyrus oleraceus. The sequence goes on from NC_066580.1 coordinate 326,570,963, forward strand.
AACTCAACTTCAGAATCTGTCTCTTAAAAGCAATGAGTGCTTCAGGGAATATGCTCAACGCTGGAGGGAGACAGCTTCCCGTGTTCAACCTCCTATGTTGGAGAAGGAAATGGCTAACATGTTCATGAACACTCTGCCTGGACCTTACTTGGAGCGCCTGGTGGGTTGCAATGCCTCCAACTTTACTGACGTAGTCTCTACCGGCGAAAGGGTGGAGAACTATTTGAAGACATGCAAGATCCAGAGTGGAGGTGGATCTTCATCAGGGGTGAAAAAGTCGTTCATTCAGGGGCAGAAGAGGAGAGAAGGGGATGCAAATGCCATATCTTCTTATCAGAACAGGGGTAACCAGAGGAATAACTTTCAGTGCTATCATCAACAACCGTATGTTGCGGCTGTGACCATTCCGGCTGCAGCACCACTACAACCACAACAACCACAACGTCAGCAAACTCAGTACCAACAACAACAAACGGGTAACAGACCCGCCTACCAACAGAGGCAAAGGATGATGGACCGGCGTTTCGACACTCTTCCGATGTCGTACGCTCAGTTACTTTCTAGTCTTCAACAACTACAACTTGTGCAGTTACGCACTCTGGCTCCTCCTGTTGGTAGGCTTCTGGTGGGTTACGACGCCAACGCTAGGTGTAACTTCCCCTCTGGGGAACCTGGCCACAATATTGAGAACTGCAAATCTTTTAAGCATGTAGTTCAGGACCTCATAGATTCAAAGGCCATCAACCTTGCACCGGCTCCTAATATCGTCAACAATCCCATGCCACAACATGGTAGTGCGAATGTTAATATGATGGAAGGGGAAGCCAGATCCGTCAAAGATGTGTTGAAGCTGAAGACTCCGTTGTTGGATATCAAGGGCTACTTGCTGAAGGCCGATGTTTTCCCTGGTTGTGGGAGGGGTTGTATGGTTTGTGCTACTCAAAGTGGAGGTTGTTTGAAGCTGCAGCAGGGTATCCAGGCCTTGCTCGACGAAGGTACCCTCCAGGTTGAAGATTTGTCTGTCCAAGAGTCTGTGGAAGGGGTTGAGGAAGAGGTGTTTGAAGATGCTACTGATGAATTCGTAGATGTTGTTCCTACTGATTCTGTAATCATTGATGATGTTTCAATGAATGAGATTTCAGAGTATGACTATGATGTTGCTACTATGATGTTGCTATGATGAAGGGCAACCGGTGCCACCAGCGCGACCGTCCTTTATGACCATCACAACCCCTGGTCCTTTACCTTTCACCAGCAAAAGGGCCATTCCATGGCATTATGGAGGGAGTGTGTACACACACGATCATGGAGTGGAACAGCCACTGAAAACAGAAGAGGTGCAGAATCTGAAGTCGAAATACAAGATCCCGCAGTGGACAATATTGGTGGAATCGGGCGATTCACCAGGAGTGGTAGACTGTTCTCACCACCCGTTACCCAAACTGATAGTGCTGATGCTGCGGCGAAAGCCAAAGGCAAAAAAGTTGTGAATGAGGGTACCTTTGCACCCCAGGCTGGTTCTGAGCCCACTTTTGTGAAGGATGTGGATGAGCTTTTGAGAATTATCAAGAAAAGTGACTACAAGATAGTCGATCAGTTGATTCAGACTCCGTCCAAGATATCCATTCTCTCACTCCTATTGTGTTCGGAGGCGCACAGGGAAGCACTGCTGAAAGTCCTAAACGCTGCATATGTGCCTCAGGAGATCTCAGTGAACCAACTGGAAGGAATTGTTGCAAATGTTCATGCAAGCAACGGGTTAGGTTTTACTGATTCTGACTTAACACCAGCTGGACGCAGCCATAACAAGGCTTTGCACATCTCGATGGAATGCAAAGACACCCTGTTATCTCATGTTCTGGTGGATACAGGTTCCTCTCTTAATGTGCTACCCAAGAGAGCCCTGTCAAGGTTAGAAGTAGAGGGTTTGGTCCTGAAGCCTTCAGATCTTATTGTGAGAGCCTTTGATGGTTCTAAGAGGTCGGTGTTCGGAGAGGTAGAATTGCCAATTCATATTGGATCACAAACCTTCAACACCGTCTTCTATGTGATAGATATCAGTCCTTCCTATAGTTGCCTGCTGGGTCGTCCTTGGATCCACAATGCTGGGGCAGTCTCTTCAACTTTACATCAAAAGATTAAATTCCCAGTCAATGGAAGGATTATCACCGTCTGTGTTGAGGAGGACATTCTGGTCAGTAACCTGTCTACATTCATGTAGAGGTAGAAGGTGAATTTCATGAGACCCTATGTCAGGCCTTTGAGGCAGTTCAGGTCAAGGACGCAGCTCCGGTGGAAGAAGTTAAAGCAGGTGCCTCTATCTCGTCCTTCAAGCAGGCACAGGCCTTGGTAGATTTGGGCGTTGCCCCCGGTTGGGGACGTCTGTTGGAGTTACCAATGAAAGAAGACAAGTTCGGGATTGGGTATCAGCCAGCTCTGACTTCTACAACTTCAACACTTCAGACTCGTCAGGGGCCGATTACTTTCTCCAGCGATGGCGTCATTCATTACGGCCAGGTCTCTACAGTCAACAAAGAAGAGGGGGATAGTGATTGTGACATCGATAACTGGGTGCGTCCAAGAATCCCGGGTGAAGTCATCAACAACTGGTCTTCTGAGGAGATTGTCCAAGTCACTTTTCTGGAGGAGTAATTTTTCTTGTTTATTCATGCATATCCAAGTCTTATGTTCCGCCCAGGGCGTAATGACTCATTGTAGGGCTCATCTATGTGGATACTTGCATTTTTTATCATAAATAAAGGACGTCTTTTTGCATTCAAATATTTTGTTCACTGTTTTTCTATTTTTGTAGTTTTCAAAAAAAACAAATCAAAAAATATCTGGCAATGTTTTTTTTAGTTTTCACTTTTTTTTCACACTCATAAGCACATACCATCACTCATGCAGATGCACGTCACTGGATCCTATTGATAACAGTTCTGCTATGACTTGCTACGACTTTGAAAATCCAATCTTTCAAGCTGAAGAAGAGGGTGATGAAGACTGTGAACTCCCTGAAGAACTTGCCAGGTTATTAAAGCAAGAGGAAAGGGTCATTCAACCGCATCAAGAGTCTACTGAAGCGATTAATCTTGGCACCGAGGACGCCAAGAAAGAAATCAAGATAGGGGCTGCTTTGAAAGATAATATGAAGAAGGGGCTGATTGAATTCCTGCAAGAGTATGTTGACATCTTCGCCTGGTCTTATCAGGACATGCCAGGGCTTGACACAGACATCGTGGTACACCGCTTGCCTCTCAAAGAGGGTTGTCCTCCGGTCAAGCAGAAGCTCAGAAGAACAAGACCAGAGATGGCTGTCAAGATAAAGGAAGAAGTGCAAAAACAGTTGGATGCAGGGTTTCTAGCAGTCACCAATTATCCGCCATGGGTTGCAAACATCGTTCCAGTACCTAAGAAGGATGGAAAGGTACAGATGTGTGTCGACTACTGGGATCTGAACAGAGCTAGCCCTAAGGATGATTTCGCATTACCTCACATTGACGTTTTGGTAGATAACACAGCTCAGTTCTCGGTTTTCTCCTTCATGGATGGCTTTTCTGGCTATAATCAAATCAAGATGGCACCAGAAGACATGGAGAAGATAACATTCATAACCCCATGGGGCACCTTCTGCTACAAGGTGATGCCGTTTGGTCTGAAAAATGTTGGGGCAACATATCAACGAGCTATGGTAACTCTTTTCCATGATATGATTCATCATGAAATTGAGGTTTATGTTGACGATATGATTGCCAAATCTCAGACAGAAGAAGAACATTTGGTGAATCTGCAGAAACTGTTTGAGTGTTTGAGAAAATTCAAGCTAAGGCTTAATCCGAACAAGTGTACTTTCGGGGTGAGATCTTGAAAACTGCTAGGTTTTATTGTTAGTGAAAAAGGGATCGAGGTGGATCCAGCCAAAGTGAAAGCGATACAAGAAATGCCTGAGCCAAGAACAGAGAAACAAGTCTGTGGTTTCTTAGGGAGGTTGAACTACATTGCAAGGTTCATCTCTCACCTAACAGCCACGTGTGAGCCAATTTTCAAGTTGCTAAGAAAAGATCAGGCCATCAGGTGGAATGACGATTGTCAAGGGGCTTTTGAAAAGATAAAAGAGTACTTGAAGAATCCCCCTATCCTCATGCCTCCAGTCCCGGGGAGACCGCTGATTATGTATTTGACAGTACTCGATAATTCCATGGGTTGTGTTCTCGGTCAACACAACGAGACAGGTAGGAAAGAGCATGCCATCTACTACCTGAGTAAGAAATTCACAGACTACGAGTCGAGATACTCAATGCTTGAAAAGACATGTTGTGCACTTGCATGGGCTGCTAAGCAATTGAGACAATACAATCAGACTCACACAACCTTATTGATCTCCAAGATGGATCCAGTCAAGTATATATTCGAGAAGCCAGCTCTCACCGAAAGGGTTGCTCGTTGGCAAATGGTACTGACAGAGTACGATATCCAGTATACATCCCAGAAAGCCATCAAGGGGAGTATTCTGTCAGACTATCTTGCTCAACAGCCGGTTGAAGATTATGAGCCGATGAAGTTTGATTTTCCGGATGAAGACATCATGTTCCTCAAGATGAAAGACTACGAAGAGCCAGTTGTTGAGGAAGGACCTGATCCAAACGAAAAGTGGACTTTGGTGTTTGATGGGGCTGTCAATGCCAGAGGAAGTGGAATTGGTGCTATCATTACCACCCCGGAAGGTGCCCACATGCCTTTCACCGCTCGTCTGAATTTCGAGTGCACGAATAATGAGGTTGAGTATGAAGCATGTATCTTGGGTATTGAGCAAGCCATTGATTTAAGAATCAAGACTTTGGACATCTTCGGAGATTCAGCTCTAGTGATCAATCAAGTGAATGGTGATTGGAATACTCTCCAGCCTACTCTGGTCCCCTACAGAGACTACACGAGAAGACTGTTGACTTTCTTCACAACAGTAAAGCTGTATCATATACCTCGTGATGAGAACCAGATGGTTGATGCTCTTGCTACTCTATCCTCCATGATCAAGGTGAGTCGGTGGAACCATGTTCCCAGGATCGATGTTATGCGCCTTGATAGGGCCGCGTATGTGTTTGCTGCTGAACTGGTAGTTGACGACAAGCCTTGGTATCACGACATCAAGTGCTTTCTGAAGAATCAAGAGTACCCTGCAGGGGCATCCAACAATGATAGAAAGACTTTGAGAAGATTGGCAGGCAGTTTCTTCTTCAACAAAGACGATGCTCTGTATAAGATGAACTTCGACATGGTTTTGCTCAGATGTGTGGATAGACACGAAACAGACATGTTAATGCAGGAAGTTCATGAAGGCTCCTTCGGTACTCATTCCGGAGGACATGCAATGACTAAGAAATTGTTAAGAGCACGTTATTACTGGATGACCATGGAATCTGATTGTTTTAAATATGCTCGGAAGTGCCATAAATGCCAGATTTATGCTGATAAGGTACATGTGCCGCCAAATCCTTTGAATGTGATGTCTTCGCCGTGGCCTTTTGCTATGTGGGGCATTGATATGATTGGAAAGATTTTGCCGACCGCCTCCAATGGGCATCGCTTCATCCTTGTTTCCATCGACTATTTCACCAAGTGGGTCGAAACAGCGTCATTCGCGAATGTCACCAGACATGTGGTTGCCCGATTCATTAAGAAAGAAATCATTTGTTGTTATGGGATTCCCGAAAGAATCATTACTGATAATGGTTCTAATCTCAATAACAAAATGATGAAGGAGTTGTGCCAGAACTTCAACATTCAACATCATAATTCTTCCCCTTATCGTCCTAAGATGAACGGTGTTGTTGAGGCAGCAAATAAGAACATAAAGAAGATTGTGCAGAAGATGGTCATCATGTACAGAGATTGGCATGAGATGCTACCCTTCGCCTTGCATGGGTACCGTACTTCAGTACGTACATCGACCGGGGCAACCCCTTACTCCCTTGTGTATGGTATGGAAGCAGTCCTACCTGTTGAAGTGGAGATTCCTTCTCTAAGAGTCCTGTTGGATGTCAAATTAGACGAAGCTGAATGGATTCGGATAAGGTTCAATGAGTTGAGTCTTATCGAAGAGAAGCGAATGGCAGCCATCTGTCATGGGCAGTTGTATCAGAGTCGGATGAAGAGAGCCTTTGATCGAAGAGTGCGTCCTCGATGTTTCCAAGTTGGAGATTTAGTGTTGAAAAGGATCCTTCCTTCTCAAACAGATCACAGGGGCAAGTGGACTCCTAACTATGATGGACCATACATTATCACCAAGATTTTCGATGGTGGGGCCTTAATGCTTGCAACTATGGATGGTGAAGATTTCACTTCCTCTGTGAACTCAGACGCAGTTAAAAAATACTTCGCATAAAATAGACCTGCTGGACAATAAAAAGAATAGTCCAGGCAAAAAATGGGCATCCCGACGAACCAAGAAAATGAAAAGGTTCGGGAAAAAATTAGGGATTAAAAATGAAAAGATTGTACACCCGGTAAGTTGAAAACCTGAAAGGGAAACTTAGGCAAAAATAGGTATCCCGGTGGATTGAAAACCCGAAAGGGCGATCCAGGCAAAAGTTAGGGATTAAGCGAATGACTGTGTTCTGAGTAGTTCTGAATCTCATCATGCCGATAACTGGAAACTTTCGAAAGGTAGGAAACATTCCAATCACCTTTTTCGGAAAGCTGATCATCTAGAGGATCTTGAAGACGAGCGAGTCATAGCGGAATTGGAACCCGATAGAAATCCATTTCACATTGCCATTAGATTAATTCCTGTTTTTTTATTTTTTGTGCGATTACCTCTTTCCAGGGATTGCTTCCTGATGTAAATGCATATTCAGAGGCCACTCAATCAATAAAATCATGTTATTCAGTACATCTCTGTGTTCATTTTCATTTTACTATTTTGTTTGCCAAAATGACGTCCGAATTTTTGATAAACATTGCATCATGAAACATAAGAGCTTTACAGGTACGTGCTCAATAAACATTAAAAATTGTTGTAAATTTTAAGTTCTTTGGATCGTCTATTCAGAACAGGTACACTCGGGACATTTCCTTAAGGTTCCCAGCAGATGATCACGGATGTTTTTCCTCAACAGTTGGAATTTGGTATCTTATCCCTGCAAAGCTGGTCCGAGAGTTGGATTCTTCAATCCCCAGCAGACTCTCACTGTTGTACTTCCCCAAACGTGTGTTTCAGACTATACACTCCCCAGTAGAGTTGACAGTGCCAGACTGTATATCCCCAGCGGAGTTGACAGTGCCAGACTGTATTTTCCCAGCAGAAGCGGCTGCTCCTTAGAGTTCGATGCCAGATCGATGATCTCGACGCTAGACCCAAAGTCTCTTTCCTTGAAGCAGAATCTCAGTACCATATCGGTGTTTGCTTCCCCTGGTGAGTCGGCTCTCGTGCAGATTATGGTTGCCAGAACCACTGTCGCTAGTCAGAGCCTTGGTATTTTGCCATTCGCCAGAACACTTTGTGACGGGTCATTTCCCCACAGAGTTCTTTGTGTTGTGCATCCCTAACAGCCTTGCCAAGGGTCCAAAAGATGGTGATCATTTCCCCAGTAGAATTCCTTGCCTCAGCTTGGCGTTCTCTCTAGTCAAGCATTTCGCATCCCTGCATGTAGAATCATATTGCATTGCATCCTCCCAAATTGCGTAGCATTTCCATTTTCATGGAGCATTACGCCATTGAAAAATTCAAACATACGCATGTAAAGCATAAGGCATTCTCGGTATCCCAAGTGATAAGCCAGAAGTTGTTTCCAGTACTCAGACTGAAGGTTGTTCATGACTTATCTTTATTATTCCCAGCATGGGTTGTTGGCCCATGCGCCGCCTCAATTATCATTTTCCTTATTTATGCCGATGCTGGCGGGCATGAAATTTTCCGGTATTCAGACCGAAGTGGCATTCAGGCCAATTTTCCGATGTTCAGATCGAAGAAGTTTCCGACGTTCAGGTCGACGCAACTTGTGGCATTCAGGCCAGTTTTTCGGGTATTCAGACCAAAGTGGCATTCAGGCCAATTTTCCAATGTTCAGATCGAAGAAGTTTCCGACGTTCAGGTCAACGCAACTTGTGGCATTCAGGCCAGTTTTTTGGGTATTCAGACCGAAGTGGCATTCAGGACAATTTTCCGATGTTCAGATCGAAGAAGTTTCCGACATTCAGGTCGAAGCAACTTGTGGCATTCAAGCCAGGTTTCCAGTATTCAGACCAAAGTGGCATTCAGGCCAATTTTCCGATGTTCAGATCGAAGAAGTTTCCGACGTTCAGGTCGACGCAACTTGTGGCATTCAGGCCAGATTTTCTGGTATTCAGACCGAAGTGGCATTCAGGCCGGTCTCTCGGTGTTCAGACCGATATTAATAATCTCTTATCTCTCGATGCTCAGATCGAAGTCATTTCCAGTATTCGGAATGATGAGCGGCATTCAGGCCATGGTTATTTCTGTGTTACCATTTATTTTGGTATTCAGGTTAACATTCTTTTTCGGTATTCGGATCGACTCTCACCGTACCAGACGGATTCTTCTTGCAAGACCACCTCTTTGCCGATTCTGACAGGCATTGTTACTTCACTTCACTTCAGTGTAAGTTTTCGGGCTTTTATTATATTCAATCCCTTGATACCTCGAAAGTGCGAAAGCCGCTGCTATCTTCTTTTCGGGTCTCCAGTTGATTGAATAGGGGCAGCTGTAGCACCTCAAATTTGCACCCCTCATTCATGCATTCATTTTTTGGTCATGTAACATTTCATATTGCATTTCATCATCCAAGACATTTTGTGGATTCTATCTGGGTGATCAGTCAACACAAGGGAATGACTTGAGTTACTTCCAACATGTTCAAATGGGCTTTATTCATCATTCAAAATGCTAATCTTGAAGGAGCAAAAGTCTGTTCCTGAGCTGTCATGCTCGCTAGGCGAGCAGCGTGGTTCTCTTAGCAAATCTGAACTGTCATGCTCGCTAGGCGAGCAAATTCTTCGCTAGGCGAAGCTCATGCGTTTTAAAAATATAACAGAAAAATCTTGGACTTGGACCTCTCTCATTTGAGCCCACAAAGCCACGAAAATAAAGTTATAAATTCTAAAATTTCAGTAGAAGAAAAACCCTAGAGAGACGAAGAACAGAACAGGGAAGAGAGAGAAGAGCTAACAGAATTCAGAGCAGCCTCCATAGACACTGAAGAAAAAACTCCTCTGCACAAGATCACCTCTACCAATTCAATCTCAATCGATCTCCCCAACCAGGGTTTGGGGTTGCTGAAATCGGACTGTTATCAAGGAAGAAACCAAAACCCGCAGGCATTCGCTAGCATCTCGCTAAGAGAACATGTAGCGAAGCTTCGCTAGCACCTCGCTAAGCGAAGCAGTAGCGATCATGAAAGTAGCTGTTTTTTTCTGTTTGCTCTCTAATCTGTTTTCTGTTTTGTGACATGTTTTCTATTGCATCCGCGCACTGTTTACCTGACGCGTTGTTGTTATGTTTCTTTTGTTTGATGCAACTCTTGATTGCACCCCATCATGTTATTCTAACTTGTTTGTTGAGTTTTCTGAGGGCTCACATGACTCATGGAGAGATAGCTTGCTTGGTATTCCATTTTATTTGTGGGATGCCACTTGGAGATTTATTCCGATTACTTGTACTGACTTGCTTTCTATGATAGTGCCAGCTTGAGAGATCTCTGGGTTTCTTGTCTCTTTAGTTACTGTTATTTCGGATCTTTGTCCGTGGGGTAGATCTCTTGATCCCTTTTACATCTTTCCCGCATTTTACCGCTTTCTTAGCTGGAAGACCTCGATAGGAGGCAATGTTTTTTGTGTTTACTTTTGTGCTAAAGACCTCCATGAAGAGGCAATTGACGGGTAAAAGGGATTAGTAGTCAATCCCCCGTTTTTCAGTATGTCATTCTTTATGCTCGCCCTACGTGTCGATGCTTCAGAACAAAAGCCCAAGATCTTTTGTTCGGTCGGTCAGTGGAGAGGGTTCCACCTTTCTGAATCCCCATTTTTTGTCATGAGCTCACCCTGTCTAGGGTTAAGAGCTATGAGGTCTTATCCTCATTACCCTTTTGATCCGCTCACCCTGACGTTCAGTGTTAGTGGTTAAGAGTCCATTTGATTACCTTTCCATGGCTTGTTTGTCGAGGTTGATATGACCCCTCTTGACTAAAGCCCTACCCACGTGTGTTTGAACCCCCTTGTTGGTGTGTTTACTTTATGCATGTTTGTTTTGTATGGTGTGATCGTCTCCCCATAGGATTGCTAGACTTCATATAGTCTCTCATTTGCATGTCAATTAAGATAGCACGGTTCCTTCGTTTAGGACTTCCTTTTTGCATGAGCATTCCTAAAACACAAACAAACTCATTGATTTTTCTTCTCCTAAGAACATGTTAACTCCTTCTACTACAGGCGAGTAAGTCTCCGAAGGTCGAGCATCCGGTAGATTGCGTAGTAACGCCGTTCACTTAAAAAAACACAAAACAAAAATAGGTTAGCCGAACTACGTTTTGCTCTGATTCTCATTCCAGATGAGATACGTAGGCATAAGACGCGAAGTCTTACCGAGCACACTTCTCTTTAACCCATAGGTAGCCGAGCTACGAAGACTTTGATTCTCATATTCAGATGAGATACGTATGCAGTGGATGCGACATTCGTGTGAGTCATTTTCTTTTGACCCCTCTTTTAGTAAATAGTACATTAGATAAACCCACACCCTTTAGACAAGAACAACAAGAGTGGATCCCGTAGAGTACTACGGATGTGTAGGGGTGCTAATACCTTCCCTTCGCATAATCGACTCCCGAACCCAAGATTTGGTTGCGAGACCTTGTCTTTTCCTTTCCTTTTTCCAGGTTTACTTCGAGCGTTTCCTTTCCCTCCTTTGGGATAAATATCGCACGGTGGCGACTCTTTTGTCATTTCTTTTCCTTTTTCGCTGGTTGTTTCGTTTCGCATTTAGGTTGCGACACAACCTAAACGCGAAACGAAACAACCGGCAAAAAAAAAAAATGACAGAAGAGTCGCCACTGTGCGTTATTTATCTTGAAGGAGGGAAAGGAAACGCTCGAAGTAAACCTGGAAAAAGGAAAGGAAAAGATAAGGTCTCGCAACCAAATCTTGGGTTCGGGAGTCGATTATACGAAGGGAAGGTATTAGCACCCCAACGCATCCGTAGTACTCTACGGGATCCACTCTTGTTGTTCTTGTCTAAAGGGTGTGGGTTTATCTAATGTACTATTTACTAAAAGAGGAGTCAAAAGAAAATGACTCGCACGGATGTCGCATCCACTGCATACGTATCTCATATGAATATGAGAATCAGAGTCTTCGTAGCTTGGCTGACCTATTTGTTTATTTTGTGTTTTTTTTAGGTGAACGACGTTACTACGCAATCTACCGGATGCTCGACCTTCGGAGACTTACTCGCCTGTAGTAGAAGGAGTTAACGTGTTCTTAGGAGAAGAAAAATCAATGAGTTTGTTTGTGTTTTAGGAATGCTCATGCAACAAAGGAAGTCCTAGACGAAGGAACCGTGCTACCTTATTTGACATGCAAAAGAGAGACTATACGAAGCCTAGCAATCCTATGGGGAGACGATCACACCATACAAAACAAACATGCATAAAGTAAGCACGCCAACAAGGGGGCTCAAACATACGTGGGTAGGGCTTTAGTCAAGAGGGGTCATATCAACCTCGACAAACAAGCCATGGAAGGGTAATCAAACGGGCTCTTAACCACTAACACTGAACGTCAGGGTGAGCAGATCAAAAGGGTAATGAGGATAAGACCTCATAGCTCTTAACCCTGGACAGGGTGAGCTCATGACAAAAATTGGGGATTCAGAAAGGTGGAACCCTCTCCACTGACTGACCGGACAAAAGATCTTGGGCTTTTGTTCTGAAGCATCGACACGTAGTGCGAGCATAAAGAACGACACACTGAATAACGGGGGATTGACTACTAATCCCTTTTATCCGTCAATTGCCTCTTCATGGAGGTCTTTAGCACTGGTGCCTCTCCTTGGAGGTCTTTAGGCACAAAACTAAACACACAAAAACATTGCCTCCTATCGAGGTCTTCCAGCTAAGAAAGCGGTAAAATGCGGGAAAGATGTAAAAGGGATCAAAAGATCTACCACACGGATAAAGATTCGAAGTAACAGCAACTAAAGAAACGAGAAACCCAGAGATCTCTCAAGCTAGCACCATCAAAGAAAGCAAGTCAGCAAAGTAATCATAATAAATCTCCAAATGGTATCCCACAAATAAAGTGGAATACCAAGCAAGCTATCTCTTCAAGAGTCATGTGAGCCCTCACAAAAACTCAACAAACAAGTTAGAATAACAAGATGGGGTGCAATCAAGAGTTGCACCAAACAAAAGAATCATAACAACAACAACGTCAGGTAAACAGTGCACGGATGCAATAGAAAACATGTCACAAAGAAACACAAAACAGATTAGAGAGTAAACAAAAAAAAAACAACTACTGTCATGATCGCTACTTCTTCGCTTAGCGAAGATATAGCGAGGCTTTGCTACATGTTCTCTTAGCGAGGTGCTAGCGAATGCCTGCGGGTTCTGGTTCTTCCTTGATAACAGTCCGATTTCAGAGACCCTAAATCCTATGGTACCCATTTCAGAAATTAAGTGATCAAACATTCAAGGCATTGCTCTACATATTCATGCATGTCTAAACCCACATGTGAAACCTAACGATACCCACTCTTCCAAATTCACCCATAATGCCTCACACATTCAGAAATTTCAAATTGAAAGCATAAAGTAATGGAAATAGGGCAAACCTGATTGGAGAGATCGAATGAAATTGAATTGCCCGGTTGGGTTTGCAGAGCAATGTTAGGTTTTTTACGAGATGGAATTAGTAGAGGTGATTTTGTGCAAATGAGTTCTTCAAAGTGATTTCAGCTTTCACCACTTCCAGCTCTGTTCTTAGGGTTTTTGTTCTACTGATATTTTAGAATTTATAACTTGATTTTCGTGGCTTTGTGGGCTCAAATGAGAGAGGTCCAAGTCCAAGATTTTTCTGTTATATTTTTAAAACGTGTGGGCTTCGCCTAGCGAAGAATTTGCTCGCCTAGCGAGCATGACAGTTCAGGAAATTCCTTCTGAGCGCAGGTGACTCTGGTGGCTTTCTTGGGACTCGCTGGGCGAACCATTATGCTCGCCTAGCGAGCATGACAACTCAGGAACAGACTTTTGCTCCTTCAAGATTAGCGTTTTGAATGATGAATAGACCCCATTTGAACATGTTGGAAGTAACTCAACTCATTCCCTTGTGTTGACTGATCACCAAGATAGAACCCACAAAGTGTCTTGGATGATATTCAAGCTTCTTGGAGCTAATTCTGATTGACATGATGAAATGCAATATGAAATGTTAAATGACCTAAAAATGAATGCATGAATGAGGGGGGAAATTTGAGGTGCTACAATGGGGCGTTGAACGAGCGACAGTTGAGAAGAAGGAAGCCCAAGGAAGAGTACATGAACTAAGCTCTATAGACATGATGCAAGCTAAAATGGATGCATTAGCCCTCAAGGTCGAGCATATGTGCATAAACCCGAATACTGCAGCTGCAGTTTCATCAGATTGTGAGATATGTGGAACCAAAGGACCCCAATCTGCAGAATGCAGTCAATTAAACGAAACCCACTCTGAGCAAGTGAACTACACCCAAGGGAACCTATACTCGAATACTTATAACCCTGGATGGAGGAATCACCCAAACTTCTCCTATAAGAACAATAACCCAATCCAAAATAATGCACCTCTGAGACAAACAGGTTACCAAGCCTCAAGATCAAATCAACATATGCAACCTGTACCACCAAAGTCGAGCCTTGAGAAAATTATGGAAAATTTTATCACTGCTCAAACCCAAAAAAACAAAGAGTTCATGAACCAAAACATTCATGTTAACGAACTGATTACCCAGTTAGGAACCAAGGTTGACCAAATAGTTACTCATACTAAGATGCTTGAAACCCAGATCTCTCAGGTAGCTTTAAACCAAGCCCCCCAGACTACACCTGGAGGACAGTTCCCTGGACAACCTCAACAAAATCCGAGAGGGCAAGCCAATGCCATTACCCTACGAAGTGGGAACATTTATGATGAGCCACCAAACCCAATATTTGGTGAACCCAAAACTTCTAAGGAATATACGGAACCCACGGACGAAGTAAAGGAACCAGAGGAATCTGAAAACCAGGAAGGTCAAGAAAAAGGAGAAAAACCTAAAGATAAAACTTATGTACCACCCCCGCCATATAAACCACCTATACCATATCCGCAAAGACTCAAACAAACCCATATCAATAACCAGTATCAGAAATTTATTAAGATTATAGAAAAACTTCACGTAGAAATCCCTTTCAAAGAAGCCATCACCCAAATACCTTCTTATGCAAAGTTTCTCAAAGACATCCTTACCAACAAACGTAGGCTTGATGATCCGAAACCCTTGGAAATTAATTCCATTTCCGAGAATAAGTTAGCCAAAAAGGATAAAGATCCTGGAAATTTCTCGATTCCTTGTCTTTTGGGTAGTCATGTCATCGAAAAAGCTTTTCTAGACTTAGGAGCTAGTGTGAGCGTAATGCCTTTAGCAGTTTGTGAGAGGTTAAACTTAGGAGAATTACAGCCTACTAAGATGTCACTTCAGTTAGCCGATAGATCTGTTAAGTATCCGATAGGAATTTTAGAAGATGTCCATGTTAGGATAGGTCGGTTATTTATCCCTACTGATTTTGTTGTCATGGACATCAAAGAGGATAATGATATACCAATCCTTCTAGGTAGACCATTCTTATCAACTGCAGGAGCCATAATAGATGTCAAGAGAGGAAAGTTGACCTTTGAGGTAGGTGACGAGAAAATAGAATTTATACTCTCAAAATTTCTTATGGCACCTGTGATGGGAGACGCATGGTATGCCTTAGATATCATTGATGAATGCGTTAGGGAATTAGAACAAGAAGAGATTATAAAAACAATTAAGTTGCCATCAACTCTCATACTGGAAGATGATGACTTTAAGAAACCCTACATCGATGATAACCTTTACGAGTGTTTATCCCTTACCCCTGATCCTATGCCATGCTCTAAGAAACCAACCTTAGAACTTAAGGAACTTCCTAAGAACCTGAGATATGAGTTCCTCGATGAAGAGATGAACCGTCTAGTTATAGTCAGTGCTACCTTGAGCCAAGAGGAAACAAACCAACTTTTAGATGTTTTACGAAGATATCCCTCAGCCTTAGGATATAATATCTCTGACCTGAAACGTATATGCCCATCCGTATGCATGCATCAGATTTCGCTCGAAGAAGATTCAAAACCCTCCAGAGAACATCAGAAAAGAATAAACCCTATAATGAGTGATGTTGTTAAAAAATAAGTTCTTAAGTTACTTGAGGCAGGTATAATCTATCAGATCTCGGATAGTAAGTGGGTGAGCCCTGTGCATGTAGTACCTAAAAAGGGAGGCATCACAGTCGTGCAAAATGATAAAGGCGAACATGTAGCAAAACAGATAGAAGGAGGATGGCGGATGCGCATAGACTATAGAAAGTTAAATAAAGCAACCAGGAAGGATCATTTCCCTTTACCATTTATAGACCAGATGTTGGAGCGTCTAGCCAGACAATCTTACTTCTGCTATCTAGATGGATACTCTGGATTCTTCGAAATACCTATCCACCCTGAAGATCAAGAAAAAACTACCTTTACATACCCTTATGGAACTTTTGCCTACAGACGAATGCCGGTCGGCCTCTGTAACGCCCCAGCTACTTTCCAACGCTGCATGATGTCAATCTTTGCAGATTACCTAGATGGTATCATGGAAGTATTTATGGATGATTTCTCGGTTTGCGGATTAGATTTCCACAATTGTCTTGCTAACCTTGAGAAAATCCTGGAGAGATGCGTGGAGGTGAACCTCGTGTTAAACTGGGAAAAGTGTCATTTCATGGTGACCGAAGGAATTGTTTTAGTACATATAGTTTCCGAAAAAGGTATAGAGGTAGATAGAGCTAAGATAGAAGTTATAGAGAACCTAAAACCACCCAAAACCATCAGAGAAGTCCGAAGTTTTCTTGGACATGCTGGATTCTACCGGTGTTTTATCAAGGACTTCTCCAAAATAACTAAACCTTTAACTGGCCTTTTAATGAAAGATGTTGAATTCATTTTCGATGGAAAATGTAATGAAGCATTTAATCTTTTAAAGCAAGCATTAATATCATCACCTATTATGAAACCCCCTGATTGGTCAGAACCTTTTGAGATAATGTGCGACGCTAGTGATTATGCGGTTGGAGCCGTTCTAGGACAAAGGAAAGATAAAAAAATTACATGCAATTTAATATGTCAGTAGAACCCTGGATGCTGCCCAACTTAACTATGCAACAGCTGAAAAGGAATTACTCGCTGTAGTTTTTGCTATAGACAAATTTAGATCTTATCTAGTAGGAGCAAAAATTATAGTTTACACCGATCATGTTGTCATTCGTTACCTATTAAGTAAAAAGGATGCCAAGCCCAGGTTACTCTGATGGATTCTGTTACTACAAGGGTTTGATTTAGATATAAGAGATAAAAAGGCACTGAAAATGTAATAGTTGATCACCTTTCTAGGCTAGAACACCTAAAACCAGACTTAGTACCCATAAATGATGATTTTGCCTATGATAGACTGATAGCTAGACTTGAAACCATTGAAGATGATAGCCTAGGCCCTCATGAGCACTTCCGAAAATCCTTAGCAATAAGTAACATGCCATGGTATGCAGACTTTGTTAATTACCTAGCTGCTGATATCGTACCCCCTGATCTTGACTACCACCGCAAAAAAAGTTCTTCAACGATGTGAGAAACTTTTATTGGGACGAACCTCTCCTTTTCAAAAGGGGTAAAGATGGAATTTTTCGCCGTTGCGTTCCAGAAGAAGAGGTAAAAAGTATAATTGAGCATTGTCACTCTGCACCCTATGGTGGACATGCGAGCACCTCTAAGACATACACCAAGATTCTTCAAGATGGCCTATTATGGCCTACTATGTGGCGTGATGTCCATGCTTGCATTGTCAAATGTGATAGATGCCAACGCACTGGAAACATTTCAAGGCGTGACGAAATGCCTCTAAGAAAAATTCAGGAAGTAGAACTCTTCGACGTGTGGGGTATAGATTTCATGGGACCTTTCCCACCATCCTTAGGAAACAAGTATATCTTAGTAGTTGTAGACTACGTGTCTAAGTGGGTTGAAGCTATAGTTGCACCCACAAACGATACTAGGGTGGTGATTAAGTTATTTAAGAACTATATATTCCCTAGATTTGGAACACCCCGTTCAGTCATAAGTGATGGAGGATCACACTTCATATCGAGAATATTTGATAGACTTTTAAGAAAATATGGAGTTAGGCATATAGTAGCAACACCATACCACCCATAGACTAGTGGCCAAGTAGAAGTATCCAATAGGGAGATAAAACAAATTCTAAAAAAAACAGTTTCAATATCTAGAAGAGATTGGTCTCAGAAGCTTCAAGAAGCATTATGGGCATATAGAACCGCTTTCAAAACCCCTATAGGAACTACTACCTACCAACTAGTTTATGGAAAATCCTGTCACTTACCTTTCGAATTAGAGCATAAGGCCTATTGGGCCATTAAAACTTTGAATTTAGACTACATGACCGTTGGTGAAAAGTGTATCCTTGACATTCACAAACTAGAAGAACTCAGGCAATCTGCCTACGAGAATGCCAAAATATATAAAGAGAGAACAAAAGCCTGGCACGACAAAAGAATAGTTAAGAAAGATTTCAATATAGGTGACCATGTTCTCTTGTTCAACTCTAGGTTACGACTTTTCCCTAGGAAGCTGCGCTCGAGATGGACTGGCCCTTTCAAAGTATCCAAGATTCTGAGATCCGGAGCCGTAGAAATCAAGAACGAAACCTGTAGTCCATTCATTGTAAATGGACAAAGATTGAAGCTCTACGAAGGAGGAGACATTCCAATAGACTACTCAAGCCACACACTGATTGATCCACCGATCCCTACTACAGGTGTATAAATTCCGATCGTCAAGCTAATAACGTTAAACAAGCGTTGCGTGGGAGGCAACCCATGGTTTTCTTACCTTGTTTTACTTTTTTGCATTTACTTTGTTTTATTTTTATTTTTTATTTTTTATCATATTTTCACCGAGACTAAGTATTTGAAATGTTTTTATTTTCAGGACCCCTTTTCCTAACTTTTACAGGATGCAGAACTTCGACGATATGCACGTAGCCTGTAGAGATGATGCCCATAGAGAGCGCTACATAGCTCTTTACCAGCGCCCACATGCTACCCATACCAGCACTGCATGGAAGCCTTGGGCATTGAGCCAAGCATCCGACTTCTGAGCCACCAGCTCCATTGGGACGAGTTCGCTGACGACCTGAGCAACACCTACAGGAACTTGACATTGGAGTTCCTCAGTTCATTTGATTATGACCCTTACTCTGGACCGGATGGGTATGCTGCTTTCAGGCTCTTTGGAATCGAGTACTCTTTCATCCAGAAGGAGTTCGGTGACCTATTGGGTTTCCAGACCACCCCTGACGCTATCCCCGAGACACCGATGGGATACTTTCTGGGGAAGGAAGTGGAAAAGTTCTAGAGTGACATCTCAGGTGGAGGGAGTCAGGATCCTTCTACTCAGCTATCCCAGGTTATACATAACCCTGCTTTTAGGTACTTCCAGATGATACTGGCACACTCCTTCCTAGGAAGACCGGATGTTGAGATGTTACTAAGTGAGGAGGAGATATTCCTACTATTTTGTGCATCCCAGTTTTTCCCAGTGGCATGTGGGAACTTTCTGTTATGTGGCCTCAGCGGTGTTTCCAGATCGTCCGAAGGAGTCATTCATGTAGGAGGGATCATCACACAGATCGCCATCGCCTTAGGTCTATCTCACAAGTTCTTACATCTCCGGACCTACTGTGGGTACACTAACATGGATATCGACTTTTTCTTGACCAGAGGGTTGATGAGGAGATCCTCCTTCAACCCAAGACAGTTCAGATTGCTAGTCGATAACGAGGAGATACATTATTTTACACTGCCTGATCCTATGATGACCAGCGTTCATGATCCAGCGAACTGGAGTTATGCTTTGGAGGGCCATGGAGAGACTATCGAGGAGCCCAGATCCCCACCTATTGCTGAGTATACCCCTACACCGCCTTCACCCAGAATCATTGTATTCTCTAACAATTTATCATTGCAGACCCCAGACATCCGCACCCAGATTGCAGAGTGTCGTAGAGAGATTGTCGGGCTTAGGCAGGAGGTGGCTGACCTCACCTTACATATGGGAGTATCCGATCTCACACACGCTACCGAGGCTGACTGTTAATACCAGGAGATCACCGAGCTTTGCCAGGAGATAGCCATGCTTCGTGGATCTACTCAGGCAGACGAACCCCCTACTATTTGATTTTACCATCTCATTTTGTTTTATCTCATTTATGCTTATATTTTTCGCATTTACCTAACTTATTTTATATCATCGCATTTGGGATATTTTCTTAACTATGTCAGCACATTAACATTAATACTTCCATATCTATATTTTATGTGTGTTTATTATATTTATATTTTTTATCATAGTCTAGTTAATTATATTATTTATTTATTTATTAGTCTAATGTTTAAATTTTATTTTTATAAAATTATGCAAGCCTTATGTCACTAGGAAAATACAATGCAAAAGCTATCCGGACCCCCCAACCAAAAAGAGAACGAGAAGCCCAAGCCAAATGACCAAAATCCGGCCAAGCCGAATTTAGCCTTGTGGCGCCCGCTATGGATGTTGTGGTGCCCGCCACAGCGTCTGTATAAGCTCGGGGCAGACTCCCATTTTTCACCATTTTCATACCTTCAAACCTTCAAAACCCATTTTTTCACCTTACAAAAACGCCCTTGAACCCCACAAAAGCTCCCACATTTCTCATCTTCACACCATACAAACCATTTTCCCAACTTCCATTTTCATTTTCATCCGTCGAATTTCATAAAAAATCCCACCTTTTTACATACCCATCTTCACCTTCTTCATCACATTCCGAGAGTTGAAAAATGGAGTTCAATGGATTCATTCTTCGAGAAGGGAAACCGGGAGATAGGCAGAGGAAGATTATCGAAAAGTTGCAAAATTGGGAAATTCTCCTGATAAGGTATGTGGATGAAAATTGTCCTTATACTTTGGGTATCTACCATAGCCTTTTTTATTTATTAGATAATTTAGGCTTGCATACTATCTTTTCAAACAAAGAACTTACCTTTGAGCGATTGACAATCAAATTTTTAAGTTCTTTAATTTATATTGTCAATCCTAACACTGCTAGCACAGTTGGTACTGTCTGATTTAGAATTTTTGTTGTTGAGTATGAATTCAGTACCGACGAACTAGCAGGCCTGTTAGGTATTCCTCATGGGGACGGTGCTATTTGTGAGGGCCCTTTAGATTCATATTGGTCGGTCGAGGTGTTTTCCTTCTGGCAGAGATTGTCAAACACTTCAATAAATTCTTTTGAAGGAATTCTTGCCTCGACCATCCATAACCCGACCATCAGAATTTTTAGATATCTGTTGGCATGTACTATTTTTGTCCGGGAGAATCCAAACAAGGTCAATGCTTGAGAGCTTCTATTTTTGCAAGGAAGCCTCACAAATAGTAGAATTAATTCGGTCCCGTTTATGCTCGCGCATATGGCTTTAACTCTTAATAAAGCGGGACCTATAGTTTTCGGAGGACTCATTACGTCTATTGCTCGGGCGCTTAACCTGAACAATGAGATAGCTACCCTAGATCCCTTGACTCCTCGCACAATCAACCTAAAATTTCTGAGAGATATGAAATTGTGCCGATTGAGGAGAGAAGTAGGTTATGTGCTTATGGTTCATGGTGTAGTTATCCCATCTGTTGTCTTACCATGCACTAGACATACTGATGTACGTAATGAAGGGAATTGGACCTATGTTTTAGATGCTCCACCTGTTTTGGGTCCACTTCCTCCTAATGTTCCTGATTAGGAGGAACACGACACTGATGAAGAATATGATCAGAGAGAGCGATCTCCCACACCTCATGTGTCCCCCCGTCACCCTTCACCACCACACACCGCATCATCTTCTTCTTTTGCAGGTTCTGCTCCTGGCTTCTATATTACAGAGGAGATATGGCGTGACCACATGGCTAGAGAGCAAAGGCGTGATGACCTACTCTCTACCATTCAGCAACAACTGGTGAATAACATGAGCTTCATGCAAGAATCGCAGGGGAGGATAGATAGATCCTATGAGACTGTTGTACAGTCCCTGCTTACGATCACAAATGAGCAAGCCCGTCAGCAGCACTACCACCGTCAACATACTGCACTCATAGAAGCCACTCAGGGTTCCATTTTAGGCAACCTTCAAGAGGTGAGGACTGCTCAGGATGCCTTACAGGCCAAGATGGATCAGAGAGACCGTCGTCACAATCGATCCCGTCGTCCACCTCAGGATGGCAAAGGCACCAGTGGTCAGTAGTAGGATGTCAGGTGCCTCTCCCCTTATCTTATTTCGAAACATTGGGGACAATGTTCGATTTAAGTGTGGGAGGAGACTTTATCGCTTTCTATTTTTCTTTGCTGTTTTTAGTTAGTTAGTTTATTTTTATTGTGTTTTTTTTGTTTACTTTATTTCATTTTTATTTTAGTTTGAGTGTTTTAGATAATGCATGAGTCTGACGAGTCACCAAGTATAGTGTATCTTTAGTACAGTCTAATCTCCCCATTTCCTTTAGCCCTACCAAAAAAAAATTTGCAAAAGAAAACGGTGTTATTCTGAAAGTTTTTGGGTTTTAAAGACGGGTTTGAGTAAGGATGCGGTGACTTGGGAGAACTTTTTGAAACACCAGTATTGTTTTAGCACCATAGACTTCATGAATATAGGAATCACTCCCGAAACCCCATATACCATGGCCTTAATCATCATTTCAGTATAAGTCCCCAGTAGTTTATTCCAGCAGTCAGCTCCGGCCTACGCATCCTCTACGTAGAGGACTGATGAACATAAGTGAATGATCCAGTGAAATAAATAAAATAAAAGAAAGAAAAAAGGCAACTCCGGTATAGGTGACCCTCACAAAGTCATTTAAACCAAAAAGGTTGTAAAAATCTGCTACAAAAGAAAAAGAAAAAGAAAAACTCACCCGATGTTAGTTGGTTCAGAGGTATCTGGCGCTGAACTCGATAGGGCGGATTACGATCCGATCCCCCACAACTGCAGTTGGGTCAAATAAAAGGGTTTACACAAATTTATGTGTCAGGAACCCCATGTCTAGATCATAATCACTAACAGGTCACTCTGCTATGAAGCATGTACGGATAACAGACTTAATGTGATTGCGCCTGAATGAAAAGGACACAAAAAGAGATGAAGAGGCAGGCCTAGGTATTGTGGGATAATATGGGTTGGTTAATATAGGAATGGAGTTTATGTCCATGTTTACGGATAAGTGTCATCATGATACCCTTAGTTCACTCAGTTAGTACCTATCACTGCATCCCGACTTGAACTTAGAAACCTTTTTAGCCCGAAGCACTCGTTGACACCAGTTTTTCTTCTATGAAATTTTTAGTGTTTTGCTTGAGGACAAGCAAGGGTTTAAGTGTGGGAGAATTTGATGACACTGAAATTCACTGTATTTTCGATTCCGATTTCGCATGCATTTTAGTTGTTTTATTATTATTTTGTTATGTTATTACTATGTTTCTCTTTGTTTTCAGGTTTATAATCTAATCAAAGCCCCGATCGAGAAAAGGAGTGAAAATGAGCTAAAAAGACAAAAATTCGGCATTTTGCACTTGTGGCTGGCGCCATAGGCCCAGCCATGACGTGTCACAGGTCAACTTCCCTCAACTGCCACGTTCCCCACTATCTCCATTTGGGCGCCACACTTTTCTCTTATGGCGGGCGCCATGGTGTTGTGGCGGGCGCCACAAGAAGAAAACTTTTCCCTCCTAATTTCAAACTGAAGGGAATCCTTGTCATTTCCATTATTTTCCTTGCCTATAAATACATACTCGTTTTCATTTGTTTAATCATCCAAACTTAGAGCAAACTTAGTTTCACTTAGGCATATATTCAGTATTTTAAAAGTGGTAATCGCTTCACATTGGGGTGTTGCCACAATTGTGTAATTAAGTCTATGATCGAGTCTGTAATCGAGTTTGGAGCACTTTGGAAGGAAGTTAATCCTGCCGCCATTTTCATTTCTGTTTCGCATTTTATTCAACCCTCCGATTGGAGCAGGTTTTTATTACTTTGCCTTTATCTATTTATTTTCCCGCACCGTCTTTACTTTATTTACTTTCCCGCACTGTCTTTACTTTATTTATTTCTTGCACTCGCACTACTTTCATTTATTTCCCGCACTGTCTTTACTTTATTTATTTCTCGCACTCGCACTACTTTCATTTATTTCCCACACTGTCTTTACTTTATTTATTTTCCGCACTCGCACTACTTTTATTTATTTCTCGCACTCGCACTACTTTATTTATTTTCCGCACTCGCACTACTTTTATTTATTTTTCCGCACTCGCACTACTTTTATTTATTTTCCGCACTCACACTACTTTTATTTATTTTTCCGCACTCGTACTACTTTTATTTACTTTCCGCACTCGCACTACTTTTATTTACTTCCCGCACTCGCACTACTTTTATTTAAATTAAAATGCACCTTTGCTTTACCATGTCTAACTAAATCTAGAAAGGTTAGAATATAAGGATCGTAATTGAACCGATAATCCGTACAATTGTTCGTAGAAACACTTAAGGGCTATTTTGACTTTCAGCTTAAGTTTTCTCGCACTTAATTTCCGTTGGGTAAGATCGAAAGCCGTCCAACGTCTTTTTAAACTTAGTTGTTTTTAACTATTTCAAATACAGCGAAAGTGCTTTGTTTAGTTCATTAGGAGTTTTTAACATTAAGAAGAAAAGTGATTTAAAACTATTTTCGAACGCGTTTATAAGTTTAGAGTCTGGTTCATGAGAACCTCTTTCGGTTAAGAAATCCAGGTTAAAACACTTTTCAACTTAGTCAAGATACTATATTTCTTAAAAATAGGTTTACTACTCTAACGCAATGCGCGCCTTTTTATAAGTGACAATAAGAGGGTTTGATTAGGGAGTACAACTCGGTTCTGAATACGCGAAAGCGACAGTTCCCGTTAAATTGGTTCTTTCCAAAGTAGGAAACACTACCCATAAGTAGTTCTATTAGCAAGTACTTGGATTATTAATTGATTATGTGAATTACATTCGAGCTTGTCCTTATTAATTTAATTTAATTTAATACTTTACTTTTCACTGAACACTCTAAAAAACCCCTATTTTGATTACCTTAGATAAACACCATAACAATAGATAACGATAGATTGACACTTGGTCTCTGTGGATTCGAAAATCTTTTATATTACTCTGACGCATTCGTATACTTGTGAAAAGCACGCATCACTCATGCAAGGTGTTGCCATTGAAGGGAAGGTTGATGTTTATGATGGAGGTTCTCCCATCATTGATCAAACAACAGTGGTTCAGAAGAAGAAGGTAAAGAAGATTAGTGATTATGGAATAATTCTTCCTATCGGGGTTCCTTCTCATAATTCTGGAATTTTCAGGATTCAAAATCAAGTATTGTCTTTGGTGAAGCTAAAAAGGGCGTTCCTCTTGGTGTGTTAAATCTCGGGTATAAGTTGTATGTCAGGAAACATATCCTAGACATTATTTCACCATAACATTCCATATTTTGATTATGTGACACATGAACATAAATATGTGAGTGATGATGATCATGTCCATGAAGATGTTGAGGTTTATTTTGTTATTGCCCATGTTAAGGTTGTTAATAATAATAAGAAGAAAAGTCGTGAGATTGTTACTAGAAAGAAACCTCAACTTGTAGCATAAGGCTATGTTGAAGACTCTACTCCTATTGCTCATTTTGAAGCCATCATAATGTTGGTAGGTTTATCTTGTAGCCTTATGTTCTCACTTTATCATATGAATGTGAAAAGTGTCTCCCTCAATTGGTACTTGAATGTAGATGTTGATTTGTGTAATCCGTAAAATGTTGAACCCATATAGACGAATGTCAACCTACTGTGATCTATTGTCGCTTTGTAAATCTAAGGCTATCGGAAAATATTTTATTTGAGAACAAAACTAAAATAGCTGGTTAGAGAATTGAATTAAACGGAGACCGGAATATAATTTCCGTGTACCTTCGGAACTTAGATAAAATTCAGCACTTCGATTTGTTTTAAAAACCATTTTTGGAGGAATTACTAAATTAAAGACACTACTCACTTTCACGCAACCCGTGTTATATTTCAGAACCGCAATTGCTTGTTGTCGCACGTACAAGTTACAATTTCGAAACACTTTTTGAAAATTTATAATTCCTAATTAATTAATAAAGCATTGTCACTATTTTTAGAAATTAAAAATCTAAATTTTATAGACAGATACCGCTTTCACATTGTCGTGTTGTAACCATTATCTGAGTGCTTTTTACCAAGTCCCGTCGAAAAGAAGGTTCTCACATCCCGGACTCTAAGAGCTTAGCCAGACATGGTTGTATGAAACATATTATTACTGACTTATGAATATATTAAACTAAATATAATATTCATTAAACAGGAGTAGTAATTTTACATATATATATATATATATATATATATATATATATATATATATATATATATATATATATATATATATATATATATATATATATATATGAATTAGAACGTATAACAACAATGCAGTATATATCAGTTTCACCAAGTATATATATATATATATATATATATATATATATATATATATATATATATATATATATATATATATATATATATATATATATATATATATATATATATATATATATATATATATATATATATATATATAAAATCAAAATTAAAACAGAAATAAACACTTGTAAATAAAATGGAACCTGCAAATAAAATATGGAAATAAAATAGAACTCTGAAATTGAAAATAAATCCTGCAAGATTATGGTATGATTGATCCAAGTACACGCAAAAAAAAATTTAACTCAAATGCTAAGATGCAGCAGTTCCTCAATGTGAGAAACAAATGCTTTTACAATATTTGAATTTATTCCTAAAATTAATGCTCAATAACTTGGATATTAAAAAAACTAAGACTTTGCCCTATTTATAGAGCTGAAGGTTGATGAAAAGCGTCTGAAATCACGTAGGAGGGGTGGGAGAATTATTAGCTGAAGTGGAAGAAGACTGGGTCTGGCAGTTGCTATTTTTTTGGCCTCATAGAGAACGCCGTGAGTGCAATCTAGGTTGTCACCCTTTTGAATTTTCCTTGTGCTAAAGCGGCACCATGACTGCCACGTCATGGCAAACGCCATGGTGAATGCCATGAGTGCAGAACTTGCTCTTTTTCTCTGTTTTTTGCCATTTTCGTTCCGATTTCTTACACGGATGCTCCTTCCAGAAAAATACCTGAAACAGATACAATTTACCAGCATAATACCATATAAAGGAAATAAAGTGGACTAAAACTTCATGTGCATCGATTCAGAAACGTGATATGTTTCGTGGTTATCAAACTTCCCCATACTTAACTATTTGCTTGTCCTCAAGCAAGTTGTTGCATATATGAAAATCTTTGAAAATGCATCATTATAGTGTAAGGACTTTAAAACAATGGTATCCAATTACTCGTATGCGGCTATAATACCTAATTCAGCCAAAATTGACTTGATAGGTACTAATTGCACACCAAGGATATCGTAAAAATACAATTCCGCAATTATGAGGTCACAAGTCTCCCTCCTATACAAACCAATCTGAATCATGCTATTATACTCAAACCTAACTCACTCATAATTTTTTCATCCTTTTTTAATTCTAGTGAAATCACATTAAGCTCGATATCCTTTCCCACTCATAGTAGGAAAATATGTCAGTGACTATGATCTGGTTTTATTTTCTTCTTTTCAATGCACTTTGGCTTTATTCATTAATAAATAGAAGGACTAGATATCGTTGGGCTAAATGACTGAGTGAGGGTCACCTAACTTAGAAGGAACATTCCTTTTTTATTCATTTTTCTTTTAAGCTCGTGATCATTCACTTATTTGCATCAACTTCCCTATGTAGTGTATGCTTAGGATGGTGTTGACTGCTTAGATAAACTACTCAAGGATTATTAAAGAATGAGAACTCAAGGCTATGGACATAATATGTACTCAAATTGATCTCCATATTTGGGAGGTTTGAGGTGTTGTAACGATACCGATTTTTTACAATTTTCCCAAGTCTCCTCAATCTAACCTCTATTTCATTTGTAGCCTATATACTTTCTAATAATGCTATAAATTTCAAGTCTTATAAAAGAAAAAAATTCATATGGCTCAAGAAACTGGGAAATTCAATAAACAACAAGAAACCACGCATAAATTTCAAATCTTATGTATGCGGGTATTTATCACATTTATTGTTTTATTTTCAAAAAGAGGTGTATATATAAAAGAAATGATTGGACTCTGGAAGTTTTTGTTTTATTATGCTAGCCAAGGATTGTGGCCCTTGTGCCTATGTATCATTCATCGGGGATGAGGAATCAGAGCTCCGTAGTTCGGAGTAGAAAATGTTTGTGTGTTGGTTGATTTTACCTTTGAGAAAAGGGTTTTCGGATGGGTGGTGACCTAAGGCACGAAAGTTAGGTTTGATGGGTTGTGTTAAGTTTACCTTGATTAAGGGTTTATGAAAAAGAGTTTGTGATTAGATTGCACTAAAGTCTATGGACAGAGGTGAAAATTGTAGACAACAAGTCAAGCGTCTTGCTTCCAAAATAATTAGAGTAAGGGTAGGAATGCTTCATTCTTACTTATTCTCCACCATTTAAGGCTTGTGGTGAACAATATTAATCATAGTTTTAAGTGTTTTAAATTTGATTATGAAAATTTCACTTGACGTTGGATCAAGGGTTTGTTTATTTGATTGTGAAATTGGGTAATGCAACATGTATGCAAAGTAACCAACAAGAAAATAAAGGGGTGTCATTGTAAGGTAGCCCAAGAGAAAGCCTTGTGTATGCAAAAGTGTCCTAAGTTAAACAAAGGATAATGGTCTTTCAATTATGTCCCCCTAGGGTGGTGCCATGATGTCATTCTTACAACCGGAATGTAAGTACATATGAAACCCAAAGTTCACAGAGTATCACAAAGAGAATGGAAAAGTCCTCCAAGCAAAGGTCCTAAGATGAGATCCTTTAAGTCCGAGTTGATTAAATGGAGTGATTTGTTTTTTGTCTTATCATTTTATCGTGTTTTTGTTGTTGTATGATGACAATAAAGACAAATGACAAATAATAAACATGCATGATGAAGTTTATACAATGATATCATGATGATGAGTACTTAAATGTAAATTACAAAGTAAATGACATAAAAGTAAATAACAAAATAACAATGGAAATAACAATAACAAAAGGTTAGTGATAATCAAAGTTAGTAAAGTTAGGTTAAGTTAGTATTATGAACAATGAAACAACACTTGAGGATTATCTATCCTTAGGTCAATAGATTCAAAATATGGCGCATCAAGGGATAACTTATCATTGATGCAAAGTATTGAAGATGATCAAAGGATCAACTTACAATAGATTTTTAATAATGAAAGTTAGGCTACCCCAAGTCCATCTATCAATAAATTGACAAAAGGAAGACTATGCAAAACTCAAGGTTGAAAATTTAATGATTTTGATTAAGTTGTTAAGTTAAACAAGGTATATAAGATCAAAGTATAATATTAACAAGTTGGTAATGGTTAGTATAACATAAACAAGTAAGTATAAGAGGTTAGTGGGTTAGTATAAACCAAAGAAATAACAATGTATCAAATGAAAATTACAAGTTAGCATATGTAAGCAAGACTTCATCTACAAGTAAAATGACCCAAGTTGGTTGAAATAGGGGCAACCTATCCATACTTCAAATTACCATGGATGAACACTTGATCATCCATTAGTAGGTTTGAAGTATGGAAGGTTCAATCAACCCTAAACCACCCAATATCATGACCAAAGTAGATTTCATTAGCCTAGGAATTCAAGACTTCGTAAGTCCATCAAAAATATTCAAATGATTTGAAACAAGCCACCAATAAATTCTAGAGACAAAAATAATGGGGGTCCATGTTTAAAATATTTTCAGAATAATAAAATAAATGGGGGTAAAAAATAATTCAAATTTGGAAATAAAATAGGATGAAAATAAATAAAATAGAAGTGAAACAAAAAATAAAACAAACATTTGCACACGCTGGGGGGTTGAAGCCCTGACCATGGGATCAACCCCCTCTCCCACTGGGCCAAGCGCTCGGTGGTGAAAGTAAATGAATTGAACATAATAAATAAAATAAACAAAAATAAAAAGGAAAGCGCGCGCTGGCTGATCTATCAGGACACGACACAGAATATTTTTGAATTTGAAAAAACGCGTAAACGGTCGTCTTCAACCTTCCAACATTCAAAATCAAACTCAAAAGCATGTGTTTTTGACCAGATTAAAGCATGGTGATAACTTGCAAACATGAAAACAAATCATCCTCCACACTCATGAATCATTTATTGGCTCTGAGTGTGGAGTATTTATCCAAGAACCATATGAACAAACTTAACCTAGTTTAAAAATTAAATGCTGGAAATGGAACAATCGAAGCTGAATGCTTAGGCTTAATGATCAAAAGAATATTTCGAGGTGATTAGTAACTTGTTTCAAAGGTGGGCGTGAGTGAAACGACCTGATCAAAATCAAAATCAGGGAGGTATTCCGACGACTGAGCTCAACTCAGATGAGGCTCGGGGAGGATAAGTTAGGGCTTTGGAAATTTTGAGTGACGGTTGGTGAAGGTTTCAGTGTGGTTGTTTGGGGTTGAAACACTCTGAAAATGAAAAAATGATTCTCTATTTTTGGAGGTTCATCTCAAATGTTCAGCAGAGGTTCTGGGGATTTTGAAGCGTGGAAAATGAAGGGGACATCTTCCCTTATTTATAGGGGAGGTGTGTGGATAGTTTAGAGGGAAAGAACTAAAGGTTTGCTTTAGGATGTTGGGTGGCTCGAAGCATGCTTTGATGGACTTGGGGAAACATGGAATAGATGTGTTATGACCTTTCTTGCACCTCAGACCACTTTGTCTTGGTCATTAGCATTGATTTGGAACAAACAAGGGACTTGGTTTGTCCTACTATGGATTTCACTTTTTACCAATTTGAGAAATTTCTGATTTTGCACATGGGATCGGGTTTTTCTTTGTGAGGAGTTTTTGCTACCAAGTTGACTTTCTACTATACCAGAATGCCATATGCAACATGTTTGGGGAACATTGGGATCAGATTTGATTGGTTTGAGGACTTGGTGAATGGAAATGCAAAATCTGCTTTGGCTTGGTCTGGTTTGCCCATCAGGATGAAACTCGATGTTTGAACCAAGGCCAAATGAAATTGGCTCGTGGATTTTTTTCAAAATTGTGACAATTGTTCCTTTACATTCCCTTGATCGAATTAAAAAAGAACCAAATCAAAAGGGATTGTGGTTTGGAAATGACAATGTGCTAAAGTAGTGGTCTTGGTCATGTTTTAGGGCATGGTGGACATGTTGGACCAGCTTGGCCAATGCAAATATTGAGGTCCTTCCTCAATGAATTAGGTCATGGACCTTGAAACAAAGTTAGAGAGGAACTTATTTAGGACATTTAACTAGAATTTTGGAATTCAAAAGGATTGTGAAATGAGAAAGTTATGGTCTTTGGAACTTCCCATAGGCCATTCTTGCCAAAATGTGACCAACCAACATGACCTAAAAATGGGATTTTGTGATTTCTTGATTTCCAAGGCACAATGGTGGATGTTTTAAGCTCATATGATCATATCATGATGCAAAATAAGATATGGAGATTTGTGGGGTGATTTTAGGTCAATTTTATGGGTGGATCAAAACATGGAAAGTTAAAAAACCATGATCAAACCAAGTACTTGTAACATTGATTGAATTCATGTTTAAATGATGGATTTTAATTGTAATGGACATAAAATGAGGTTGAATTAATGGTAGGGTGATTGGATGATCAAAATGAAGCAATGTGAACGATCAATGGATCCCTAAATTAGGGTCTTTTGAGCCACAAGTCTTGTCAAGAACCAAGGTCAAGCAACTAGGATTTGGCGATGCAAGGATCGTGTATTTCAAAGGTGTGGGCATGGATGAACTTTGGATTTGAGGGGTCCTAAATTACATGGTCAAGATCCATTGGGGAATCAAGACTTGTACAAACCAAATAAGGGTTAAGAACTAGGGTTAGTGTCCTTGGGTGACCAGGTGAATCTTGATGCTTCTTCAAAGGGGACTCATCATCCAAATTGAGTTTGGAGAGTGAGTGAGATGTCTTGAATGATCCTCCAAGCTTTGCTGGATGCTTAAGGATGAAAATTAGGGTTAAGGTGGCTTGGGCACACCTTAACATGATCAGAGGGTCTTGAGACTTTGCATATGAACCCCATGCCTTGAGCTTGTGGATTATTGTAGATCATTAAGTATAAATGCATATGAGATGGCATGTATAGGATGTATGCTTATGGATTAGAGTGTAATATGGTGATGTGGAGGTAGGGTAAATTTGAGGGTATGAAAGCTGCCCCTATTTAATCTTCTTGGACCTGAAGGTATAGATAGCAATGGCTTCCAATACGTTCATGGTAGGAGAAGATTAAATACTAATAGGAGTAATCGGAAATTTTCCCTGCGGAGAACATTATGGTTTGTTGGGGATTATGTATGATTATGATGATCATTTATGCAATGCGATGTATGCGACATAAGTATCTTCTTAAATGGAAGGTTTGATGACAACAACTCCAAAGAAGACAGAGCGAATAAACTCCACTGGGGAATGAGAAAATTGGTAAAACCAAAAGGGTGACTGCCCCTAGAAACGGCTGTGGAGAAAAACAAAGGTGATTCCTAGAAACGGCTGGAACACAAACTCTGGTGGGGAAATGTAGATTCAGTGACGATTCTCGGTGATGGCTAGAATACCTAACGTTTATTAGGGATCAACCAAGCAAATTCAACGATGATTCTTAGCAATGGCTAGAATACCTTACTCAATGGGGATGATAAATGAGTTCAAATGATAATTCCTAGTAACGGTTGGAAAATATGACTCACCTGGAGAGAAAAGATAAAGTACGGGGATGATTCTTAGCGACGACTATAATACCTGATTCGGTGGGGAAAAGAAGTCATTTAGTGATGATTCCTAGCAAAAGGCTGGAATACTTGACTTAATTGGGGATATAAAGCCCAAAAAATAGGTCAACGACGATTCCTAGCAACGGCTAGAAATACCTGATTCTATTGGAGACAAAAAAAAATCTCAAGAAGGTATAACAACGATTCTTAGTGATGGCTAGAACACCTGACTCAACTGAGGAAATATAGGAGTTCAATGACACTTTCTAACAACGGCTAAAAATTCCTGACCCTGTTGGGGAGATTGAACAGTTCAGTGATAATTCTTAGCAACGGCTAGAATACCTGACTTTGTTGAGGAGAAATGAAAGTTCAACGATAATTCCTAGCGACGGCTAGAAATACCTAACTTCGGCTGAGGAGAAATGAAAGTTCATCGATGATTCCTAGCGACGGCTAGAAATACCTGACCTCGGCTGGGGGGAAGAGAGCATATCAGTGACGACTCCTTTCAAAGATCGGAATACCTTACCTATGTTGGGGAGAGAAATTAAAAGATGATTATTTCTTGGGGAAGTAAATTAAGCAAAGATTCATAGCAACAGCTAGAATATTTGGCTCTGGTTTGGGATAAATGAGAATGATGGTCCTCAGTAATGGTTGGGATATCTGACTTGCAGGGGATATAAGGAGTACAACGATGATTCTTTAGCAACGGCTAGAATACCTGACTCTTCTGGAGAGACTTGAAAGGGAGCAAAACATTTCAGTGATGATTCCTAGCAACGGCTGGAATACCTGACTCTACTTGGGGGAATATCTTAGAAGATGAGTTTATTGGGAAAAATCCCTAACGACGGTGAGAAATTCCGATATATGATGAATCATTTTGAATACAAACTGTGGAGTGAATTTTTAGAAAATACTTATGATCCAATCTTATGTATGTAAGATGTCGATGTGTATTCGGGTTTCTGCAATGGGTTATGCAAATGCAAGGTTTGCAAGTTATGCCAAGTGTGATTGGGCATTGCAGGAGAATATGTAGTGACTTCCCGATGTTTGGAAAACTAAAAACTCTCTGACGTCTATGCAAGTAATTGGTGCGATTGCTGAGGATTTCTACCTGGAAATTTCTTGATTAGGCCAAGTCCAAGGGACTGCATGGCGTTTTTGTGTTAGGGATACCAAACATGTTTTTGGGTTTCCTTTAGATACTTTTGAAAGAGAAGCAATTTGATGCTTTCCCTTAAAGTGTTTTTTTAGTAAAAAGTTATTTACCGAAAAATTTCCAATGTGATGTCTATTTGAGAAAAAGTCACATTTCGCAAACAAAGCAGGAAAGAGTAAAAACACTAGGCATACGTGAGGGAATTGATTTTATTGATAAATGCTCCCAAAAATGGGTGATTTGTACAAAGGAAGCAATTCCTAAAAGAGGTGATTGCGAAAATAAATTGAAAACTATACTATAGTTCTTATGTCCTTGACCGTCCTTTGATCTTACTTCAGAAGAAGAGTGACCGGATTGACTTACTAGGGAGCAACTGGATTGACTCGCTGAGGAGTAAAGAAAAATTCTTTACGGGATGTAGCCTCTCGCTTTTTATGAATCCCTAACTTTTTCCTAGACCTCCCTTTCGGGTTTTCAGTCTACCGGGATACCCTTTTTTTGCATGAGTCGCCCTTTCGAGTTTTCAACTTATCAAGTTCTTTTTTTTCTAAGCGTAGTATTTTTTGATTGCATCTGCGTTCACTAGGGATGTAAGATCTTCACTATTCATAGCTGCAAGGATTAAGGCTCCTTCGGAGAAAACCTTTTTTACAACATATGGGCCTTTGTAATTCGGCGTCCATTTGCCCCTTAGATTGGTGTGAATTGGTAGAGTCTTCTTCAATACAAGGTCTCCGACCTTGAGAATGCGAGGAAAGACCTTCTTGTCGTGGGCTCTTTTCAAGCATTTTTGGTAAAGCTGGTCATGACAGATGGCTGCCAAGCGCTTCTCACCAATGAGGTTCAGTTGGTCAAACCGGACTTGCACCCACTCAGCTTTGTCAAGCTTGACATCGTTCAAAATCCTTAGAGAAGGAATCTCTACTTCGATGGGCAGGACTGCATCCATGATATACACTAGAGAGAAGGAAGTTGCCTCGGTGGAAGTGTGTGCTGAGGTGAGGAAGCCATGTAATGCAAATGAGAGCATTTCATCTCAATCATTGTAGGTTCCACCATCTTCTGCATGATCTTTTTGATGTTATTATTAGTTACCTCAACAGCGGCATTCATCTTGGGTCTATAAGGCGACGAGTTGTAGTATTCGGTTTTGAAGCTTCCAACTCTTTCATCACTTTGTTATTGAGGTTAGATCCATTATTAGTAATGATCTTGTTTGGGACCCCATAATGACAAATGATTTCCTTTCTTATGAATCGAGCCACTACTTGTCTTGTAACATTGGTGTAGGCAACTGCTTCCACCCATTTAGTGAAGTAGATCATGGCTACCAAGATGAAGCAGTGTTCGTTCGAGGCAGTTGGCTATATCCTTCCGATCACATCAATTCCCCACGGGGAAAATGGCCAAGGTGATGTTAGGACATTGAGTGGAATTGGTGGCACGTGGATCTTGTCGGCGTAGATTTGGCATTTATGGCATGTTTGTACGTGTCGGTAACAAACAACCTCTGTAGTCGTCCAGTAATAGTCGGCCCTCAATATTTTCTTTACCATGATGTGTCCATTGGTGTGCGTCCTAAAGGATCTCTCATGTATTTCCATTATGATTTGGTTTTCTTATTACTTGTTCACACATCTAAGCAAAATCGAATCATAAGTTCTCTTGTATAATACCCCTCCACTTAAGAAGAACTTGGACGACAGTTTCTGAAGATACTTCTTGTTAACGATGGATGCATCCTTAGGGTACTCCTAGATTTCCAAGAACTTCATGATATCATAAAACTAAGGATACCCGTCGGCTTCGTCTTCTTCTTCCAAATAATGGGCAGGCTCGTCCAAGTAGTCGAGGTGGAAAGTTGGTGCTTCATTTTTCCATTTGATCTTAAACATGGATGAAAAAATTTCTAGGGCGTCGGCTAGCTGATTTTCTTCTCTAGGGATATGATTGAATGTAATCTTATCAAAGTATGTGATTAGCTTCAAGACATGTTCTTTGAAAGGGATGAGCTTGTGATCTTGAGCTTCCTAATCTCCTTTGACTTGGTTGATAACCAAGGTTGAATCTCCATAAACTTCGAGAATTTTTATCCTAAGATCAATTGCAGCTTCAATACCGAAGATACAGGCCTCGTAATCCGCCATGTTGTTGGTACATTTGAAATACAACCTTGTAATGAAGGGTAAATGAAAGCCATTTGGGATGGTGATGACTTCCCTAATTCCATTGCCATGAGCGTTAGAAGCTCCATCAAAAACAAGAGTTTACCGAGATCTTGGTTCAGGTTCTTCCTTGGGTCCGGGTATGTTGCAGTCTCTGATTAGCATGATGTCCTTGTTGGGGAATTCAAAGCGCATAAGTTGGTAGTATTCCAAGGGTTGATGTGTAAGATAGTCAGACAGGACACTCCCTTTGATGGACTTTTGAGTAACATGTTGGATGTCGTACTCGATCAAAGCCATTTGCCACCGGGCTATTCTACCGGTTAGAGAAGGCTTCTCGAAGATGTATTTGACGTGGTCCATCTTAGAGATTAACAATGTCGTATGAGTGAGCATATAATGTCTTAGAAGTTTGGCAGCCCAAGCAAGCGCGTAATAATTTTTCTCAAGCATTGAATATCTGCACTCGCAATCGGTGAACTTCTTGCTTTAAGTAGTATATTGTGTGTTCTTCCCTACCAGCCTTGTTGTGTTGGGCTAGGATGCATTGGATCCATCAAGAATAGTAAGGTACATTATCAATGGTCTTCCAGGTACAGGAGGCATCAGGATAAGAGGTTCTTGTAAATACTCCTCTATCTTCTCAAAAGCGTTTTGGCAATCGTCGTTCCAAATGATAGCTTGATCCTTTCGAAGAAGTTTGGAGACTGACTTATAAGTAGTCGTAAGGTGAGATATGAATCTAGCGATGTAGTTCAATCTACCTAGGAATCCTTGGACTTCCTTCTCAATTTTTGGTGCAGGCATAGCTTGTATGGCCTTTACTTTCTCAGGATCTACCTTAACGACATGTTAGCTGATGATAAATCCTAGCAGTTTTCCAGATCTCACCCCAAACGTGCATTTGTTGGGATTAATCCTCAACTTGAATTTCCTTAGTCGTGCAAATAGCTTATCCATATTGAAAAGATTTTTTCTTCGGTTTGATATTTGGCGATCATATCGTCAACATAGACCTCGATCTCTCTATGAATCATATCATGAAAGAGTGTGACCATGACTCGTTGGAAAGTTGTGCCAACATTCTTTAGTCCGAAGGGCATGACCTTGTAACTGAAGGTTCCCCATGAGGTTATGAAAGTGGTCTTCTCCATATCCTCCATAGCCATTCGGATCTGATTGTAACTGGAGAATCCATCCATGAAGGAGAAAACAGAAAATTGAGCGGTGTTGTCCAATAGCACATCAATGTGGGGCAGTGGAAAGTCGTCTTTGGGACTCTCTCTATTCAAATATATGTAATCCACACACATCCTTATGTTGCCATCCTTTCTGGGCATGGGCTCAATATTGGGGATCCATTATGGATAGTTGGAAGCTGCTAGAAAACTGGCATTGAGTTGTTTTTACACTTCCTCCTTGATCTTCATAGTCATGTCAGGACAAGTCCTTCTTAGATTTTGCTTCACATGAGGGAAATCTTCTCTGAGACGTAGGCGATGGACCGCGATGTCAGTATCGGGGCCTGGCATGTCTTAGTAAGACCATGGGAACACATCCATGTAATCTTGCAAAAGTTTGACCAGCTTTATCTTCACCTCGTCTTGTAGAGCTAAGCCAACTCGGACCTCTTTAGGTTCCTTGTTCATTCCAAGGTTGACTACTTATACTTATTACTCATACGGTTGGATGACCTTCGACTCTTGCTTGAGTAGTTGTGCTAACTCTTCAGGGAGTTTGCAATCTTCATCATAGTCTTTGTCAACGTGATTAATTGGATTGTCGAAGTCATATGGGATCACAGCAGACTTATTATTGGTGGTTACCAAGGGTGATCTACACGATTTAGGGTTCATGATTTTATTCGTAAAGAATAAAAATGATTTGAAAAACTTTAGAGAAAAAGAAAAACATTGCCATTTTTTTTATTTTAGTGAAAATATAAAATGAAAGACAAAGATCACAAATTTGAATGCGAAATGTGTTGATTTTCATTAATTTGATAAAAGGGAAATTCAACGGAGGCCCTAAAAATGGTTCCCCATGCATTGGGCATGGCATGGGTTCTTTGATTAATTAAGGAAAAAACAAAAACAAAGAAAATCACTTCTCGATCATTGTCACTTTGGGTAATTCCAACACGGTCCAATTGGTGGCACCTCTTCCTTCGGTGTTCTTAAATATCAGTCCTACATCTTCAGCTTCATCATCCTCTTCCAGGGTATAGACATGGCCATCTACAAGATGCCCAGCACTTGAGAAGTACTCTGATAATGAGAGCATTTGTCCCTTTTCATCTATTGGCATTTTCTTCTTCAAGTTTTGGGAATTGTATCATAATCTAGTGCGATTCTTATTGTTAGGAATCTCAAGCATTCTTCCACATCCCACAGGGTGTCCACTCCTTATGACAGTCAATGCATCTTTGAGGGAGGCCATTGGAAATTCATCATTTTTCAATTCATCCCTTATAGGCAAACCATTTCAACATTGGCAATTTCAAACGACTGAAATGGGATTTCCTTCAAGTCCCCATCTCCTTCTATGTATCGGAATGATGCCATGTGGCTTATCACAATGTCTTTTTCACGTTCCACAACTACCAGTTTGTTGTTGATCCGAATTTCAGCTTTTGGTGAAGCGTTGAAGTAACGGCTCTGGCCGAATGTATCCATGGCCTTCCAAGTAAACAACTATAATCTAGGTGTATGTCCATCACAAAGAAGGTAATGAAGAAAGTATGGGGGCAATTTTGATGGGAAGATTGATCACTCTCCAATTCTCCTTGTTTTCTGGCACTCATTCGGCACCTTTGTAAGAAGTCGGTAACACATTAGTTCACTTATTTTATTGTTTTATTTAGTTATTTATATGTTTGGTATTGTGTCTCTATTTGTTGAGTACATGTTATATGCATCATCATACTCCATTTTATGTCCTTTTGTGGTAGTTATTTTGGTTTCAAGAATAAACAAGTGCACCAGAGGGATGGACAAGAAAAACAAGCGTTTCGGACCCGTCGGGAGAAGAAAAAAGGGACTTACAGTAGCCCTGACATGGCCACCCGTGTTGGCCAACACGGGCTGTGTCAGGAGAAGAGGCATGGAAATGGAAAACAGGGAGCTGACACGGGTGCCCGTATCAGCCTCCCTGAAGGGGCGTGTCAAGGGCATTATGTCCCAGAAGCCAACATGGCCTGGCGTGTTGCCTGACACAGCCAGTGTTGGCTTTGGCACTTGATTTTCCAGTTTTGTGTTGTTTTTGGCACAACTTATCCCGGAGGGCATTTTGTACTTTTACGAAAGGAAAATTATCATCAGGAACTATTTACAGTGGATTTGAATATGGAAAGGGGGACTTTTTACACGATAGAAAATTTGAGACGATTAAGATTGAAGTAGTGAAAAGCGAAGAAGAACGGAGATCCTTCAAGAGCGGACGCGGTTGAAGATCAATGAAATTCCGACCTTTTTGTAATGTCTCAATTTTACTTTGTATCTGATTTGAATAATATGATAGGCGAAACCCCCAATGCCAGGGGGGTGTCCCTGAATTGATCATGTAATTGTAAGAACAAAAATTGTTCTACAACAGATTCCATGATTTTGATGATAACAAAGGATGAAACCAAAAATGGCACCCTAACGAAAAGTTTCTAAGTGTGCAGGGTTCTATAGAAAGAAGAAATAAATCTGATGATGTCATCAGATGCAAAACAAGATCAGATGCAAAATCTCAAGTATCAGAAGCATCTAAAGTGGAATCTCATTCAAGAAGCTCTGACTCTGGACTAAACTACAAAGTATCAGAAGCATCTGAACATGAAGTAAAGTCTAGAAGCTCTGACTCTGAACAAATGCCTTCTGTAAACTCTGGAAGTTATCAGCGCCATCTGAACTTTCAAGAGATAACATCAGAAGCAAGATTCTCCAGATACACGAAGACTCTAATCAGAATTGTTAATCATGATGAAGTAACGTTTAAGCCAAGTTAAAGTTCTGCAAATGGATTTCCTCAATTAGAAAGAGACATTAATCTCCACTTCCAAGAGAGAAGATACTACTTGTGGTAAGTAGTCACTTCTAAGAGAAAAAGTCTACTGCAGAAGCTATTAATGGAATGGCGTAACTACATCTCAATATCCAACAGATTCAACGCTACTTCAACTCTACTTCAACTCCTATAAATAGAGAAGAAATCTCATTCAGTAAACAAGAAATCACTAGCCAAAACTATACTGAAATTATATCACGCTCAAGAAAAACATCTTTGTTCTTCAAAGAATTTCACTAAGCTTTTGCTTATCAAGTGAAAAATTTGTTCTTAAGTTTGTAATATTTGCTTTCTTAGAAGCACTCTAGATTACTGTAGCGGTGTATTCGTCGCTATATGATCTATCGATTAAATCATAAGCTAAGAGATACATTGAAATTTCGAGTCGCCACCGCACTTTTATTTATCCAAAGGACTGGCTAAAAAGCGAACAAAAGCCTAAGAAGTTTTACACGTAGAAAACTAATAAAAAGATCAGAGATTCTGGGTAAGGGGTAAATTACGCAATGGGAAGGTGTTAGGCACCCACTACGTCCTAGGTACTCCTAGGGAGCCCTTTTCACACTTGTTGTATTAAATTGTTATTTGTTATAACATAAAGATTGTGCAAACATGATCGGGATGATGAGAAAAGAATATACAATTTTTATTATTATTGGGTATTGGGTTCGAACGGATGAACCCGTTGCCTACGTACCTTCCATCAAAGGTAAGGATCAGAACGCCGTAGTTCGGCTAAAAGATTTCCAAAAGTGGGTTAGGTTCAATTTTAAACACAAACCCTAGGTCTTACGTTATCCACGGGAGAAAACTCAACCTTATACAAACAACAACGTCCACCATGTGAGAACAGCTTCAACTGGCCAGAGAGGGGTTAACCCTATAATAGGCGAGGAAGACTTACAATTCAATCACTAAAGACAGAAGGTGAGATTAACATCAACCACTAAGATAAATCAAACCTATAGCTCATGTATGAAAAGATTAATGGACAAAGCCAAAACAAGTGAATGAGTGGAGTTACTGATTATGATTATGAAAATGAAGTCAAAATATGATTAAGATCAATTCAATTAAGTATTATGAAATGAAGTTTGGAAAAAGGTCAAGGACTTGAGTCCAGGTTTTTAGTTAGAAAAACATGAAGATGTTTGCACAACACTTATGTCAAGTTTTAAAAGATAAAGTGTGAAAAGGTTCTAAGACGTAATGAATGATGAATGGATGAAGGATGGATAGTAAAACTTCTTAGAAGG
This sequence comes from Lathyrus oleraceus, assembly GCF_024323335.1. NCBI lineage: Eukaryota > Viridiplantae > Streptophyta > Magnoliopsida > Fabales > Fabaceae > Lathyrus > Lathyrus oleraceus. Next base: position 326,612,032 of record NC_066580.1, read on the forward strand.
TTCACTTCTTGAAATCATATAACAGATGATTCAAGTGTGTCCTTTGGAATGCAATAGATAATAACAATCAAACAAAGCAAAGGCGGATATCGGATGCCAATCAATGGTCTTATACCAATCTCCTAAAACAAAACGGGATATCAGAAGCCACTCAATGGTCTTACACTAATCTCCACAGGAAAAGAAATAAAAGCGGATACCGGATACCAACAAATGGATTTACACCAGTCTCCTAAAATAGAACAGGATATCAGATGCCACTCAATGGACTTACACCGATCTCCTCAAAAGAAAAACAAAGATGAAATATGGAAGTTAACTGCCAATCTATCTGGACTTAGGTTAACTCCACAGTATGCTCACAGGAAATCCAATGCCACATCACAGGGACTTACAATGGATCCTCACATACAAGAACAAGAGCAACAATATGATCACAGGTATGCAAATGCCAACTTACAGGGACTTATAATTGCAACCTCACATCAACAAAGAAAACAAACTTATGATCACAGGAAAGCAGATGCCAACTTACAGGGACTTATAACTGCAACCTCACATACAGATCAAACAGATCAAATTATGATCACAGGATAACAGATGCCAACTTACAGGGACTTATAACTGTATCCTCACATACAAACAGATAAACAGAAGATATGAGTGACCAATGAGGTCTTACACTCTATCCTTCCATATCACAGGAACAAATGCCAAAGCAATGGACTTACAATTGTCCTCAATGGGCACACAACAATGATAGCATCACAAAACAAATGAGATGATCATGCATTAATGGCAATTGATGATGATGATAAATGCATAGCATACAGGCAAGCAAGTGCATATGAAGCAATCAATCAATCAATGAATAACAAACAGCACACTCTATAGCCAAAACAATGGGGCTCACACAAGAGGGTTTGACTTTAAAAGTCCACTGTAATAGGTAAATGTCGCTCTTAACCTGGCCATTGAGGGGCTCAGGTGAAGCAGATGAAAAGGAGATGAGGGGTGTGCCTCATTGCTTCTATCTCATATCAGAGAGAGCATCAAAGAAAGTGTGGGAGTTCAGAAAGTAGGAACTCTCTCCACATTATTGACTCGATTGGATCTTGGGTATTTATCTCATTGCTTCAACCAGGTACTGGGAGCAAAGAGAGGACACACTGAATAGTGGGGGATAGATTGCTTATCCCTACCTTCCACCAATTGCCTTACTTGAAGGACTTTTCCTGCTTAGGACAAATATAAACAAACACAGGCATTGCCTCTTAAGGAGGACTTCAGACAATTTGCCCGGTCAAATAACAGACCGGGTCTCCAGACTACATGAAGAAGAAATATTTATACCTCAAAGCAAATGCTAAATAGCAAAGCAAACAAGCAAGTTCAAAGAACTTAAGCAACTAAAGCACCTGCAAAAGTCAAACTTATTAGCAAACAGGTCAACAGTCAAAATCAAAAGGAAATGAACCAATAGTCACACAGTGGGACCAATTGTGCAAGGCACAAAGACTCAAGCATGTGAGTCACCTACAAAACAAAGGTTAGCAAACCATATAATTCAACTCAAACAAATATTTGAATGATCCTCAAGGCATTAGTGTTCAACCTGAAACAGATGAACTCAACATAAGCTCAGAAGACCACTAGGGCTAGCCTAGGGTCAAAGATGAAAGAAAAAGTCAAGGCAGCAAGCAATGTTCAATCAAAGTCAAATTCAATCATGTAGGAAAGTAAACACAATTGGATTCAAACTCATATCATGCATCAAAGTCATTTCATATGCAAAAGAATGCAAAGCATAGCAAAGGAAGCATGCAAAAGTCAACAGCAAAGACTTCATTCAAAAGTCAACTCAAACATTTTCAAAAATTATGAAATAAATCACACTCAATCCTAACATCTAACATAGCAAGCATGTCAAATTTCAATGCATTTGGATGAGAGGAAGGCAGTCAATGAAATTCATGAAGTCAAATCAAATTCAAGTAAGCATGGTGAAAGTCAACAAGCATGGGTCAACTTCAAAAAATCATATCAATTTGAAAACAGAAGAGAAATGAATGAAATTAACACCAATGCAAAGCTTGAGATGTCTAGTTATCACATATGAAATTTCATGGTCATACAATAAGATATGAGAATTTCATAAAGGATTTGGCAAGGCATAGCACAAAAAGTCAACAAATGACCACATATGGAAGAAAATTCTCAATCAAATGGAAAACAGCAAGATTAATTCCAAGAAAATTCATACATCAATTAGACATACAAGGGATCATTCATGCAAAATTTCAAGTGATTTGGATAAGGGGAAGCATGTGAACAAAAATCATACATTTGCATATCATTGGTGTGACACAAATTGTCACACCCTAATTCAAAAATTCATATCTATCAAACCACAAATGAGAAATCCACAAACTTTATATGGAAACGAAGATCAATGTGTCTAGTTTTACCACAAAAAATTTCAAAGGCAATGGATGCAATATGACAATTTCACAATTGGAATGGCAATGTGTATCAATTTGGCATACATGTCAAGAAGATAATTATCAATGAAAAACCAGCCAATGGAAAATTAATTAAAATTCATCATAAAATAATAGACTCAATTGTGAACATCATGGAAAAAGAATCATAATTTTTGGATGAAAAATGAATTGGAAATTAATTATTGAAGTTGAGGGAAATAAATGGTAAAACATGAATAAAAAGCAAGGCAAAGTGGTCAAACCAAGGTCAACGAATGGCAATTTTGTGATTCTGCAGTCACTTATTGAAGTGCTGCGTTTTGGCCCTACAAAACGAAATGTTTTGATTGGCTCTCAGCCAATAAAACAGTAACATGGCCAATGGTTCAAAAATCTGGTTTTCACATACACCCTTAGGGTTTTCTAACAGCATGGCTCAGCATCATGGTTCAACAACATCCAATCGAATTTAATCAACAAACACACAACAGCATGTAATACATAACATGTGGTTTTCCTGGGGAAGTTCAAAACAGCAGAGCAAGCTTCATGATATTTCCAGCAAGTTCATCATCTGACAAATAAATTCCAACATACACACACAGCAGCACGGCAGTGGTTCACGTGTAGCATCAACATCATGCAGTAAACACAAACAACAATAGCATTCAACATGGCATTGTGGAAAAAAAACTGGGCAAAGTTTATGGTTTGGCATGGACAGAAGCATGTACATATTAAGCATTATCGAGATAACAACAAGACCAAACACAGCAGGTGGAATCCCTGGGCAGTTCAATCATACAGCAAGCAATATCATTTTCAATGTTTATCATCATCCAACTAATCCAAACAAACAATAGCAGCAGTATCAAACAAATCAATATCTGATGAACTCGAAAAGCAAGGCAAACAAACATGGCATTGGTATAAGCATGTTCATGCATCATCATCATTATGCAGCAACCAAACAACAGCATTCAACATATCATCCAATCATGTAATCATCATCATGTAATCATCATCATGTAACATTTCAATGGTAACAGCATACAATATATATTTCACATGGATTTTGCTGAGCATGTGCCTAAAGTTTCAAACACTGCGGCAGGCTTAATCAAGAACAGCATTCATTATCATGTCCATCACCAAATCAAACAAAAACAACCAACAGCACATAGCAGCATAGCATTCAGCAAGCAATGTTTATCATTGTCACAGCCACAGGACATGGAAATCAATTCATAATCAATTGAAACTCAGCATGGCAGTACATGTTATCACCAACATCAAAAATGACTTAGCCCAAACATACATCAGCAAGGGTTTAGCATAGCATGGTCATCAATCATCAACATTGAAGGTCATGGCAATTGAAATTCCAACAATACACAACTGACATGGCAATTGGTAATGCTCACAATGCAACCAAACAACAGCATACAACATGTTTCAAATTTGCAGCAGGGCAGTAACAGCATGGTTTCAGTATTCAAGCACCAACCATAACCAACATCAACAATCAAAAACAAACAATGTAACAGCATCACTAAACAGCATTAGCCAACAGCAAAACAAGCAATACTCAAGGGAGAAATCTGGATATGACATCAGGTTTGAACAGCAGCATTGGCATTCAGCATTCAACTCATGACCAAAACTAAACCAAGTCTCACACAATCAACATCATCATCTCATGATCTTAATCATCAAACGACAATTGCAACAAACAAATCACACAAAAACATGGCCTTAATGCTCATGTAGCAACATAATACAAGCAAACTGAGTATGAGTCATATGGATTTCTAAGCATGTTCACACGGTTATAGCATTTAATGGTTCTTTGGGTTCAAGCATAACAGCAGCAAAGTTTAGCATGGTATCATGGTAAGTTCATGAAATAACATACAACATTTGAACAACCAAGTATAAGCAAAACCAACAATGATCATGACCTATGAAAACATCATTAGCATGTGCATTAGCTAGCAACACAACACACACAATCATGAATTCCTGTATTGGGCAGAGTTATGATTTCCAAACAGCAGCAGGTATTAACAGTATGGCAGCACATTCATCATAACAACAGGGTTTTAGCATGGCAGCATGGTATCATGCATCTTAAAAAACAACATGCCCAGAATTACAAGTTAAACACTCTGACAGCATCGCTAGCAACAGGCATCAAGAACATGGGATCATATTTCATTAAATCCAAACTAGCCAGGTAAATCGAACAGAAATGTGTTTGGACACACAAAATGAAAAATGAAGATTTCTTGGCCAAAACACAACCAAATTAAGCATGCTTTAGTTCTCTAGAATCACCAAAAAAAATCTTTCAAAACATACTATGGCATTGAAATGTATTATGCAACATGTGCACTAACAAACAACCAATGTTCATGCAAAAATGAAAGCAAGATTTCTGGAAGGAAACAGCAGGTTTCTGGCAACAGTATAACTTCATAAAAATCGAAGCATCCAGAAAGTGAAATCAAGCATGTTAATCATCACCACAAACCTCTAGCATGCGTATTCTACACATAACTTTCATGTAATCATCCTCAATAGAACTATATCGACTGAAACATATTTGAGCACAGGAATGGAAATACATAGATCTCAAAGCATAGTTAACTTTTTGACATGATTCAAGACTTTAATCAACCTACTAAGTGAGACCTATATGATGTGTAGCAAGGTTTGAGAAAATAATGAAGTTGAAAAAATTACCTGATTTGAAAAACCAATGAAACAGTGCTGTCTGTATACTTCCAGCTCGATCAGAGGTCCAACATGCTTTTGGAATGAAGAAACTTTGAAGAATCCTTGACTCACACTTGCTTGAAACTCTTCAAAACTTTAACTGCCACTGTTGGACTTGGTGATGACAGAACAAGAAGATGGCTGGACAGATGATATTTGATGGTTCAAGGAAGCTCACCAAGGTGTTTTTGTGGAGAAACAATGAAGGTGACTCAAGGGTTTTCAGTGTTTTAGCAGGATTTTCCGTTTTGCCAAAAAAATGCAATATCCGAGTGAGAGGAGAGAGTGTTTTCTGGTTTTGTGGCTGCTGCCAAAAACTAGGGTTCTGAATCAGCAGGAAATGAGCCTTTATATTGCTGTTTAGCCAAGCTAATGAGGATGCTAAGTTGGATTAGTCAAGTGAAACCAATTTGCCAATTTGCTAATCATGGAACAAGTGAAAATGGTGGGTGTGTTTGTCTGCACAAATGGGCTGGAAAGGCTGCTAGCAGGCCAAACACAATGCTGCTTGTGATTGTACAGAAAATGCTGTACTATATTTGCTTTTGTGAAGCCAATTGCCAATTTTGTCAATTTTGCAATTTGATTCAAAATGATGGGAAAATGGTAGTATGATGATGGTTTTAAGCTTTGAGCAAGTTTCAAATATGGTTTAAAACATTTCCCAATTGGCCAAGTCAAGAAAAAATCAAAGAAGCAAAAAGTCAAACTTGGGTCAAACTTTGAATTTAAATGCAAAAGGTCCAAAAATGCCATTTTGAATGGTAAGGTTTTAGGTCATGAAATTTATATTTTTGGAAAGAGGATGAAAAATGTGGTTTGTAGGAAAAAACCCCACCAAATTTGGCCTTATGGTTTGAGAGATATGGCCCTTTGAAGTTCAAAAATTGGTGAAAATGATTTGATCATATCTTGACAACCACACATGGGATTTTGATGTTCTTGGACTTTTTGAAAATGGGAAGACAAGATCTTCAACTTTCATGTTGGGCAAAAATTCATTTGGAGCTTGTATCATGATGCAAGTTTAAGATCAAGAAGTTTCCATTTTTGGCAGTTGAAATTACAGGTCCACTTTCTATTTCTGGAAAATTTTCTGATTGACTTGATTTTCTTCCATGATGAGGTTGGACATGATATATGAGGCTTATATAAGCATGAATGCACTTCTTCAAATCAATTCTATTCATCAAATCACTGATTAAATCAACAGTTGACCAAGTTTGACTTTTCTAGGGTTTTGGACTGATTGAACTTCTTCTGATGATTTCCAAACCCTAAATCCTTGAGAACTTGACCTCAAATGATGTCTCAAGTCATATGAGCTTTTGATTATTGATCATGATGTCCAAATTCTGCAAGAATGGCCATCATCCATTGCTTTGACTGACTGTTGACTGATCTTGACCTAATTGCTGATGATTGCTTCCACTGCAAGCAACAAGGTTAGACTGACAATATTTTTGTACTTTTTGAATGATAAACATATGCAAGCAAAGATATACAAATGCAAAGTATGCTTGGTGATCAAGAAATCAACCCACAAGGCAATCTAATCCACTAGGAGGGGACAAAGGCATGCAATGATCCTTGAGGTTATGGTATGAATGATATGGGCCATGAGGGATCTTAGGGCCCAAAATTGGGGTCTTACAGATGCCCCTATTTAAGGTCATTCTAGCCGGAGAAGTGAAGTTTAGAAATCTTCATCTCGACGCGGTAGAATGGGCTTAAATAACAGTAATGAGACAAATTTTGGTCCCTAAGAGACCTCATGATGCAAATGTATGTATGCAAAAGACACAAATTCTGTGGGGAATAGATTCACACAGAAGAAAAGACGATCCATCGGAGTAGTACACTCACCAGGAACAGAGACTCTAATACGACTCTATGGGGATAATAACAGAAAAAGAAATGCGTGAACAAGACACGACTCCAAACTGGGGAAGATAAAACTGCCATAACGTGACCAAAACACGACTCTGATTAGGAGAAAAGAAAACGGACAGGAGAAGTCACTGGGGAGTGAAGGACTCACACTGGGGAAAAGAATTCCAAATGGAAAATAAATCCATTGGAGAGACACAAGCTGACTCCTGGGGAGAAGCAACAAAAAGTTCCACTGGGGAAGTAACAAAGAAATGAGATGTTACCAGGCATACGGGTAACAAACTCAGGAAAATCTGACTCCACAGGGGGACCGGGGTCATAATAGGGAGCAGAAAGGAGGGAACACCAAGGATACCGGTTACTGGGTATATAATAGGTGACCGACCAAAGCGTGAATTGGATTTCACTTCCAAAACACTCATCATCCTGAAGAGAACTAGAAAAGCAAACTTGTTTAGGATGGACATTCAATTCTACAAGGAAAATGAATCTTACTCTGAGGGGAAAAACAATCAAAAGATTGACTCAAGAGTGAACGAGATATAATATCCATTACCGTCAGAACGTGGATAGAATACTCAGATGAGACATATTATTCATTACCGGCAGACCGTGAATAATATACTCGAAAGGAAAATTATCCTGAACCGGTTACTGGGTTGTTTAAGGATACAATCCGAAGACGTGGATTGGTTTTCACTTCCAAAACACTCATCATCCGAAAGGAGGGCTTGAAAGAGAAGCAAATCGACTTACAGGATGGGCATTCGAATCCACAAGGGGAAAACGAATCTTACTCAAATGGGGACACAAACCCAAAGAGTGCATGAGATATAATATCCATTACCGGCAGACCGTGGATAAGAATACTCGCATGAGATATATTATCTATTACCGTCAGAACGTAGATAATAAACTCGCATGGTAAGAAACACCAGAGATACCGGTTACTGGGTATATAATAGGTGATCTACCGAAAACGTGAATTGGTTTTCACTTCCAAAACACTCATCATCCAAAACACAAACTGGTTAAAGGATGGCTATTCGATTCTACAAAGAATACGAATCTTGCTCAGTTGGGGAAAAATCAACAAAGATTCCAACTAAAGAGCGCATGAGATATATTATTCATTACCGGCAGACCGTGAATAATACACTCGAAAGGAAAAGACACCAGAGATACCGGTTACTGGGCATATAATAGGTGACTAACCAAAGAGAGAGACAATCGATACCAAGCATACGGGTAAACGAAAGACAACTCAAGGGATAAATTGCAAGCATCCGGCAATTATCCGACAACAAGAAATATTCGACTCCACAAAGGGAAATAACGAATCTTACTCGACTGGGGAAACACAAAAGGTTTCGACCGAAGAGTGCATGAGATATATTATTCATTACCGGCAGACCGTGAATAATATACTCGCAGGGAAGATTATCCAAAACCGGTTACTGGGTCAACAAAGGATAAATCAACCGAACAGAAAGGCATCGGGATACCAAACTAGGTATATAATGATAACCAATCAAAAGGAGCAACAGACATTACCAACAAAAGGGTAAATGAAAGGCGAACTGCTGAGGATAAATTGCAAGCATCCGGCAATTATCGACAGAAGACTAGCTGGGGATGCATTGGTAAACAACCAATGATCCGGGGAACAAATCACTAGCATACGGTGAAAAGACCCACTGGGGATAAAATTGCTAGCATACGGCAATTATCCACAAAACTTGCTGGCTGAGGATATAAGTGCTGATCTGAGCAACTTATACAAGCAAAGGAAAATCATCATCAAATATTGAATGAAGATAACCACAAAATTAGGGTTTACATCTACCGAATACGGGGTAGAAGACCAAAAACTCCGCGTGGGGATAGAACAAATCACAAATCCGCACGGGAAACCAAAATAGGATTTATAACAAACCACAAACTGCTGAAGAGCAGAAAAATAGGATTTACAACTACCGGGTAGTAGGTAGAAAACCAAAAAACTCTGGCTGGAGAATAAAAGGTGTATAACCACAAATTCTGTTAAGAAAGCCAGGAAAGATAGGACTTACAACTACCGGTTACTGGGTAGAGGCCCAAAGAACATTCCGCTGGGGAACAACCCACTGGGAAGCACAAGATGTTTGACAAATAGCCAATTCGGGAATGATCCGAAACGACAGACTGAATAAAGACATGTCCTAATGAGGATACAGCTCAAATAGGAAAATCCATCCCAATATATGTGTTGGGAGGAAACGGAAGAAACCGTCATCCACGAGGATATATCTCAGTGGGGAACTGCAGAAGGAAGGACAGACATTTTCTGCTTATGGGGCTGACTCTATATGGAGAGATTTTAAACACCCGACATCTGCTTGGGGGATCTGTAAAGAGATCTATATCACCATAGCAGGAGACACGACAAACAAAAGATACACGGCAAAAAATGCAACATGAATATCTGAATGTTTATGAATATGCATGAATATGCGTGATCTATGTTTGATGAATGCTGACAAAACAGACAACTCTAACACAAACAGGTTCAGGAACAAACGTCCGGTATTATACTTCCAGGGGAAATAAACCAACTGGAGAGCCAATCTGTGGAGATCCACATGCTGTAAAGCAAAGATCTGCAAGTACCGCTGAAGAAGCAGAGAATCAGAGATATCAGGGAACAACCCAATCAAGGTACAGAAAGTCACAACGGGCATAACAGCCACCAAGACGAATCTGTAGGGGGACAAGAGAAATCCCAAAGTACATCTGCAGGGGATCCCAGTGTCAACTGAGAAACAAAAATGTGCATGAACACGAACTGCTGTAGAAGCAACTCCACATAACTCCACTGGGGAACAACCCACTGAGGGAGAATGATATCATCCAAATAGAATCTGACTGCATAAGCAACTCTACTGGGGAAAACTGTCGGCTACACTCTTGGGGAACAAACCACTGAGGGAGGACAGGTCAAACAAGTAGATTCTGCAACGAACCGCTTCACTTGGGGAGAAAATACATAGCAAACTGATCACAACACGTAGATTCTGCAATATAAGCCACTCTACTGGGGATCACAAACAGTCAGGAAATCAATCCGTTCACTGGAGGCAAAAGCCATCATCCAACCATATCGGGGGATTGAAGGAGTATTCAACAGGCAAAACTGCCACAACAAACACTCTGCAGACTAAGCTGAGGAAAAGATGATTGCAATACTGGGATGTCAACCCAAACAACCACTGAGTAGGAAAATAAATCCTGCTCTGCCGGAGAGAATAACTCTGGTGGAGAGATAGCAACAATTCCACAGACGACTTCGCCGGGGAAAAGGTAAAGTACCGGGTATCAAACCACCGACTTACCGAGTCTTCAGAAGAAAACAAACGTGCTGAGGAAACAGACAAATCCTGCTGGCACACTGCACGGGGAAAAGCGGTAACAACTCCACTTGCAACCCTGGTAGGGATATTAATAACAGCTCTACTCGCAACTCTGAGGGGAGTACCAATCAATCAGTTACACTCATGACTGTGCTGAGGAGACAAATAAAGTCTGGGGATATGACCCACTGGAGAAAAGTGACGGGGCACCAAGATGACAAACCATCAACCGCCGAAACTTCTATAAGGAAACACCCATGCTAGGGAAAAACTGCTGCTGGAGAGAACAAAGTCTTCAACAACAAAACACTTGCGACTGTACTGGGGAACAACCCCAACAAGGATTTGAAGAAAGAAGATACCACCAAACCAGGAATATAAACCAATGTCTTACCTGTTGGGAATCATGCCACCCTCGGGAAAGCACTGAGATATTCTTGAGCATCCTTTCAATCTTGTGAATGTTCACTTTGTTTAAACAAAAATTTCGAAAAAATTGATTTGTTTAAAACAATGACATTTTATCAATTTAAAACAATGCAAAACATTTGTTGATTTGAAACAAATAAGAGTGCAAATAAATGGATAAAAGCTCGAATCGATTTGATAGAATGGTAGCCTGCAAATGGCAAGACTCCATAGATCTGTACAAATTTGAAATCAGTGATATATATTGGAAGAGGGCTACATTGAACATAATGATCCTTTCTCTACCAATTTGAATCTCGATGTATCCGAAGCTTCAGTTGATGACGAATCGAGAGTCTTCTGACGAAATGACGACTGATGAACCAGAAAGTCTTGTCAGGATACAGTTACTTGCCGAATCCCTAATTTTTGCCTAGATTGCCCCAGAGTGAGGTACTCAATCTAGCGGGATACAAATATTCTTTTTTTTCAAGTCTCTAATTTTTGCCTGAATTACCCTTGCGGGTTCTCCACCGAGACGCTCACTTTTGCCTAAGCCGCCCTTTCGGGTTTTCAACTTAGCGAGCAATTCTGTTTTTTTTCATTCTTTTTTTTTCATTTGCATATACTTTTTTTTTTAGGCAAAGTATCTTTTAACTGCATCTGAATTCACAGGACGAGTGAAATCCTCCCCATCCATTGTTGTAAGCATCAAAGCTCCGCCTGAAAAGGCTCTCTTAACAACATATGGACCCTCGTAGTTTGGAGTCCACTTGCCCCTGGAATCGGGCGCGAAAGACAAAACTTTCTTGAGCACAAGGTCACCTTCTCGGAACACACGAGGCTTGACCTTCTTGTCGAATGCTTTCTTCATTCTCTGTTGATATAACTGACCATGGCACATGGCAGTTAATCTCTTCTCTTCAATCAAATTCAACTGGTCATAACGACTCTGAATCCATTCAGCATCAGTCAACTTGGCTTCCATCAAGACTCGCATTGATGGGATCTCCACCTCTACTGGGAGAACGGCTTCCATGCCATAAACAAGAGAGAAAGGGGTTGCCCCTGTTGAAGTGCGTACAGACGTACGATATCCATGCAAAGCAAATGGCAGCATCTCATGCCAATCTTTGTAGGTGACAGTCATCTTCTGGATAATCCTCTTGATATTCTTGTTAGCAGCTTCAACAGCCCCATTCATCTTAGGTCTGTAAGGAGAGGAATTATGGTGTGCAATCTTGAATTCAGCGCACAACTCATCCATCATCTTGTTATTCAGATTGGATCCATTATCAGTAATGATCCTCTCTGGCACACCATAACGGCAAATCAGCTGGTTCTTGATAAACTTCACAACCACCTGTCTGGTTACATTCGCGTACGACGCGGCTTCAACCCATTTGGTGAAGTAATCAATTGCTACGAGAATAAACCGATGTCCATTGGACGCTTTCGGCTCAATCATACCGATCATGTCGATTCCCCACATAGAGAAAGGCCATGGTGATGAAATCACATTCAGGAGTGTCGGAGGAATATGAATCTTATCCGCATAAATTTGACACTTGTGACATTTCTTCACATACTTGCAACAGTCAGACTCCATTGTCAGCCAATAGTAGCCTGCTCTCAACATCTTCTTAGCCATGGCATGTCCATTGGAATGAGTACCAAATGAACCCTCATGGACCTCAGTCATCAACAGGTTTGCTTCGTGTCTATCCACGCATCTGAGCAAAACCATATCAAAATTTCTCTTGTACAGCACTTCACCACTGAGGTAGAAACTGCCTGACAACCTTCTCAAAGTTTTCCTATCTTTCACAGATGCCCCAGGCGGGTAGACCTGGTTCTGGAGGAAATTCTTGATATCAAAATACCAAGGCTTGTCATCTTTCACGTCTTCAATTGCAAATATGTGAGCGGGTCTGTCCAAGCGCATCACAGTAATGTTGGGAACATCATTCCACCATCTGACAACTATCATGGAAGCAAGCGTAGCAAGGGCATCTGCCATCCGATTATCCTCTCGAGGAATATGATAAAATTCAACTTCTGTGAAGAAAGTTGAAATTCTCCTTGCATAATCTCTGTATGGGATGAGACCTGGTTGATTCGTCTCCCATTCACCTTTGATCTGATTGACAACCAAAGCTGAATCACCATAGACATCAAGATACTTGATTCTTAAATCAATGCATTCTTCAAGTCCCATAATACAGGCTTCATACTCCGCCATGTTATTCGTGCATTTGAAAGTTAGCCTTGCTGTAAATGGAATGTGCGATCCCTGGGGATTAACAATTACTGCCCCAATTCCATTTCCATATTGATTAACAGCGCCATCAAACACCATCGTCCATCTGGAACCAGGTTCTGGACCTTCATCAAGTGTAGGCTCATCGCAATCTTTCATCTTCAAATACAGAATTTCCTCGTCAGGGAAGTCATACTGAACAGACTGATGATCTTCAATCGGCTGGTGCGCTAAGTGGTCAGCCAAGATACTACCTTTGATAGCTTTCTGAGCTCGATACTCAATATCATACTCAGACAACAGCATCTGCCAACGGGCAATCCTCCCAGTTAAAGCAGGCTTCTCGAAGATATACTTAATTGGATCCATTCTGGATATCAACCAAGTTGTATGATTTATCATGTACTGGCGCAAACGCTTAGCTGCCCAAGCTAAAGCACAGCACGTCTTCTCAAGCATAGAGTACCGAGACTCACAATCAGTAAACTTCTTACTGAGGTAGTAGATAGCAAACTCCTTCTTCCCTGATTCATCTTGTTGACCGAGTACACAACCCATCGAGTCTTCAAGAACTGTTAAGTACATAATCAGAGGTCTTCCTTCTACTGGCGGAGACAAAATCGGAGGTTCAGACAGATAATCCTTGATACTGTCGAAAGCTTTCTGGCAATCCTCGGTCCAATCATGAGACTGATCTTTCCGGAGGAGCTTGAATATCGGCGCACATGTGGCAGTCATGTGGGATATAAATCTGGAAATGTAGTTCAAGCGGCCAAGAAAACCTCGGACTTGCTTCTCAGTTTTGGGTGCGGGCATCTCTTGTATTGCTTTGACCTTTGCAGGATCAACCTCAATACCTCTTTCACTTACCACAAAACCCAACAACTTTCCGGAACGGACTCCAAAAGTACATTTGTTCGGATTCAGACGAAGCTGGAATTTCCTCAAACGCTGAAAAAGCTTCAACAAATGCTCAATATGCTCAACTTCCGTTCGGGACTTAGCAATCATATCATCAACATAGACTTCTATCTCCTTGTGCATCATATCATGAAACAAGGTAGTCATAGCTCGTTGATACGTGGCTCCGGCGTTCTTCAAACCGAAGGGCATCACTCGATAACAGAATGTTCCCCAAGGTGTGATGAATGTTGTCTTCTCCATATCCTCTGGTGCCATCTTGATTTGATTATATCCGGAAAATCCGTCCATAAAGGAAAAGACTTTGAATTTAGCTGTATTGTCTACCAACATGTCAATGTGTGGTAGAGGAAAATCATCTTTTGGCTAGCTTTATTCAAATCTCTGTAATCAACGCACATACGGACTTTTCCGTCCTTCTTAGGAACAGGCACAATATTGGCCACCCATTGAGGATATGTCGAAGTCACCAGAAACCCCGCATCAATTTGCTTCTGAACTTCCTCTTTGATCTTCACTGCCATATCTGGATGAGTTCTTCTGAGCTTCTGCTTCACAGGCACGCACTCAGGCTTCAAAGGCAGGAAATGTTGCACAATATCTGTATCTAAACCCGGCATGTCTTCATAGGACCAAGCAAAGATATCTGAATATTCTCGTAGCAAGCTGATCAAATCTTCCTTAACAGACCCTTCAAGAAGTGCCCCAATCTTCACCAGGCGCTCACAATCTTCAGATCCCAAGTTGACTGTTTCCAAGTCTTCGAGATGCGGCTGAATGATCTTCTCTTCGTGCTCAAGGAGACGGGTGATCTCATCAGGAATCTCTTCAACGTCATCTTCCTCTGCCTCAAATACAGGGAATTCAAAATTGGGAGATGGCGTTGGATCATTATGTTCAATGGGTTTTAGGATCAACCTGCATAATGATTTTGGTTAAGAAAAACTCAGCATTTAAACAAGCAAATCATTATGCAGATGAAAAAAATGTTGCTTTTACAGCTTTTATTTTTGTTTTTATGTTTTTTGTGATCACTGATTTCATAAAGAAAAGCAAAAAGTGAAAACAAAGGAAAAACAAATGTTTTGACAATGCAAAAATTGAATGAAAATATCATTGTATATATGCTTTGCCAACAATGTCATCACTTCTCCTTTTGGCATGGGAGAAGGGTTTTAAACAAAATGAACAATTACTCTGATCTATGGATAACTGTAGGAACATCCACAGCGACCCAATTGTGGCAGACACCACCAGGAATAACAAAATTGTTCAAGTCTTCTGCATCTTCTTCTTCAATGATAGCAGCAGCTTCCTCTTCTGCAGGTTGATCAGCATGGATGAATCCTCCACTGGTGAACAGACCTTGCTCATTGCATGCCCCAGAACCAAAGCCAATGCCAGCCCGGGATCGGTTATCTTCAAGTTCAAGCACTTTCCCTAATCCAGCAACTGCACCACATTCAATGGCCAGCTTAGCATCACGGTAGGAAGTGAATGAAGGAGACTTCTTCTCGATTGGTTTATCAATAGATAAAGCTTGGAACTGAGTTCCAACTTCATCCTCTGCATCAATGTACGAGAAAGAAGATAAATTACTGACCAGGAGAGCCTTTTCTCCCCCTACTACAACCAATTTCTTGTTTTTCACAAACTTCAGCTTTTGGTGTAGGGTGGATGTCACGGCGCCAGCCTCGTGAATCCATGGTCTGCCCAAGAGACAGCTGTATGATGGGTGAATATCCATTACTTGAAAAGTGATCTGGAAATCACTTGGTCCAATCTTGATTGGGAGGTCAACTTCCCCAATCACGGTCTTACGCGACCCATCAAAAGCTTTAACAACAACCCCACTCTGCCTCATAGGAGGACCTTGATATGACAATCGTGAGAGTGTGGATTTTGGCAATACATTCAGAGATGATCCAGTGTCCACCAACACATTGGACATTGCATCAGATTTGCAATTCATAGATATATGTAAGGCCATGTTGTGGTCTCTTCCCTCCTCGGGGAGATCAGCGTCACAAAAGCTCAACGTGTTGCAGGCAGTAATGTTTGCAACAATGCTATCAAATTGTTCCAAGGTGACGTCGTGATCAACGTACGCCAGGTCCAAGACTTTCTGCAGAGATTCCCGATGAGGCTCTGAGTTCAGCAATAGAGAAAGAATAGAAATCTTGGAGGGCGTGTGTAGAAGCTGGTCTACAATATTGTACTCACTCTTTCTGATGAGCCTCAGCATCTCATCAGATTCTTCATCAACAATGCCACTCGGGCCATCTGAAGAAACAGGAGTCTTTTGTACAGACGAGGAGGGTTTGGCAACATCAAGTGCCGGATTCTGAACATTCACAGCATTCCCTACAGGGCGCTCAACAGATTCAGAAGAAACAGCCGGAGCTTTGGCAGGTGCAGAAAACACACGACCGCTTCGGGTCAACCCACTAACATCAGCAATAGTGGTCACGGAAGTAGACGGCAAAGGTACTTCCACCCCATCCTGGACAGCAACAGGATTGTACCGGAAAGGTACGGCTTTGTCGGATGAATAAGGCACAGGGCCAGCTGGCTTGATTACCAAAGAAGGCGAAGCTTTAGGCTTGTTGCTATTGTACCGAATAACAACGGGCTCTGGCAATTTGAACACCGGGGAGATAACACTCACTTCGGGCTCAACAACATCAACATTGCGATTCTGGAGAATCTCAATGGTACCTTCATTCAACAATTTCTGAAGTTCACAGCGCACTTGATCACAACCCAAGCGGTTAACAGAACAGACACGGCACTGGTCATGGTTATGCTTCAAATAGCTGTGCTGACACAGCATCTTATGTAATCCAACCAATGACTGCCGGATATGACTGACATATTTCACCTTGTACTTCCCAAGGTCTTCCTGGATCATATTCACAGATTTCCCATGCGAAGGCAATGGGTTCCTGGTAACATTTGGGTTGGAGTCTTCAAAACTCAGAATTCCGCTTCTCATAAGGTCTTGAACCTTATTCTTCAGCGGGAAACAGTTCTCAACGTTGTGGCCCGGAGCACCGGAATGGTAGACACAATGCTGGTCTGGTTTGTACCACCATTGCGGGTTGGCAGGAATAGCAGGAGGATCCCTGGGTGAAACCAACTTTCTCTCCAACAAGGAGGGATAAAGCTCTGTATATGTCATCGGAATCGGGTCGAAGCTGACCTTCTTCCTATCATAGTTCACATTTGCTTGGTTGGTTGTACTTCCACGAGGCTGGTAAGCCTGTTGCTGTGGACGCTGCTGTTGCTGTTGATATTGCGGTTGTGGATATTGCTGCTGATGCTGATACTGTTGAGCATTATCCTTGAATACAGGCGCCACACTAGCTACCTGATGCTGATGTTTGGAATGATGTGCAGGCTTCCTCTGAACAGAGGGTCTTCGATGTTTCGGCTGAGACTGCACAGCATGAGCTTCACCTTCTTTCCTCTTAAACGCTCCATAACGCTTAGAGGAAGAGCTATCATCTTTAGCTAACCGTCCTTCACGGACACCTTCTTCCAGACGCATCCCCATGTTCACCATTTCGGTGAAATCAGAGGGAGCGCTGGCCACCATTCTCTCATAATAAAATGACCCAAGAGTTTTCAGAAAGATCTTGGTCATCTCTTTCTCTTCTAATGGTGGAGTGATTTGAGCTGCCAGCTCACGCCATCTCTGGGCGTACTCCTTGAACGTCTCTTTGTCCTTTTGTGACATAGACCTGAGTTGATCTCTGTCAGGCGCCATGTCAACGTTGTATTTGTATTGCTTGACGAAAGCTTCGCCAAGATCATTGAAAGAGCGGATGTTGACGCTGTCCAGGCTCATGTACCATCGGAGAGCAGCACCAGACAAACTGTCTTGAAAGTAGTGGATCAAGAGTTGATCGTTGTCTGTCTGAGTGGACATCTTCCTGGCATACATGACCAGGTGTGCCAAAGGACAAGTGTTCCCTTTATATTTTTCAAAGTCTGGGACCTTGAACTTAACTGGTATCTTCACACCGGGAACCAAGCAAAGTTCGGCTGCTGACTTGCCAAAGAGATCTTTGCCTCGGAGAGTCCTCAATTCCTTTCTCAGCTCGAGGAATTGATCATTCATTGCATCCATTTTCTCGTGAACATCTGAGCCCTCAGAAGCTTCAGAGTGATAAATGGTGTCGTCTACCCTCGGCATGGTATGCACGACAGGGGGAACGGGAATAGGGACCGGGCTAGATGCCGGCATTTGTGCAAAGGTAGGAGCTGGCAGATCGGGCATAAAGCCGGGAGGCATCCCCCAAGGAAAACCGGGAGGCATGGCATTTGGCTGCTGGGCACTGACAGGCACCGCTGAAGTAGCCACTTCAGAAATAACCGTCCGCTGAACCGGAGTTGCTGGCTGTTGAGCAGGCTGGTTCTGAGCAGCAAGAAGTTGCTCCATTAATGCGCCAAGTCTGGCGACTTCATCTCTCAGACTCTGGTTCTCTTGTTCCAACTGCTCCATGATTCTGGCGGAGTTGACTCTCGTATAATACCGGTGAGTCAGCTTGTCTTCAAAATAAATGAAGAACAGATGTTAGAACCGGAAGACCAGAAAAATGGGTACCTGCTTATGCAAGAATGATGCATGAAATGCTCGTGCAAATGCTTTGTTTTCAAGGAACCCTTAGGGTATTGTTTGCAATATTTTGAATATTTAAACATTTTATTTGCTCATGGAAAATATTTCATTCAAAATATTAAGACAAAGAAGTACAACATTCTTTTAAATATTACAAAGAGAAAAGGTAAATGACATCCTATGGATCCCTATTAGCTCGGGATGCTGGAAGACGAGAAGTGTACAACTTCTTGATCTCTCTCTCATAGGCGGCCTCCATATCAGCTTTCTCCTTTGCAAGTTGATCATACTTCCTTTTCCAGAATTTGGATGACTGAGGAAGCAGAGAAGTCCAAGTGTCGTTCGGATCGTCGATCACTCGGTGCTCGAGAAATTCGATCATATCATCCTTCTCCTTGAGCTGCTGCAGCAATTCCTCCCTCTCGCGGATCCAGGCACGCGAAAGGTCTTCTTCTCTCAACTCCTCTACACGTTGGGTAGGGAGGGTTGAAGGCCCAGCCACATCCAACAGTGTAGGTCTCGGATGATCATATGGCATCAGGTAGGTAGCAGCCCTCTGTCTGACCCAAGAGGTGTATGGCTCCAAAGCAATGCAGTTCTTTGGACCCAATTCATTCCTACCTTTCTTGCGGATATTGCGCCAAGCGCGGACAAATCTGGCTTTCAGGCCTTGGGGATCTTTACCCTCCTGAAAGAATACACCTTCTAACAGAATGTTATGGGGTTTATCCTTTAGGGGGAACCCAAGCTGACGACGTGCAAGCGTAGGGTTGTAGCTGATTCCACCACATGTACCAAGAAGAGGCACATTCGGGAATTCCCCACAAGAATTGATGATCTGAACGGTATCATACACGCGATCATACCAGGTGATATCATCATTGGTGAGAGACATGAGTCTCTGAGACCACCGTAGACATCCCTTGTTCTCCTTGAAAGCAACTGTCTGCGGCAAGTGCGAAATAAACCACTTGTACAGCAGGGGTAAACAGCAGACAATGACTCCTCCATTCTTCATATTCCTCAAATGCATTGAGACATACGCATCACCCAACAAGGTCGGAACTGGATTAAGGACTGAAAAGATCCTAATGGCATTCATGTCGACGAACTTGTCGAAGTTGGGAAATAGCACCAATCCATAGATGAGCAACACGAATAGAGCCTCAAAGGCATCCTCACTCATGGCCTTCCCATAGAAAGTGGCTTGAGCAATAAGGAACTCGGAGGGAAAACCCTGAATTCCGCCTTTGGTAGTCAGATTAGCTCTAATCAGATCTTCATCTATGTGCAACAGGCTGGAAATCTCTCGAGCAGATAGAGTACTCTCTAAGCCACTGAATGGCACTTGATCCAGAATAGGAATCCCAATAAGGTGAGAGTATTCTTCCAAAGTTGGCAGCAACTGGAAGTCCGGAAATAAGAAGCAATGATAGAGCGGATCATAGAACTGAGCAAGAGTGCTCATCAATCCCTCATCCACTTGAGCAGTCAACAGCGGCAGAAGCTTCCCATATCGAGCTTTGAAACCCAAGGGATCTAATACATACGATGTTAGATTCCTTAACTCTTTTACATCGGGCTGCTTAAAGCTGTACTTCTTTGTATGCCTTTTCGGTCTTTCCATGTCTGAAAATTTTGCAAATTAACCCTTTAAGTTCCTTGAAAATTTTCTCTTTTTGATGACATGAATGCGGATGAATGCGTGAATGCATGAATGCAACAAACACACTCAAGGATCAAGCAAAGCACACCAAACAAAGGTCGTGGGAAAGCTCTATGTATCCCTAATATCAATCATCCATTTTGGTGGATTTAGGTTTTCACCTTATCGACACCCAAGTTCCATTGATATTAACGGTACATGAACCGGTTCTGACATTCTTAATATCAACCAGCCACTTTGGTGGATTTAGGTTTTACACCTGATCCGGGATCCATTGATATTAACAATGCTTGAACGACTCAACCACGAATCACGGGTTTGTTGAGAGTCACGAGCATGGAGTCTCGGTTAAGAACCACCCAAAGGGAGTGTACTAGGGTTTAAACCTGCCAGACATGTTCTATCAGAGGTTCCCATAATCATCGTTCCATCTTTCGAATATTATCGGAGGAACGAATACTCGTATTCCAAGAATATTCTCAAGAGAAACTCTTATGAGTGTAGTATCGCGTAACAATCGTATCAGAACTGACATCTGAACGACCTCCGCACTACGGTCCTAAAAATAGGCCAAGATGGGTTTGGTAAACTAAGGTCCTTGGCTTCTGCGGAACATGATTGAAAGAATAATGCCTAACCACAAATAACTTGTGTGACATTATTAGTTCAACATGACCTCCACCAAGTGAATGGGCTCGCAAGTCAACTGGCTAAGGACTACTCCACACCAGTCGACAAGACTATGCCATTCTCCTATCCTAGAGAGCACTCGAGTTCGGGTACAGAACTCATCTCACAGATCACCAAAGCAAACAGCAAATGTATATCAAGCAATTCACACATTACAATCAATACATTCATCCCAAATTGTACAAAAATATGTCAAATGACAAATAATAATATATCACAACAAGGGTGAAAAGTAGGCAATACAACCAGGGATTCTGGTGAGAGTCTCCCCAGCAGAGTCGCCACTTTTCTGTAGCGGTGTATTCGTCGCTATATGATCTATCGATTAAATCATAAGCTAAGAGATACATTGAAATTTCGAGTCGCCACCGCACTTTTATTTATCCAAAGGACTGGCTAAAAAGCGAACAAAAGCCTAAGAAGTTTTACACGTAGAAAACTAATAAAAAGATCAGAGATTCTGGGTAAGGGGTAAATTACGCAATGGGAAGGTGTTAGGCACCCACTACGTCCTAGGTACTCCTAGGGAGCCCTTTTCACACTTGTTGTATTAAATTGTTATTTGTTATAACATAAAGATTGTGCAAACATGATCGGGATGATGAGAAAAGAATATACAATTTTTATTATTATTGGGTATTGGGTTCGAACGGATGAACCCGTTGCCTACGTACCTTCCATCAAAGGTAAGGATCAGAACGCCGTAGTTCGGCTAAAAGATTTCCAAAAGTGGGTTAGGTTCAATTTTAAACACAAACCCTAGGTCTTACGTTATCCACGGGAGAAAACTCAACCTTATACAAACAACAACGTCCACCATGTGAGAACAGCTTCAACTGGCCAGAGAGGGGTTAACCCTATAATAGGCGAGGAAGACTTACAATTCAATCACTAAAGACAGAAGGTGAGATTAACATCAACCACTAAGATAAATCAAACCTATAGCTCATGTATGAAAAGATTAATGGACAAAGCCAAAACAAGTGAATGAGTGGAGTTACTGATTATGATTATGAAAATGAAGTCAAAATATGATTAAGATCAATTCAATTAAGTATTATGAAATGAAGTTTGGAAAAAGGTCAAGGACTTGAGTCCAGGTTTTTAGTTAGAAAAACATGAAGATGTTTGCACAACACTTATGTCAAGTTTTAAAAGATAAAGTGTGAAAAGGTTCTAAGACGTAATGAATGATGAATGGATGAAGGATGGATAGTAAAACTTCTTAGAAGGTTCACTTCTTGAAATCATATAACAGATGATTCAAGTGTGTCCTTTGGAATGCAATAGATAATAACAATCAAACAAAGCAAAGGCGGATATCGGATGCCAATCAATGGTCTTATACCAATCTCCTAAAACAAAACGGGATATCAGAAGCCACTCAATGGTCTTACACTAATCTCCACAGGAAAAGAAATAAAAGCGGATACCGGATACCAACAAATGGATTTACACCAGTCTCCTAAAATAGAACAGGATATCAGATGCCACTCAATGGACTTACACCGATCTCCTCAAAAGAAAAACAAAGATGAAATATGGAAGTTAACTGCCAATCTATCTGGACTTAGGTTAACTCCACAGTATGCTCACAGGAAATCCAATGCCACATCACAGGGACTTACAATGGATCCTCACATACAAGAACAAGAGCAACAATATGATCACAGGTATGCAAATGCCAACTTACAGGGACTTATAATTGCAACCTCACATCAACAAAGAAAACAAACTTATGATCACAGGAAAGCAGATGCCAACTTACAGGGACTTATAACTGCAACCTCACATACAGATCAAACAGATCAAATTATGATCACAGGATAACAGATGCCAACTTACAGGGACTTATAACTGTATCCTCACATACAAACAGATAAACAGAAGATATGAGTGACCAATGAGGTCTTACACTCTATCCTTCCATATCACAGGAACAAATGCCAAAGCAATGGACTTACAATTGTCCTCAATGGGCACACAACAATGATAGCATCACAAAACAAATGAGATGATCATGCATTAATGGCAATTGATGATGATGATAAATGCATAGCATACAGGCAAGCAAGTGCATATGAAGCAATCAATCAATCAATGAATAACAAACAGCACACTCTATAGCCAAAACAATGGGGCTCACACAAGAGGGTTTGACTTTAAAAGTCCACTGTAATAGGTAAATGTCGCTCTTAACCTGGCCATTGAGGGGCTCAGGTGAAGCAGATGAAAAGGAGATGAGGGGTGTGCCTCATTGCTTCTATCTCATATCAGAGAGAGCATCAAAGAAAGTGTGGGAGTTCAGAAAGTAGGAACTCTCTCCACATTATTGACTCGATTGGATCTTGGGTATTTATCTCATTGCTTCAACCAGGTACTGGGAGCAAAGAGAGGACACACTGAATAGTGGGGGATAGATTGCTTATCCCTACCTTCCACCAATTGCCTTACTTGAAGGACTTTTCCTGCTTAGGACAAATATAAACAAACACAGGCATTGCCTCTTAAGGAGGACTTCAGACAATTTGCCCGGTCAAATAACAGACCGGGTCTCCAGACTACATGAAGAAGAAATATTTATACCTCAAAGCAAATGCTAAATAGCAAAGCAAACAAGCAAGTTCAAAGAACTTAAGCAACTAAAGCACCTGCAAAAGTCAAACTTATTAGCAAACAGGTCAACAGTCAAAATCAAAAGGAAATGAACCAATAGTCACACAGTGGGACCAATTGTGCAAGGCACAAAGACTCAAGCATGTGAGTCACCTACAAAACAAAGGTTAGCAAACCATATAATTCAACTCAAACAAATATTTGAATGATCCTCAAGGCATTAGTGTTCAACCTGAAACAGATGAACTCAACATAAGCTCAGAAGACCACTAGGGCTAGCCTAGGGTCAAAGATGAAAGAAAAAGTCAAGGCAGCAAGCAATGTTCAATCAAAGTCAAATTCAATCATGTAGGAAAGTAAACACAATTGGATTCAAACTCATATCATGCATCAAAGTCATTTCATATGCAAAAGAATGCAAAGCATAGCAAAGGAAGCATGCAAAAGTCAACAGCAAAGACTTCATTCAAAAGTCAACTCAAACATTTTCAAAAATTATGAAATAAATCACACTCAATCCTAACATCTAACATAGCAAGCATGTCAAATTTCAATGCATTTGGATGAGAGGAAGGCAGTCAATGAAATTCATGAAGTCAAATCAAATTCAAGTAAGCATGGTGAAAGTCAACAAGCATGGGTCAACTTCAAAAAATCATATCAATTTGAAAACAGAAGAGAAATGAATGAAATTAACACCAATGCAAAGCTTGAGATGTCTAGTTATCACATATGAAATTTCATGGTCATACAATAAGATATGAGAATTTCATAAAGGATTTGGCAAGGCATAGCACAAAAAGTCAACAAATGACCACATATGGAAGAAAATTCTCAATCAAATGGAAAACAGCAAGATTAATTCCAAGAAAATTCATACATCAATTAGACATACAAGGGATCATTCATGCAAAATTTCAAGTGATTTGGATAAGGGGAAGCATGTGAACAAAAATCATACATTTGCATATCATTGGTGTGACACAAATTGTCACACCCTAATTCAAAAATTCATATCTATCAAACCACAAATGAGAAATCCACAAACTTTATATGGAAACGAAGATCAATGTGTCTAGTTTTACCACAAAAAATTTCAAAGGCAATGGATGCAATATGACAATTTCACAATTGGAATGGCAATGTGTATCAATTTGGCATACATGTCAAGAAGATAATTATCAATGAAAAACCAGCCAATGGAAAATTAATTAAAATTCATCATAAAATAATAGACTCAATTGTGAACATCATGGAAAAAGAATCATAATTTTTGGATGAAAAATGAATTGGAAATTAATTATTGAAGTTGAGGGAAATAAATGGTAAAACATGAATAAAAAGCAAGGCAAAGTGGTCAAACCAAGGTCAACGAATGGCAATTTTGTGATTCTGCAGTCACTTATTGAAGTGCTGCGTTTTGGCCCTACAAAACGAAATGTTTTGATTGGCTCTCAGCCAATAAAACAGTAACATGGCCAATGGTTCAAAAATCTGGTTTTCACATACACCCTTAGGGTTTTCTAACAGCATGGCTCAGCATCATGGTTCAACAACATCCAATCGAATTTAATCAACAAACACACAACAGCATGTAATACATAACATGTGGTTTTCCTGGGGAAGTTCAAAACAGCAGAGCAAGCTTCATGATATTTCCAGCAAGTTCATCATCTGACAAATAAATTCCAACATACACACACAGCAGCACGGCAGTGGTTCACGTGTAGCATCAACATCATGCAGTAAACACAAACAACAATAGCATTCAACATGGCATTGTGGAAAAAAAACTGGGCAAAGTTTATGGTTTGGCATGGACAGAAGCATGTACATATTAAGCATTATCGAGATAACAACAAGACCAAACACAGCAGGTGGAATCCCTGGGCAGTTCAATCATACAGCAAGCAATATCATTTTCAATGTTTATCATCATCCAACTAATCCAAACAAACAATAGCAGCAGTATCAAACAAATCAATATCTGATGAACTCGAAAAGCAAGGCAAACAAACATGGCATTGGTATAAGCATGTTCATGCATCATCATCATTATGCAGCAACCAAACAACAGCATTCAACATATCATCCAATCATGTAATCATCATCATGTAATCATCATCATGTAACATTTCAATGGTAACAGCATACAATATATATTTCACATGGATTTTGCTGAGCATGTGCCTAAAGTTTCAAACACTGCGGCAGGCTTAATCAAGAACAGCATTCATTATCATGTCCATCACCAAATCAAACAAAAACAACCAACAGCACATAGCAGCATAGCATTCAGCAAGCAATGTTTATCATTGTCACAGCCACAGGACATGGAAATCAATTCATAATCAATTGAAACTCAGCATGGCAGTACATGTTATCACCAACATCAAAAATGACTTAGCCCAAACATACATCAGCAAGGGTTTAGCATAGCATGGTCATCAATCATCAACATTGAAGGTCATGGCAATTGAAATTCCAACAATACACAACTGACATGGCAATTGGTAATGCTCACAATGCAACCAAACAACAGCATACAACATGTTTCAAATTTGCAGCAGGGCAGTAACAGCATGGTTTCAGTATTCAAGCACCAACCATAACCAACATCAACAATCAAAAACAAACAATGTAACAGCATCACTAAACAGCATTAGCCAACAGCAAAACAAGCAATACTCAAGGGAGAAATCTGGATATGACATCAGGTTTGAACAGCAGCATTGGCATTCAGCATTCAACTCATGACCAAAACTAAACCAAGTCTCACACAATCAACATCATCATCTCATGATCTTAATCATCAAACGACAATTGCAACAAACAAATCACACAAAAACATGGCCTTAATGCTCATGTAGCAACATAATACAAGCAAACTGAGTATGAGTCATATGGATTTCTAAGCATGTTCACACGGTTATAGCATTTAATGGTTCTTTGGGTTCAAGCATAACAGCAGCAAAGTTTAGCATGGTATCATGGTAAGTTCATGAAATAACATACAACATTTGAACAACCAAGTATAAGCAAAACCAACAATGATCATGACCTATGAAAACATCATTAGCATGTGCATTAGCTAGCAACACAACACACACAATCATGAATTCCTGTATTGGGCAGAGTTATGATTTCCAAACAGCAGCAGGTATTAACAGTATGGCAGCACATTCATCAT
Source organism: Lathyrus oleraceus (assembly GCF_024323335.1). NCBI lineage: Eukaryota > Viridiplantae > Streptophyta > Magnoliopsida > Fabales > Fabaceae > Lathyrus > Lathyrus oleraceus. The sequence goes on from NC_066580.1 coordinate 326,638,950, forward strand.
AACAACAGGGTTTTAGCATGGCAGCATGGTATCATGCATCTTAAAAAACAACATGCCCAGAATTACAAGTTAAACACTCTGACAGCATCGCTAGCAACAGGCATCAAGAACATGGGATCATATTTCATTAAATCCAAACTAGCCAGGTAAATCGAACAGAAATGTGTTTGGACACACAAAATGAAAAATGAAGATTTCTTGGCCAAAACACAACCAAATTAAGCATGCTTTAGTTCTCTAGAATCACCAAAAAAATCTTTCAAAACATACTATGGCATTGAAATGTATTATGCAACATGTGCACTAACAAACAACCAATGTTCATGCAAAAATGAAAGCAAGATTTCTGGAAGGAAACAGCAGGTTTCTGGCAACAGTATAACTTCATAAAAATCGAAGCATCCAGAAAGTGAAATCAAGCATGTTAATCATCACCACAAACCTCTAGCATGCGTATTCTACACATAACTTTCATGTAATCATCCTCAATAGAACTATATCGACTGAAACATATTTGAGCACAGGAATGGAAATACATAGATCTCAAAGCATAGTTAACTTTTTGACATGATTCAAGACTTTAATCAACCTACTAAGTGAGACCTATATGATGTGTAGCAAGGTTTGAGAAAATAATGAAGTTGAAAAAATTACCTGATTTGAAAAACCAATGAAACAGTGCTGTCTGTATACTTCCAGCTCGATCAGAGGTCCAACATGCTTTTGGAATGAAGAAACTTTGAAGAATCCTTGACTCACACTTGCTTGAAACTCTTCAAAACTTTAACTGCCACTGTTGGACTTGGTGATGACAGAACAAGAAGATGGCTGGACAGATGATATTTGATGGTTCAAGGAAGCTCACCAAGGTGTTTTTGTGGAGAAACAATGAAGGTGACTCAAGGGTTTTCAGTGTTTTAGCAGGATTTTCCGTTTTGCCAAAAAAATGCAATATCCGAGTGAGAGGAGAGAGTGTTTTCTGGTTTTGTGGCTGCTGCCAAAAACTAGGGTTCTGAATCAGCAGGAAATGAGCCTTTATATTGCTGTTTAGCCAAGCTAATGAGGATGCTAAGTTGGATTAGTCAAGTGAAACCAATTTGCCAATTTGCTAATCATGGAACAAGTGAAAATGGTGGGTGTGTTTGTCTGCACAAATGGGCTGGAAAGGCTGCTAGCAGGCCAAACACAATGCTGCTTGTGATTGTACAGAAAATGCTGTACTATATTTGCTTTTGTGAAGCCAATTGCCAATTTTGTCAATTTTGCAATTTGATTCAAAATGATGGGAAAATGGTAGTATGATGATGGTTTTAAGCTTTGAGCAAGTTTCAAATATGGTTTAAAACATTTCCCAATTGGCCAAGTCAAGAAAAAATCAAAGAAGCAAAAAGTCAAACTTGGGTCAAACTTTGAATTTAAATGCAAAAGGTCCAAAAATGCCATTTTGAATGGTAAGGTTTTAGGTCATGAAATTTATATTTTTGGAAAGAGGATGAAAAATGTGGTTTGTAGGAAAAAACCCCACCAAATTTGGCCTTATGGTTTGAGAGATATGGCCCTTTGAAGTTCAAAAATTGGTGAAAATGATTTGATCATATCTTGACAACCACACATGGGATTTTGATGTTCTTGGACTTTTTGAAAATGGGAAGACAAGATATTCAACTTTCATGTTGGGCAAAAATTCATTTGGAGCTTGTATCATGATGCAAGTTTAAGATCAAGAAGTTTCCATTTTTGGCAGTTGAAATTACAGGTCCACTTTCTATTTCTGGAAAATTTTCTGATTGACTTGATTTTCTTCCATGATGAGGTTGGACATGATATATGAGGCTTATATAAGCATGAATGCACTTCTTCAAATCAATTCTATCCATCAAATCACTGATTAAATCAACAGTTGACCAAGTTTGACTTTTCTAGGGTTTTGGACTGATTGAACTTCTTCTGATGATTTCCAAACCCTAAATCCTTGAGAACTTGACCTCAAATGATGTCTCAAGTCATATGAGCTTTTGATTATTGATCATGATGTCCAAATTCTGCAAGAATGGCCATCATCCATTGCTTTGACTGACTGTTGACTGATCTTGACCTAATTGCTGATGATTGCTTCCACTGCAAGCAACAAGGTTAGACTGACAATATTTTTGTACTTTTTGAATGATAAACATATGCAAGCAAAGATATACAAATGCAAAGTATGCTTGGTGATCAAGAAATCAACCCACAAGGCAATCTAATCCACTAGGAGGGGACAAAGGCATGCAATGATCCTTGAGGTTATGGTATGAATGATATGGGCCATGAGGGATCTTAGGGCCCAAAATTGGGGTCTTACAATTACACATCTTGTATCTTATTTTTATTTGATTTCCTCAAGTGACTCTTGGTAGTCTGTAGACTTGAGAGGACTAAGAGATTTTCTTCTCTCTTAGGGGTTGTTTGTAATCTTTCAAGATTAGTGGATTAAGTCCTTGTTGAAGGCGAAATCACCTTGGCCGGGTGGACTGGAGTAGCTTTGTGTTATAAGCGAACCAGTATAAAATCATTGTGTGATTTTCATTATTGCAAAAGCGCTTATTTTTCAAACAATTCAAACCCCCCCTTTCTTGTTTTTCTCACCTTCAATTGGTATCAGAGCTCCGGCTCTGTTATTGATTTTCAAATCAAACACTTAACCGTGTAGAGAGATCCAGTGCGAGAAAAACAAATGGCCCACTCAAATGAGAAAGATTCTTACAATGCCAAGCCTCCTGTTTTTGATGGAGAAAAGTTTGATTACTGGAAAGATAGAATCGAAAGTTTCTTTCTGGGTTATGATGCTGACCTCTGGGACATTGTCACAGATGGATACAAACCTCCAACCTTAAATGGAGCTGAAGTTCCCAGAAGCAAAATGTCAGAAGATCAGAAACGTGTTTTCAAGAATCACCACAAGGCCAGAACAATACTTCTAAATGCTATATCATACAACGAATACGAAAAGATCACCAACAGAGAGACGGCTAAAGATATACTTGACTCTCTGAGGATGACCCATGAAGGAAACTCCCAAGTCAAGGAGACGAAGGCTCTGGCGTTGATCCAGAAATATGAAGCCTTCAAGATGGAAGATGACGAAGCTATAGAAGCTATGTTTTCCAGATTCCAAACTCTTATTGCAGGTCTTAAAGTGCTAGACAAAGGATACACGACTGCAGATCATGTTAAGAAGATAGTCAGAAGTCTGCCAAAGAAATGGAGACCAATGGTTACTGCTCTGAAGTTATCAAAGGATCTGAACAATATCAGCCTTGAAGAACTTGTTAGTTCTCTCAGAAGCCATGAGATAGAACTAGAGGAGGATGAGCCTCAGAAAAGGAACAAGTCAGTGGCGCTGAAGTCCAGACCTGAAAGACGGAAGTCAGACAGAACCAAGGCTCTTCAAGCAGAAACTGCAGACACTGATGACTCTGAACCTGAAGACTCTGATGATGAAGAAGAACTGTCCTTACTAACCAGAAGAGTTAAGCAACTCTGGAAAAGAAGGAACAACAACAACTTCAGAAGATCAAGACCCAGAGGGGATAGATCAGAGTCAACTTCAAAAGGTAAACCTAATAAAGATATTACCTGTTTTGAATGTAAAGAAACAGGTCATTATAGAAATGAATGCCCCAAGCTGAAGAAAGATAACTCTAAGAAAGAAAGCTTCAAGAAAAATGCCTTCAGAACAAAGAAGGGATTAATGGCCACCTGGGACGATAGTGAATCCGAATCATCAGAATCTGACTCTGATGAACAGGCCAACGTAGCTTTTATGGCTACCACATCCAGCAGCTCAGATGAAGAATCTGAAGAGGTATTTTCTGAACTTTCTAGATCTGACTTAGAATCATGTTTATCAGAAACTCTTACCTCTCTTCAGAAATTAAAACAAAAAGTTAAAAACATCAAAGGCCTTCTTAAAGCAAAATCTGAAGAGTGTAGTAAACTTGAGACAACAATTCTAGCAAGAGATGATACAATCATATCTTTAACGTTAGAAAGAGATGAAGCTAAAACGAAAAGCTTAGAATTAGAAGAAGTGTTGTCTCAAGCACCACAAACTTCAAATGAAATTATTTATAAATATGAAGAAGCCTTTCAGAAGTTTCTGAAGAGTGGAATAGATAGGAGTATTATGGCATCCATGATTTATGGAGTAAGTCAGAATAATAAAAGGGGAATTGGGTATGATTCTGATTCTGATAAAACTTCTACCAGTAACCAGCTTAAATCTCCTTTTTCATATCATTACACACACACACAAGAACAAAAATTTAAGAATGCTAGAAGACCCAAAGTTATAAAAAACTCTGGGAAGACTAATCTAAAAGGACCCAAGAGATTCTGGGTACCGAAAGATAAGATTATCTATGTTGCAGATATCCTATGCAGCAAAGTTCAGACACCAGTCATGGTACCTGGACTCTGGATGCTCGCGACATATGACGGGAAGAAAGTCTATGTTCCAAAGCCTGGAACTTAAAGACGCTGGATTTGTAGGCTTCGGAGGAGATCAGAAAGGAAGGATCAGAGGCTCCGGAACTATTGGTAATGGTACTCTTCCCTCTATATCTGATGTTCTTTATGTAGAAGGATTAATGCATAACTTGTTATCCATAAGTCAATTAAGTGATAACGGTTATGATGTAATCTTTAATCAAAAAACGTGTAAAGCCATTAGTCAGAACGATGGCTCTGTCCTTTTCACAGGCAAGAGGAAAAACAACATTTACAAAATAAATCTTTCTGATTTAAAAGATCAAAATGTTAAATGTTTAATGTCAGTTCACGAAGAGCAATGGGTATGGCATAGACGCTTAGGCCACATTAGCATGAGAAAACTTTCTCAGCTAACTAAACTTGAGTTAGTCAGAGGCTTACCTAAACTGAAGTTTTCTTCAGATGCTCTGTGTGAAGCTTGTCAGAAAGGAAAGTTTTCAAAAACATCTTTTAAAAAGAAAAATGTTGTTTCTACCTCCAAGCCTCTGGAGCTTCTTCACATTGACTTATTTGGTCCTGTGAAAACAGCATCAGTCAATGGAAAGAAGTATGGACTTGTAATCGTTGATGATTACAGCCGCTGGACATGGGTAAAATTCCTAAAGCACAAGAGTGAGTCTCACTCTGTATTCACCAGTTTCTGTTCTAAAGTGCAAAAAGAATTTGACTCTAAAATTGTTAGAGTCAGAAGTGATCATGGTGGAGAATTTGAAAATAAAGATTTTGAAGAATTATTTGATTCTAATGGAATATCCCATGATTTCTCCTGCCCTAGAACTCCACAACAAAATGGAGTTGTAGAGAGGAAGAATAGGACACTCCAAGAAATGGCCAGAACCATGATCAATGAAACAAATGTAGCAAAGCACTTTTGGGCAGAAGCTGTAAATACAGCGTGTTACATTCAGAATAGAATCTCTATTAGACCTATTCTGGATAAGACTCCCTATGAACTGTGTAAGGGAAGAAAACCCAACATTTCATATTTTCATCCTTTTGGATGCATTTGCTTTATATTAAATACTAAAGAACATCTGAACAAGTTTGATTCCAAAGCACAGAAAGGTATTATGTTAGGATACTCAGAACGCTCTAAAGGCTACAGAGTATACAACACAGAAACCAAAATTGTGGAGGAATCAATTCATGTTAGATTTGATGATAAGCTTGACCCTGAAAAGTCAAAGCTAGTTGAAAAGTTTGCAGATTTAGAGATCACTCTGGTAGAATCTGAGAAAACTCCAGAAGCAACTGTCACTCCAGACTCTGAAGAAATTAAATCTCCAGAAATTCCAAGGAAAGTCAAGAGTCGTAGCAACGTATCTGAAGATTTGATTTTGGGAAACAAAGATGAACCTGTTAGAACCAGATCTACCTTCAGAACTTCTGAAGATATTTCTCTGGGACTAGTGTCTCTGATTGAGCCTACGTCCTGTGATGAAGCTCTTCAAGATAATGATTGGGTGGCAGCTATGCAAGAAGAGTTAGATCAATTCTCCAAGAATGATGTCTGGGATCTCGTTCCTAAACCCAGAGGCACTCATGTCATTGGAACCAGATGGGTTTTCAGAAACAAACTGAACGAGAAAGGAGAAGTTGTCAGAAACAAAGCACGACTGGTAGCTCAAGGTTATAGTCAACAAGAAGGTATTGATTATAATGAAACTTTTGCTCCAGTCGCAAGGTTAGAGTCTATTCGTCTTCTTGTATCATTTGCTATTAATCACTCTATAAAATTATACCAAATGGATGTCAAGAGTGCATTTCTTAATGGTTATATTTCAGAAGAAGTGTATGTTAATCAACCTCCAGGCTTTGAAAATTCAAACTTTCCAGAACATGTTTTCAAACTTAAAAAATCTTTATATGGACTTAAACAAGCTCCCAGAGCTTGGTATGAACGTCTGAGCAATTTTCTTCTGGAACAAAATTTTATCAGAGGGAAAGTTGATTCTACACTCTTCTGTAAAAATCATAAAAATGATCTCATGATATGCCAAATTTATGTTGATGACATTATTTTTGGTTCTGCTAATATCTCTGTTTGCCAAGAATTTTCTAAGTTAATGCAGGCAGAATTTGAAATGAGTCTAATGCAAGAACTAAAGTTCTTTCTGGGAATTCAAATCAATCAAACTCCAGAAGTCACGTACATTCATCAAAGTAAGTACATTAAAGATGTTCTGAAGAAGTTTGATATGTCTGAATGCAACTCTGCAAAGACTCCTATGCACCCAACTTGCATTCTGGAAAAGGAAGAGGTAAGCAACAAGGTTTGTTAGAAGCTCTATCGAGGTATGATAGGCTCTCTTCTCTATCTGACTGCTACTCGTCCTGATATTCTCTTTAGCGTCTGTCTTTGTGCCAGATTCCAATCAGATCCTAGAGAATCTCATTTAACAGCTGTTAAGAGAATTCTTAAGTATCTGAAAGGAACTCCTAACCTGGGCCTGATGTATGAGAAAACATCAGAGTATAGGCTTTCTGGTTATTGTGATGCAGATTATGCAGGAGATAGAATAGAACGAAAAAGCACATCTGGAAATTGCCAGCTTCTGGGAAACAATCTAATCTCCTGGGCTAGCAAAAGACAGTCAACTATCGCTCTATCAACTGCAGAAGCAGAATATATCTCAGCATCACTGTGCACAACTCAGATGCTCTGGATGAAACATCAGCTAGAAGATCTTCAGATATTTGAGAGTAACATTCCTATCCTTTGTGATAATACTGCTGCTATTTGTTTGAGTAAGAATCCTATTCTACATTCCAGAGCCAAACACATAGAAATAAAACATCATTTTATTAGAGACTATGTTCAGAAAGGAATAGTAACGCTGAAGTTCATTGATACAGAACATCAATGGGCAGATATCTTTACTAAGCCTCTGGCTGAAGATAGATTTCGTTTTATATTAGAAAATCTAAACATTAAAAACTGCCCTGAGTAAAATTTGGCTCTGAACATGTAAAATGAGAATCTGATAAAAACAAATACACTTCTGCCTCTGACTCTGATACTTCTACCAAGTTAAGAAGATATCTGAGTTAGAAATCTTCAGAAATCCTTTGGTATTCCTGAAGATCAGATACATCAACACGTGGGGAACATGCGTCTAACCCTAGAACTTCTAGACAGCTGTCAAAAGAAATCAAAGGTCAGAACGCTTGAAATCTCCTTGAGCAGTGTGCTTACTGTTGGGATTAGACATTCATTAATGAGCTGTAATCATTTTTCCCCCAAACGTGCTATTTTGGTTTTTGTGCTAACGCTGGTATGTGTGTCGTTTTGCATGTGTTTTTACCCTTAGTATATAAACACTTTCTCTCACTTTTCACACTTATCACTCTCACTCACTCTTAAACCCTAAACCCTCTCTCGAAGTTTTCTCTGCAACCTTCTCAGTTCTTCATCTTCTTCATCAATTTTCTTCATGAATCCTCAAGAGCAAGAAGTTTTTAACTTCTCCCAACAAATGGAAGCCGCTTCTAATCCCCAAACCACAAACACTCAAACACCCCTGGTTATAGGCGTCACCACGACCCCAGTCTACAAAGAACCTCACATTCTTGAACGTGAACAACACATAAACCTTTCAACTCCCTTTGAAGATTTAGATGTACTGTGTGAATCGCTGGTAGATTTTGAGAATTTAAGAAGAAATGGCGTTGATATCACTGAAGATCTTCGCAAGCAAGGTTGGGAAAACTACTTCAACAGATTGTATGGTCCAATCTATCCTCTTCTGGTGAAGGAGTTCTGGAGATGTGCAGATGCTGATGACCAGTTCATTGTCTCGTTTGTTCTGGGTGTGAAGATTGTCATCACTGAAGCATCAATTGCTTCCTTGCTAAACATGGAGAAAGCTGGAGGTAAAAGGATTTACAACATTCCTCCAAGGTCCAAGCGCATCACAGAAGTCATTAACCCTACAATCTTCAAAGCAAATGTTGAAGGAAACCCCTCTAAGAACAAGGAGCTTCATCAGAACCTCCGAGTTTGGCTGAAGATTATTCTGGGAACAATCCATCATCGTCCAGCCTCCAACTCTTCAGATTATATCAATGCTGATCAGAAATGCATCTTATATTGCATTCAGAAGGGTATTCCGATCAACCTCCCTGTTCTCCTCTTCAGATATCTGAGGGATTCAGTCAGAGAAACCAGGAATAATATGAAGCCCAGATCCTACATTCCTCTGGGAAGATTGCTCTCTGATGTCTTCATTGAGCATGGCTTGGTAGATGCTCTGGAGAAGACCAGATGTATGGATGATCTGGCAATTGATGTGGGAAAGCCTCTGAATGCCAAAAATCTGAGGAGTATGGGAATCATCAAAGACATCAGAGTCAAGCCCACTATGGATGTGACCTGGGAAGCTCTGAAGGATCAGAGGAAGATGCCTCATGGCCTTGAAAGGTTCTTCAAGAATGAACCCAGAGATGCCATTGCTATCTACCTTCAGGATCGTCTGGATGAAGGCATTGATATTTCTGATTTCCGCCTTGAAGACTGTCTGGACTCTGTAGAAGATTTGGTCAGATACAAAAGAGGTCTTTCTGAGAAGAAGATAGCTGAGGAAGCAAGGAAGGCAAAGAAAGCCAGACTTGGAGAAACCTCTGGCACCAAAGCTTCAGCACCTCTGAATGTCTCTTCTGGTAAGTCTATTCCTCCTGTCTCTTCTGAATCTATAATGGCTTCCTCTAACCCTCTCTCCTCTCAACCAATATTCACAACCTCTGAAATCCCTCCTTCAACCATCAGAACCTCTCAACCTCCACCTGTTCTAAAAATTGCTCGTAATTTCACAACAACCTCTGACCCTAATCAACTATATCACCACAGCTCTTCCTCATCCTCTGAATATGAATCACCCCCTTACCTTTCCCCTTCTTCTGACCAAGAGTTCTCTGAACAAGAGTCCTCTGACCAAGAACACTCTGACCCAAACTCCCCAACAATAGCTGAAATTTATGCTAAAAATTTCGCTCCACAACCCTCAAGACAATCTGAAGTAACCTCTCCCCTCCAAACTTCACTTCCACCACAACAAACAACAACCTTACCCTCTGAAACTCAACCATCTGATCCCTTCACCTCTAATATCACTCCACCATTTATCCCCGCTGTACCTGGACCAGACTCTGACCCTTTAGACCTAAATCCACTATATGCTTCATCCCCTAGTCTTCAACCAGACGCAGATTCTGAACTTCAAGCAGATTCTGAACTTCAAGCAGAATCTGAACCTCAACAAACTGAACCTCAACCTCTAAATCTCAGCCCTCAAAACTCTCCACCTCATTCACCTGAACCTGAACCTGAACTTACCATACCTACCCTTGAGGAGGCCATTATACAGGTTGCAGAAGTCTCAGTCCAGAAGATCAAGTCTCTGGCTAAAAACTCTGAAGTAAGTGATGATCCTAAATCTGTTAGGACACACTGGAACAGAGTCATTAGTTGGATGACCTCTGAGTCTTATAGGCTGAAGAGTATCTCTGAACAAGTCAGAAATGGCTACATCAGAGACTCTGAGGAAAGACTCCAAGAGAGACTGGCTAGAGAAGCTGAGGCCAAGAGATTAGAGGAAGAAAGGTTGGCCAGGGAAGCAGAAGAAGCCAAGAGGTTGGAAGAAGAACGCCTGGCAAAGGAAGCAGAACTTCTAAGGATTCAGGAAGCTGAAGCCAAGGCTAAGGCAGATGCAGAAGCCCAAGCTGCTGCTGAAGCTGAAGCTCAGCAGGCTCTGATTCAGGGGGAGTCTTCCTCTGCGATCCCTCTGATTCTTAACACTCTGAAGGAGATCAAGCAAGATCAGCAAGAGATCAAGAAAGATCAGAATGAGCTTCGCGCCAGGATGGACAAGCAAGATGCTTTGAATGAAAACATCCAGAACATGTTTGCCATGTTGCTTCAGAGACTTCCTCAACCTCCGAACCCTTAGGCACTTAGGATTTATTTTGTTTGCTTGCCTAGTCTTTTTGCTTCTGTCTTCTCTTTAGCTCTGATATTCTGTTGAATCTGATGTTTTGACTACTGTTTGCCTTTGTGCTTTTTAATGAAGTGTTTTTCTCTTTATTATTCTTTTTATGCCTTTTTGATTATGCCAAAAAGGGGGAGAAATTATTAAATAGCTCTGATGAAAATTATGTCTAAAACCTTAAGCATTCTGCAACAATTATAGAAATAGTTCTGATATAAATAGCTCTGATTAAATAATAACTCTGATTAAATAACTCTAACATTAAAATTAAGAAATTGCAGAAAGTTTTCAGAAACTTAATTACTTGGAAAGCTCTGGTAAGAACTTCTGAACTCTCTAGCGCTAACTCAGAGGGAGCTTTTGTCTATCTGATCTAATATTTTTCATGTTTCATCTGATAATTTTATTTGTTTTGTCATCATCAAAAAGGGGGAGATTGTAAGAACAAAAATTGTTCTACAACAGATTCCATGATTTTGATGATAACAAAGGATGAAACCAAAAATGGCACCCTAACGAAAAGTTTCTAAGTGTGCAGGGTTCTATAGAAAGAAGAAATAAATCTGATGATGTCATCAGATGCAAAACAAGATCAGATGCAAAATCTCAAGTATCAGAAGCATCTAAAGTGGAATCTCATTCAAGAAGCTCTGACTCTGGACTAAACTACAAAGTATCAGAAGCATCTGAACATGAAGTAAAGTCTAGAAGCTCTGACTCTGAACAAATGCCTTCTGTAAACTCTGGAAGTTATCAGCGCCATCTGAACTTTCAAGAGATAACATCAGAAGCAAGATTCTCCAGATACACGAAGACTCTAATCAGAATTGTTAATCATGATGAAGTAACGTTTAAGCCAAGTTAAAGTTCTGCAAATGGATTTCCTCAATTAGAAAGAGACGTTAATCTCCACTTCCAAGAGAGAAGATACTACTTGTGGTAAGTAGTCACTTCTAAGAGAAAAAGTCTACTGCAGAAGCTATTAATGGAATGGCGTAACTACATCTCAATATCCAACAGATTCAACGCTACTTCAACTCTACTTCAACTCCTATAAATAGAGAAGAAATCTCATTCAGTAAACAAGAAATCACTAGCCAAAACTATACTGAAATTATATCACGCTCAAGAAAAACATCTTTGTTCTTCAAAGAATTTCACTAAGCTTTTGCTTATCAAGTGAAAAATTTGTTCTTAAGTTTGTAATATTTGCTTTCTTAGAAGCACTCTAGATTACACATCTTGTATCTTATTTTTATTTGATTTCCTCAAGTGACTCTTGGTAGTCTGTAGACTTGAGAGGACTAAGAGATTTTCTTCTCTCTTAGGGGTTGTTTGTAATCTTTCAAGATTAGTGGATTAAGTCCTTGTTGAAGGCGAAATCACCTTGGCCGGGTGGACTGGAGTAGCTTTGTGTTATAAGCGAACCAGTATAAAATCATTGTGTGATTTTCATTATTGCAAAAGCGCTTATTTTTCAAACAATTCAAACCCCCCCCTTTCTTGTTTTTCTCACCTTCAGTAATAACTCTGATGTTTGATTTCCCTTAATACATGTTATTTGATTTCAATTTCGCTGTATGATTTGCGTAATGCTTTCTTTTTGGCAAAAATTAAGATTGATGTATGGTTAACGATTAGCAGGGATGCAATGGTGAAGGTTTTCATACAGTGAAACCATAATAGAGATCACCTAGGACTAGGGATACCCTATGGTTACCGGATTATTCTTGTTAATTTAAAATGCTTGGTTTCATTATAATCACCTAAGAACTTAGAGGTTAGATTGAATACCAAAGGTTTCCCTCCGAGGTCTTAGGGGGAAATAATCTTAAGATCCGGTGATTGAAACAATGTTCAGTATTAAGGAGATATACACTCAAGGATCATTACAGGAGATTTTTATACACCTGCCTTGGCATATCATATTAATCTGTGAAAATATTTATTTGCTCTATTTTTCCCTACAGTGAATTTTACCAAACCAAAACTCTTACTTTTGTTCAATTGAGTGACTGTTACTCCTATATTGCTGCACAATCCTCGAGATTGATCTTTGGGAAACATCCCTCTTATTACTACATCGGCAAAAATTGTACACTTGCTATTTTTCCGATCAAGTTTTTGGCGCCGTTGCCGAGGATTGCCAAATATAAGTTTAAAATCATCTCAATTGAAATTTTGTTGCTCTGCAACTAAAATTTATTTTCCGTATTTTTAATATTTTATTTCGATTATATCAACTAATATGTGTCTGATATTTGTATGCGAGGTAAGGCCTCAGCTAATTTTCCTTTTGATGCAGAAATCGAGAGAACCTTGCGGGCAAGACTCAGACAAGCTCTATTAGCTAGATTGGAATCAGACGAAGAACAACTTTCCATCCATTCAAGCTCAGATTCAGGTTTCGATAGAGAGATTGAAACTATGGATGATGTTCCATCACCAGCAGAAAGACTGTTGGGAGACTATGGAGGTGCAAATGCACAAACCGGCAGATTAACTATTGTCAACCAACCAGTGAACGTGGCTAATTTCCAGTTGTACCCGAGTACCATTAATCAGCTTGAAAGGAAGCATTTTACTGGAAAAGTGAATGAAGATGCAAACAAGGATTTGCAGAGGTTTCTGACCATGAGCAACACTCTGAAAATTGATGGTCACATTGAAGAAGCCAAGAAGTTGAGAATGTTCCCGTTTACCTTAGCGGAAGAAGCTGAAGAATGGTTTTATTTGTTACCTGCCGGTAGCATCACAACTTGGGAAGAAATGGAAAAGGCATTCCTAAATGAGTATTTTCCAGCGTCGGTATTTCTACGGAAGAGGTAAGAAATTCTAAATTTTAAGCAGAAGGACGGGGAAACTTTGGGAGACGCCTATAAGAGATTCAAGAGAGTCCTGGTAGCCTGCCCCACCCATAATATGGATGCAACTGAACAAATGCAGATGTTTGTGAACGGTCTTAAAATAAAGACCAAAAAGCTGATTGATACCGCAGCCGGTGGTTCCACAAATTTTTCAACAGCCACCGGTATCAAGAAGATCATTGAAGCTATTGCTGTTAATGAGCACATGGAGTTGTATGATAGGTGTCAAAGCAAACCAGAAGGGGTTATAGATTTAAAGCTGGAAACTACTAAAATTCGTATTTAAGATACTATAGCTGCTGAAGTTGAGAAGAAGCTGAAGGCGATGAATATAGGTACCCGACAGGTGGCACAGGTTCAACCGGCTCCTACTGTCTGTGTGAAATCTGTAATGGTCCACACCAAACTGTGTATTGTTTTGCAACTCCTCAACAAGTGGAGGAAATCAAATTTTTAAAGCAAAATAATCCTTATTCCAACACGTACAATCCGGGTTGGAAGAATCATCCCAACTTCTCATGGAAATACCAAAAAGGAACCGCTCCTCAAAATGGTCAGTACCAAACTCAATATCAACAACAACAACAGCAACAGGCCCCTAAGAAGGCTGATTGGGAGATTTTGTATTGAAAGAATGGCAGCTCATCATGTTCAATTTCAAGAAGAAACCCGGAACTATCAGAAAAACACCACAGCATCCATTAAATATCTTGAAGTCCAAATGGGTCAAATCGCTCAGCAATTAGCATCGAGTTCTCAAACACAAGGTGCTCTACCTATTGCAAATGTGCCCAATCCTAGAGAGCATCATAATGTGAGTGATGTGACAACAAGAAGTGGTAAATCGGATGAAGTTGTTGAGGAAGTGGATGAAGAGGAAGACCAATTGATCAAAGTGGACCTGGAGATCAAAGAAAATGAAGTTGTTAGGGAAGAAGTGGTAGCACCAAAACCTGTTGTAAAAGAAACAGTCATTGAGCCTAAGCCGGTTGTTAAGCTTCCCTTCCCCACTAGAAATAAGAAAAAAGGACAACATGAGAAAAACTTTGAAAAATTCTTAGAGTTGTTCATGAAGCTGGAGATTAACATTCCTTTGTTGGAGGCACTTGAGCAAATGCCTACTTATGCGAAGTTCATGAAGGATATCATTTCGAAGAGGCGTACGACCGACACTAACCCAATTATTCTAACCGAAACTTGTAGCGTTATTTTGTAGGGCATGAAGATTCCGATAAAGAAAAAAGATCGAGGAGTTGTCACCATCCCATGTACTATTGGAGATAGGTCGTTCAACAAAGCTCTTATTGATCCGGGAGCTAGTGTGAGTCTCATGCCATTATCTATTTACAAGAAGCTTGGTATAGGGGTTGTGCAAGATACCAGGATGATACTCTAATTCGCCGATCATTCGGTCAAGAAACCGTATGGAATTGTTGAAGATGTTCTGGTGAAGATTGATAAGTTTGTTTTCCCGGTGGATTTTGTAATTCTTGAAATGCCGGAAGATGAAGAGATCCCTCTCATTCTGGAGAGACCCTTTTTGGAGACGAGAAGGTGTTTAATCAACATAGAAGAAGGAACCATGATGTTGAAGGCTTATGATGGGGAATTGAAAATCAATGCTCGAAACACCATGAAAGACAAAGATGATATTTGTACCAGTCACACTATAGAGGTTCTGAATCAGGTGACGACATATGATAGCCCTTTGAATGCACCACCGTCACCTTTGGAAAGAGTGTTGAGTTTGTCCAATTCCGACAGTGATAAAGAAGAGGACAACGGGGACCCCCAAGTGCTAGCCTTGCTGGATGCACAAACCCCGTGGAAAGGATCTCGACCACACTGGTGGGAGGATTTACGCCTACCTCACTCTAGTAAGGAGGGTGAAGAGCCAAAGAAAGGAACGGAGTTGAATGTGGTTAACAAGGACCACTCATGAGTATCTGCAAGATGTCCATGATGGATAAGATGAATCAAAGGGAGTGAGAATCAACATTCAATATAAACAGTGTAAAGAATTCTAAGGTAGAGAATACACAAAAATCACGCATTCATTACACGATCCACAACAATATAGTCTCACACCCATTCTTAACAACATGCACATATTCGCAATCAAACGACAGCATCATGAACAATCAACTACATATGCAAATATGTAGGCAATGTACTCCACAACTGACTCATTATGCATGAGGTACCATTTATGAACACTCAGGTTCATCTCACTCTTGAATCTCCACCATAGGACCAGAGTACACCAAATCGTTACCATTACCATAGGTAACGCTTCACCAATTCCTATCTAGAACCAGTTACTCGCTCCTGAATCCCCATCATAGAACCAGAGCACACCAAAATTATACCAAAGTTCATACACCATGATGTATGACTCTCAATAACATGCATTATCACCAAAAGGTTCACAAAAATAATCACCATGCATATATCACCATTATGCACAATATCATTCATCATATGAAACAATTAGCCAATGTTACGACCATCAAAAAACAACACCAAACAACATCAACTCAACAATTTCATATTCATAAGCATTCAATCATGGTAATTCATTATAAAATCAACACATCATTAGGTAAACAACAACGATTCACTAATCGATCATACAAGTCATCATATACATCCCTATAGTAGACAAATGACTATAAATCAAATATTTCACCAAGCACTACCATGAGGTAGCTCTGCGTGCTAGCTTTCTAAGGCTTCTAACGGCGTCTCATTTGGACTTACGGAATGAAAGATACGGCCAAAATCGTCGAACAATGCAACCAAGGGTAAAACAGAATTTTCCATAATATGGCATATGACAATCAATTGTCACCGAGGGATTTTCTCTACCGACTTTCAAAAATACGCATTTAATCGATTGATCCCCTCATGCAATTGATTGCAATATCAAAATTTTCAAAAAATATAATTGAGCAATCGATTGCTCTAGTATGACAATCGATTGTCATGGCAAATTTTTCCATAAATAAATGCAGGCAATCATTTGCATCAGGAATGTCAATCTATTGACATTGTGAGTTTTTCCTGAAATTCCAATTTTCACATACGATCATCGTTCCCCCTTCATCCATAACCCGCATACATGATCCCAATCAATTTTCTCCAAAATCAAAAGACCCAAAACATGAATTTGGCAGTGAATCATATTATTATAACCATTACCAATTATAACATTCATATTCATTATGATCCATAGTAATTTATCAACAATTCTAACAATAATTTCATTAGCACTCATGAACACAATTTAAGGATTCGAACATTCATCAATGGCAGAATTTTATACATGCATATTCATGATTATTCGAACATAATTCAGTCATAGAAAACACATATATACACATAATCAATAAACAAAATTCCAGATTTCTAATATAATAACTATTCATCAAGACTAACCATGGAACCCTAACGAGAGTAAGAACCTCTCTTCTTTACCCCATCGTGCAATGCACACACATTGATAGCTTTTTCTCCCTCCTTACCTTAGATTTTCAGCAATGATGACAATTCTAGTGATTCCTATAAATTCTCCCTTCAAATTTTGGTTCTCCTTCCCAAAGCTCTTGTTCCTCTTGACTCTTTTTTTTCACGTACTGACAAAACATCTCCTTAACCTAAATTTCTCCCAACTTTTAGAATTTATATGGTTCTAATTATTTTTTCCTAATTATAATTATTGCCCATCAAGTTTTTAGTTTCTCTCCTTCCACCCCATTCTTTTCTCAATTCACCCAATTGGCTCAATTCTCCTATTTACCAATTTTCTCATTATATTTCTAATAATAATTAAAATTAAAATTATTCTAATTATTTTCTAATTTATTATACCAAGCTACTACATTCTCTCCACGCCCTACCATTGTCACTACACCCCTAACAACATAATCATACTATTTCATTTAAAGACACATCAAACACTAAATAATTAAATAAACATTCTAAATAATTCAATTAAATAATTTAATCAAAATTGGAGTGTTACACTCGTGGTTGTTGTTTATATTTTCTACTCCTGGTTTTGTGTGTGCTCTTGTATGACACATCCATTGACTGTGCTCATGGTTAATACTGACCTAGCTATTGTGCAAATGGAGCTTTGTCAAATTATGGAAAAAAGGGGGAGTAATGGTGTGTAGTGGAGTAGTGTGACTAGTAATTACTACTAACTGGCTACTAATTTTGTGATTTGGTGTATGAGTGGTAATATTAGTTGAATGACTTTATTGTGCTTAGTATTGTCTGGTACTAACTGATGGTTTGATTGTGTGCAGACATGCTGAAGCATCTGGCCTGGTATTTGGCCCTCAACCTTGTGTGATTGTGTGTGCAAAAAATATTTTGTGTTAGCAGTAGCTTCTGACCTTTAACTACTGACTGATAATTGTGTGTGCATGCATGACTAACTTATCATGAATGATTCCATGTTAACTATTTATTAGAGCATCATTATGTGTCAAGTGACTAATATGTAGCATCTAATATGCTATTAAGATGTGTTGTTGTTGCTCTAACTTATGTTGCTGATGTATGCTCTAAAAGGATACTTTTCAGTTACTGCTGGTGTTTTGAGTATGGGACTCCTTGATACTCGACTATGTTTTTGCTTGAAAAGTTGTTTTGCCAAAATTTTCCAAAGGGGAGATTGTTGTTCCTTTTTGATTGGTTGATTTATGCAAAATAATATGGAGTATGTTCAAGTTGTTTCTGGTGTAGAAGGGACACATATGGAACACGATGTTCTAACATGTGTGCTGCAATATATGGTCTCTAGCAATAGACAGATGTTATCGTAATTCTGGTTTAGATCTAAATTCAAGATTGGATATACAAAGAAAACTTAGATGAAGAGAGTTAATTTAGAGGTTATGGTGCAACATGTGGAACACGGTGTTCCAGCATGTGTGTCATGCAAAATCAGGCCCAGATCAGCCGACCATGATGGATGTTGTTAGGTTCAAAAATTCTGATTGAGAGTCAATCAGATTCGTTGCATACTGATTGGCAATATTTGTGTGATTTGTTTGATAGCTGTTTAAGATTAAATCACATTCAAATGGAGATTTAAATTTAAATTTGAAATATAGCAAATCATAGATTTTGGAGATTTTTATGGAGCATATCAAATCCAACAAGATTCAGCTATTGTTCTGGACAAATTCAATTCAGATATCCAAGGGAAAAAAGCCCATAATACGTTGATATATAAGGAGACTCAATTCTTATGTTTGAGTAAGAATTTTGTGCGCTAGATTAAGTTCTTAGTGCCTAGAGTTTGTGAGTCTTTTGTTTCTTGTATTTTACGCTAATATCATCATAAGTATTAGTGTTGGGTCTAGATTTGTACACCTCTATATGTTTCAATAACTTGGCATCGTTGTTGGGTTTTCTTACTTGAGTTGTAAATCCAACAATCATTAGAGTTGTTATTGAAGTTGATCACTAGGGGTTAGTGATTGAGAGAAAGTTAGTGGGGCTCTTATATTTATGGTGAATCCTAAATAGAAAATCACTAGGATTAAGAAGAGGTATTGAATATCATGGGGTTTATGTTCTTATAAGATTAATTGTACTAATTCAAAGTAATGAATTTCCTTTCTTGGGAAGAGTACCCCCCTGACATAGGTGTAGTTTCACTGAACTGGGTTACCAATCTCTTGTATTTTTTTTTTATTTCTGCATTATGTTATTGGTGTTGTTATTGATGTCTTACTGTTTTAACAAGTTGGACCAGTTATCCCAACGTCGTGTCCAATATTTGTCCCCTCAAGAATAGAATTTCATCAACGATTATGAAAGGTTTCTTCGGTGTTTAGTCTCTCTTATATATAGGCAAAGATGGTTGAACGAACCAGATCACCATGAAAAGGAAATTACAAAATCAACAATTGGATTTTCCCCTAGGAAACATAAACAACTCGAGTGCACTCAACTACATTATAAGCAACGACATGCCCTAACTAGTCATTTCAACCCACGTGTTAGAAGGAAATAGTGAAACATTTAAATGATAGAAATGCATTTAATGCACTTGTTCCCCCCTAATTTTCAATTGAATCCAAATATTTCACTTCTAGTTCAAATCAGATGACATCCTTGGAGACCGGTCACGACCGCTAAAGACTTCCTTGGCTCCCTAATTGTCCGGAAAGCCTTAGGGACAACTGTTATGGGTCAGTCAAAACCCCAAATGGAAGAGGCCTAAATCAATGCAGGTTCATTTGACTTGATCCAAGGTATAAAAGTCATCTTAAACAAAATGCAAGGTACACTTTTTTATCTTCACTTTTCACTACAACCATCTTGAATTTTGAACTGACTTAGGAGGTGGAGTGGTAACCTTACAAGTCCATCTTCGCGCCAATGTATTGAAGATCAGTACCACCGGCTCAGGATTCCTCACCACTACAATATGGTTCTAGTACGGAAATATATATATTGTAGTGTTATATTTTTACTGGGCCCTAAAGAGGGGTAGCTTACGAGGAAGGCCATTAAGGAGGGGAGAGACGAGGTGTCCAACGAAGCCACCGACCGCCCAGAATGAGCCTAAAGGTCTCCCAAATGCGGCAATACAACCCGCATAATTGGGCTCCCATTATCCTAATCGCCCAGTAGACGTGGTGATGACATGGACCCACAATGTCCTAATCGCCCACTTGACAATCATCACAACAACAAAATTAGAGAAGGATGAGGAGTTAGAAACTCTTTTAAACCATAATTGAGATTATAATTGACAGTTGCAAGGCAGTATGCATAATGATTAGCTTTTTGCTAAATATGTTTGATATCACACTTCAAATTTGTTTGATCTACGATCGGTAACGCTTCAACAAGGATGAGCAATTGGAGATTATGAGTCTTCCGAAAGATGAACAAATTAATCACAACAAGGGAATTCATCTTGATTATGCCCTAGAGCTCGTCCAAAACGAAGGTTGACAGCCCAAAGTTACAAGAAAACATAAAATCCCTTTGAGGCCCTAATGAGATCCCTAAATCTAAAATTCATGTACTACTAAAGTAGGTGAACATTATAAAAATACAAGAAATATTGGTTTGAATTATGTTTGCGTTTAAAAAAAATATTGTTTGTTTCAAATGTAATTTTAAGTCAAACAAAAATGTTTAATGTTAAAGAGATAAGGAATGAGATATTGACACAAAGAATTTATCATCCCCCCCCCCCCCCCTAACTTGGAGATACGTCGAGTCTTGTCACACTTGAGGTATTTTCACTATGATCCAACAAGTTACAATAACTGCTAAGGTAACTGATTGTGTGTTCACCAATATCACTCAAAACAAAGAACATATCAAAATAAGATCTCTTTGTCGTCTCAGAATATGAAAATAATATTTATCCCTTTGAGAAATACAATGAAATAAATGGGTAATTGATAGGGTGTTTAAAATTATGATTCAACAGAGGATGTAAACAAATATAATCATCATTACAAATGTTTAAGCTTTTAACAATAAGTATATACCATTAAACAATGAGAAGTTGTTTATTTAAAGTTATATTTTTGAAATTTGTCTTCTTTTCTCAAATTGCTTCTCAAATGTTCATTTAGAATATTGTTCAATATTTTGTAATTTTATAAATAAAACAGTGGGAAATTGAATCTTTATATAACTCCATTTTTGTTGATCATTGTTTTGATTTTGATATTTGATAACTCCTTAATATGTGTATTATTAAAGTAGGATATAACATGTCCTTGTACTCATAGTAAGTTTTGTCTCACACGATATTGTACCTTTGTACCTTGTCTATTATTACATAGTTTTCTCTGAAATTTGATATGTTCACTTTGAGAGTGAAATCATCAAAATTATTCTTTTAGAGAATTAAACTGATAAGTTTAAGTTTAGAGTTGAATAGACAAAACCGATGATTGGTTGAGTACTCATATTCAAATGATATGATGACAATGTGTACAATAGATACAATAGTGAAGTCTTCATGACAATGGTCTAGAGGATGCTTCAACATATACAATACCAATACCAAGATGTTTGATGATCACTTTGTTAAATTATATCTTTCAGATTCATCTTAAGATCATATGATCGTTTCGTAGAACCTTCTTACTCTTACTAAATGATAGATTATATATATATATATATATATATATATATATATATATATATATATATATATATATATATATATATATATATATATATATATATATATATATATATATATATATATATATATATATATATATATATATATTTATTATTGTTAATTAATATTTTTTTAACTTTTGAATCAATAATATGATTTTTTATAATGTTGGAGAATGTGAGAAGCCTAATAAGTAGAAACAAATGAGTTTAGTTAAATGAGATAAGAAATTCCATCACTTCAAGAAACACTGAATTTTATACATAGACATCACGGATAACCAATTAGGGTATCCTTTAATTTCATTACCATATAACTATGGCGTGAGGGTTATGTGTCTTATTCTATTAAGACACAAAATCTATGGGGCCATGAGAGGAATCTATCTAACCCTAGCCATTAACCATAGCCTATAATATTCCACCTACCATTCCAAAATTAATAATCTAATTACAATCTTTTCATCCCACACCTATTTTCTATTTAGTGTAATAAATAATTTTGTCATGTTTGGAAAATATCTCTTGCCTGCTTAGAAGTATGCATTATAAGATCCTATATGTTTTGTTGTCTCTTAATTAATATATTATATGCTTCTAAAGACATATTTATGAAAATTATTGTTCTTCATTATTCTTTCCCTGATTTAAACGTTGAAGTAATAATCTTATCTATCAATTTTCGAAAACATAGATCCAACATGCAAAAAATTGTCTCGTTATTTCACCGATCATTTCTAATTCAAACCATTACTATATTGCGTTTGTCTCATTGATATTTGATGTATATATTTGAAAGAAAAAAAAATGAAATGGGACATAGACATTGGGAAGGATGGGAGAGCAGAGATTCCAGTTCCTTTAATTGAAGAAAGGGATGGGGCATCCTTTCAATATCAACATCTGTTCCTTGACCAAAAGACTATTATGCCATTCTTTGATTTCTTTTTCTCCCATACCAAACTTGTTAATTACCAAAATCTTTATTTTTTTTCACTCTAAAAAAGAACAAAATATCCACTAGAAGGCATCAACACCTTTGAATAAAATCCAAACCTCATTCAATTGTTTTGTAGCCCCCAACACCACTTTCCTTTTGCTTACATCACTCTTTTCAGAGTACACTGTCCACTGTCTCCAACTCTCTACTACATCTTTCTTTGCACATTGTACACTACATTATGTTCTTTTTAATAGTCAAATAACAAAAAATTATCATCGTCGTTTCTGAAACCGTGCAAATACAGACTAATCTACGAAGAGTCTCCAAAAACTTGAGACGACCTGTGAACATTTATTTATATTCTCTTTCTGAGAAACTCACTCACAGTCACATTAACAATAATAACACGGGAAAACACACACAGAGAAACAAAAGCAATGTTAATGTTGTGGTACAAAACATTACACAGGAAGAATCCGTTTAGGAAAGCATGGAGATAGCAATGTGTGTCACTGTCAAGAAATGAAAGCAATAAATGATGATGTAATTAGGTAATCTAAATCATTAATAGCTGAAAAGAGAATCATGAGTTTCTTCATATATATAAAAATAATAATAATGAATGGTCAAAGGGATGGTCGATGATATGAAGAAACAGCATAATGAGCTGACAACAAGCTTTTGTGGTGTGTCAGATGAGAAATCAAAGTAATGACTTCTTCTTTTAGTCATTATGTAACTGTAAGAGGTGATAATGTAACAGGTGCAAAGAAAAGGAGAGAGAAGATAACAACTATTATCACATTTCTTTCCTATTTTCATCCATATAGCTACATTTTCTTCTTCAACTTTCTTTTCAATCTTTCATCATCACATTATTTCATTTGAAAATATATATATATAATTATATATATATATATATATATATTGGCATATGTAGTAATTAGTAGTGGATTTTGTGTCTTATTAGAGTAAGAAGTGAGTTATTACTTGGGAGTAGGTTCTGTGATGCAATAGTGAATGAAACAGTAATTTGATGTTGATATTTCGTTTTTACTAAGGGATTTATTCTGGCAGTGGCACTATTACCTAGTTCTACTAGTACCAGAAATCAGAAGAAGAAAAATGTATAGTATATAGATACATATAATATATAATATATGTATAGTATACTAATTAAAATTTATTAGGTGTAATTTTGTATGTGGTGGAATTGAAATGAATGGTTGTGTGTGGTTTATAGGAGTCATGAGAAGGTTGCTGATACCTTAAGAAGAGTGTCAGGAAACAGAACGGTATGGAGAGAAAAAAATGAATTCAAAATTTGAAGGAAAAAAAAATATGGAATATAGTATAAGATGCTGCTTCTGCAGAAGCATACTATATAATATAGATCTAGCTAAGAATTAAGATAAGAGTGTGTGTGTGTGATCAAATCAAAGACATGTTCTTGTTTCAACTTTAAGCCACATATAATAAACTACAGTTTATATATGTGAATAATATTGTTGTTGATTGAAGATGATTCATGAATTTGGGGTGAGGTTTGGTTGTGTTCAATTATAATATTGAAAAATGAGGATTGTTTTTTTAAGGTGGTGGGTCCTATGATAAAAAATTAAAAAAATTAAAAATTAAAAAGTATATGATTTTAATTTATTTCACCTCATTTCTTTTTTTCCCCACACACCTAAATGTGTGTGGGGGGTATAAAATATAAATGTGAGATTTCCTTGTTGGTGTGTGCTTATATAAAGGAGGAGGTAGGATGTTGAAGTTCCCTACTATTATTGAAGATACCTATAGCTAAAGGTTTTCAAGAGAAGATATATATATATATATATAATAGCATCTATAGTTTCTATAATTGTGAGTGTTTTTATTTTTATATATGGAAGAACATCATCTTACTCCATTAGCTGTTACTCATCTTCTTCAACACACTCTAAGAAGTTTGTGCATCCATGATAATTCTCAATGGGTTTATGCTGTTTTCTGGAGGATCTTGCCTAGAAACTACCCTCCTCCCAAGTAAGAAACTATTTTGGTAGATATATACTCCTTCTGAAATGAAATATAAGCATTTCAGAAGGAGTATATAGATATACTTATAGTGCTAATAGAAGTGATTTTTTTTTGTTTTATATTTTGGAATATATATATATAGGTGGGAAGGACAAGGGGCTTATGATAGATCAAGAGGAAACAGAAGGAATTGGTAATGATATTTTTTTTTTATGAATGTATTTGGTAATGAAGAATTTGTGTTGATGTTTATTATGCATGCATAGGATATTGGTTTGGGAAGATGGATTCTGCAACTTTGCAGCATCAGCAGCAGCACCTGAAATAAACTCTGCCGGTGATTGTCCTAACTCGTCCTCGTCGGTTTACGGGAACTGTGAATTAATTCAGCCTTACCAAGGTCTTCAACCTGAGCTTTTCTTCAAGATGTCACATGAGATCTATAACTATGGTGAAGGGTAATGTTATGTATCTTAATACCATTCACCAATTGCTTTTTTTTCTTGAGAAAAGTTCTCAGAAAATTTGCTTAAATGCTTAATTAGTTAGATTTTATGCAATTTTATGCGATTTTATGCAACAGATTGATTGGAAAAGTAGCTGCGGATCATAGTCATAAATGGATATATAAAGAACCTAATGATCAAGAAATTAATTTCTTGTCAGCATGGCATAATTCAGCAGACTCAGTGAGTAAAAAATGAAACTATAATATTGTATCTTGCATTCTTGTTTTATATTACTAACAAAGTACTAAACATTAATAGATTAATTTGATTATATTATTATAATCTATAGTTAATGATTTTGCATTAAAAATGTGTTGAAAGTGAATGATTTCTTTTACAGCACCCTAGGACTTGGGAAGCTCAATTCTTGTCTGGTATAAAGGTATGTGTATGAAATTCATACTAAGATTTTTTTTTTTTTCTATATTTGATTCAATTAATTATAAACTATATATGTATTTATTTTGCAGACCATAGCCCTCATTGCTGTTAGAGAAGGTGTTGTTCAATTAGGAGCTGTTCACAAGGTTTAATATCTCTCTCTCTTTCTCTCCTCCCTTTGCTTTCTTTTTCACACTTTTAATGAGAATAAGTCACATCATGATATATATATATATATATATATATATATATATATATATATATATATATATATTCGAGATAATTCAGTTTCAGTTAAATGCAGCACCGACGCTTAAAATTAAATACGTGACCTATACGATTTATGTTTAACACTCATTTGATAAAGACACGTGTAATTACACTCAATTATATTATTTTCTTAAGTAATCATCTGTAAGTCCTGCATAATTAAGTAAAAAACCATAAACTCGTAAATCAGTCCGTCGAAAGCATTATCTTAAAACATTACAAGCGCACTTATCTTAAAGCAAAAAAAAAACTATTATAGAATTATATTTGAAGAACTCATGTTTTGTGTTTTTTTATGAAATTCAAGGTGATTGAAGATTTGAGCTATGTGGTTCTACTAAGAAAAAAATTCAGCTACATAGAAAGCATACCAGGAGTACTTCTCCCACACCCTTCATCATCTGCATACCCTTATGGTGTTCCAACAGAACAATGGCATAATTTCCAACAACATCAACAACATGGTGATCAAATATATGACCATTTCATGAACAACAACAACAATAACATGCCAATGAAAGTAACTCCATCAATGAGTAGTCTTGAAGCATTACTCTCAAAGTTACCTTCAGTTGTTCCACCACAACAACATCAACAACATCAAACACAACAACATGTTTTAGCACCATTGGAATTCATGGGAGGAATGCCAAAAGTTGCAAAAGAAGAGTTAGATGAAGAAGAACAAGAAGAGGTTTATAGACCTGAACAGCTTGATGTTGGTGAGAGTAGTAGTTCTATGTCAGGATACCATCATCATCAACAACATCAACATCATTTTCATCAAAATATAAATAATGGATTTTGAAGTAATGAATCAATTATATATAATTAAGTCTAAGTTCTCCTAACATATTATTACTAGTTTAAGGTATGATATATTATGAATAATAATAATAATATTATTATGAATTTGAGTTTGTTGTTGGTAGTTTATGAAGAGAATCAATTCCATGCATGGTGTGAAATAGATTGAGACATTGTGTATATGTTAGCTACGTAGTCATATATATATATATATATATATATATATATATATATATATATATATATATATATATATATATATATATATTGAGAATCTATCACATAATACTGCATTTGGATCAACGTAATGTTTAAGGATGGAATGTATAATAACACTCAATAATTATTAATTATTGTTTAATAAATATTATGAATATTTCTTCTTATTTTTATATTTTTGCTTCAGAAAAAAATATTTAATTATAATTATAATCAAAGTTATATGTATATGAATGATTATTATTTGTTCTATGTTCTAATAATAATTTCTTTCAAGTATTGTCAGCATTTGTTCTCGCTGTCACCAATCTCTCTTTGAATAAGTAACTGGTTGAATTGGCAATGGAAGAGTTTCTCTCATTCAAAGGTTATATAGTATTTTCTTGACAAATATTGTGTCATTAGGCTAACTATTAAGTTGAACTTATTCAAGTGGAGAGTAATAGGGGATGAGGTTGCAACATCTTGTGTTTTTTGCGCAGACTTGTTGGGGTGTGAGGTTCATTTATTTGCTGGCTACTTTTGTGTTTTCTATCTTTATTTGGAATGTGGTTTGAAGATGGTTGGGATTGGTGATGGATAGAGGTTAAGCGAAACCATTATTCTTGAGGTTTTCATCTTTGGCATCTTCATTGTTTTGGGGAATATATAGAGTCTAAGGAATGGATGGGGTTTTTTAGGATTGACATTAGAGAGGCCAACTCTTATAGGAAATAATAAGGTGTTTAGTTGGAGATGATTAAGTTAGGGATAGGGGTAATCCAAGCTTGTATTATGAGTGATGTGCAAAGCCTTTATTATTTTTGATTATAGAAAGGAGGTTGATTTATAGAGTAACAATTCATTGGGATATATAATTAAAGATTTATATCTAGTATTGTCAATGGATATTAAATTAAGGTCAATTTAATTATTTAAGACGGCAATTATAATATTCATCAAGGTTTGTCATTTGATAATACTATTGTTGATGAGCTTATTTGGATAGGATCTATAAATGATGATTTATTTTTTAAAAATATATATAGTTGTATCAGTAAGGATCACATTAATTGTTGGACAAAATTTATTTGAATTCCTATGTACCTCATGCTAGATCATTTGTGACTTGGAAGTTGATGCATAAAGTTATATTGTAATAGAAGACAACTTGATTCAAATGGTAATGTATGTGGTTTCAATGTGTTTTCTCTACAATCCTGATGTAGAAATTATAGGTCACTTATTTCTTAGATGCAAATACGCCTTACTTTTTTGCAATGGATGAAGCGGTTGTTTGACATGAATATTGATAGAACTAATTATGAAACTTTATTCAAACTTGTTAATAGAAGTTGGAGCTCTCAAATTCATAATATGATCATGACTCTCATCATAATAATATTTTAGAAAACTTGGCACATAAGAAACAATATTAGGTTCTAAAATGGTAAAATTGACTTTGATAGAGACATTATTCATGTTAAACAATTGGTTTATATGACATATACTTCTTTCAAGGGGGACATGTATTCTTCAATTCATGAGTTTGCAATTTTTATATATTTTGCCATCAAATATTGACCTCCTCATACACCTACCACTACTATAAAAAGTATATACAACAACGTAAACGTTACCATGGTCCTTTGAAGGACCGTGATGACATCTCTAAATTCAAGCGTCAATATATTTTTTAATTAAAACTTGTAAATATATTATCACGGTTGTTTAGAACAATCGTGGTGATATCTTATATCTTTCACGGTACGATTCTCAGCGGCGACAAATTTTTGAGTTCTTCGCCTTTCACTTTTATATATTTTTAGATAAAAAATGAAAGTGATATCACTACGGTTGTTTACACTAACCGTTGTGATGTATTTTTTTATTTTTTTTATTTTTTAAATACTTAAAATCTAGCATTTTTTTATATAATTACACAAATGTAAACCATATATCACCATGGTTCTTTAAACTAACTGTTGTGATGTATTTTTCAATTTTTTTTAATTTTTTTTAATTTTTAAATGCTTAAAACCGGACAGTTTTTTATAAAATTACATTAAGTTAGTCATATATCACAACGGTCACACGCCTGTGGTGGAAAACAACATACTTACAACCACACCCTACCTCACAATAGTTGGTCAACCATTATGATATCCCTTTTCCAACCATTGTGAAATGGGGTTTCCTTAGTAGTGTACATACAAGTTAATTGGTGTTTTCCTAGTCATGATTGGATTAAATGCAACATAGATGGAGCTTCAAGAGGAAATCTTAAAATATCAACTTATGATAGCATATTCAGGAATAACTTAGGAACATTCTTGGGAGCTTTCTCATTTAAGATTGGAGTTTGAACCTTCTTTCAAGTTGAATTGCATGAAATCATGATTGTTATTGAATATGCTAACAAGAGAAATTGAAAAAGCATTGGCTTGAAACTGACTCAATGTTGGTTATTTGTGCATTTTCTAATGTGAATATTATCTCTTGGTGTCTTTTAATTAAATGGAAGAATACTTTACACATTATATGTTCCTTTACATTTAAGATATATCACATTTTAGAGAGGAAATGCATGTGCAAATAGATTAGTCAATGCATTTTTTTTTTGATTATGACACTTTGTAAGATTCACTTTTTCTTTGTGCTTTTGAAAGTCTTTTGAGGAATAAGTTAGGCACGGCACACTATTGCTTTTGCTAGTTATTGATGGGTTAGATTTTATGTTCCTCATCTTTGTGTTTTTTCCTTTTTGTTCAATAACATTTTTTATTATAAATAAAAAATAATTTTACTTCTTTTTTTTCTCTTTTAGATTCTTTCTTTTTTTCGTATTTTCTTTGATTTTCTATTTTCTATATGAGTTGGGCACCATATATGCTCTATTGATCTATTGGTTTTGTTGAAGTTACATTTGTTGATAAACTTTTTTGGTTTTGAAAAACCCCTTATAAAAAATCATTATTGCTTTTTTATTGGGAATTCTTTCTATTTTTAGAATATTCTTAATAATTTAAGGTTGTCTCTTCTAAATTTCATCTTCGATGTTGTTGTTGCATAAGTGTATGTGGGATTTCTCTTCTTGGTGTTGCATTTGTCTTTCTGATACGTTCTTTTTTCTTATTATATTTCTTACTTGTCGTGTAGTTATATGTTTTTTGTGTTAAAATTGGGTGTCTACCTCTTTGCCTCCCCCCCCCCCCCTCTCTCTTTAGCGTTTCTTTCTACTATTCAGATCTTACAAATGAGAAACTTAGGATTTGCTAGTGTACAAAAAAGGATAATCCATGAGGTCGTCTAACCTCCTTCTTTATGGACATGTATACATGGGTGATGATTTATGATTTCCCCTTGGTGTCGTGTTGTACCCACTGAATTGGAACTTCTAAGGGATGACATTCACGAGGTATATCTTGGGTTGCATTTTGTTTACTCTAACATGAAATTCTAAAACTATTCAACTATCAAACGTAATTTGGGAATCCAACATAGTGGGTCGTTGATTTCCCCGATGTTGAAGACTATGTGTTGGGTGGTACCCTAGTTGCCATTTTCGGATATATTATACATCCTTTTGGAAATATGGGCTTCAGATTCCTTTCACCTCATTTGAATTTCATTTGATGGTGAGCATGTTATTAGTTATTTCCCATACTTATGCTCATTCTTGGGCTTATATTACTTAGAGGTTTCCAACCTTTGGGTATTTCCCAAGGTGAAACTATGTTTTTCTGTCTCTTGCATTATGCTTCACCTACACTAAAAACTCTCAAAGCACACCTAAGGTTTAGTCATCTTCGACTGAGTTTTTCCAATCTTCAAAGTATTAATGTGTTCGCATGTTCGTTTTTGTTGCCAATTTACGTTGATATCTTCTCTTACAGGGGATTCTAATAAGACGATGTGCATTACCAATACTATGTGAAAGTCGTGTTTTGATCGATGTTGGTCTAATGACCACTTCAAAGTATGTGTAGAAGATCTGAAAGTAATGCTTGGGAATTTAAAAAGTAGTGATACATAATATTTTGGGAAAATCTATGATTATATGGTGTCTCGGGATTGGAGGAACTCTCCTCGTGGATAGATTATATTGCCCTTTTCTCAACTATAAGAAAAGAGACTCTTATTATGTTCGATATCTCTTAACACTGTTTCATCATATCTTTATCATGTTGTGCGTTGCTTATTTCCCATATTTCTTGGTTTTCCATTAACATGGTTATGGGAAATATTTTGAAGAAGATCATATAGCAGAGAATAAGATTTTTTACGTCTAATGTTTCCCTCATTCTAGTAGTGGTTCTTCTATTGTTGCTTTCGGTGAGGATTTCACCATTTATTATGCTAATGATGTCATAAAATTTCTATATATCTCCAAGAATTTAAAACCATATGTCATTTTGTTAGCAGTGGGTCGCCTTAATGATGATGATGATGATAATAATGATAGGTTGAGGTAGCCACACTCCATTTCATATATCCTCCCTTCCACTCTAGCAAAGCTCATATCTTTAGTCCCTGATAATAATGATGTTAGTTGTATATACGTTTTGAGGCCTATGGGTCATCAAGCAGTTTTAACTTGATTTTTGATGTCATCAGATGAAGCATATCAGGCCAAAGAAGATAAATTAACTAGCAACTTATCTTAAGCCAAAACACAAGCTTGTAAGTACTTGGGTATAAAATTTCAGTTGAGGGTTATGTTAGATGATAATTGGAATAGGTAAATCCGGTGTGAAGAGGATTTAAAGTTGATTAGAGAGAACTATGAGACTTCGAGAAGAATTCAATAGACCATATTCACTTTCTTAATGAAAAAATAGAATATCTGAGGCCATAGCCACAATACATTTTGAACAGTGGAAAATAGTTGAGGCTTAGTTTGTATCCTCTAAACAAAACACGTTTCTCAACTTTGTGCTTAGATTGTTGATTGAAAAGGCCCGACGGTAAAGTTCAACTTTCATAAATGGAAATAAAATTGGTGTCTCTTATTGTGGAGAATGTTGAACTTGAAAGACTTCACAAGGAAAGTTTTCTTCGGGATTTTGAGAAAACTTTGGCATCGAATTTGGTATCGCTTTGAATTTCTAAAATGGTGGCTTTGGAAAACCTTGTTAGTAAGGTCATTCGATAAATGTGTGTGGAAAGAGGTAGTTTCATTAAACAATAATAGAACAAGATTTGAAAGTTTCAAGATCGGCGTCAAATATGGTTACCATATCCTCCTTAATGCGGTATTTTAAATGTAATGTTGATGATGTGGACACATGGTAGACATATTTAGCATGTCGATGATACAACTATATATCAATTTTCACTCAATCTCTAGATATTTTGTCTTTCATGTCTTCCTTAACTCCTTTTCGGATGACGCCATAAGCTTTATATATCCCTACCATTTAGACATTGAACCATTAAACCCTTGAACATCCCTCCATTTGTACAATACTATATCATGTCGTGTGACATGTAGGGCATCAAGAAGACTTGCATACATAATGTTGCCAG
This sequence comes from Lathyrus oleraceus, assembly GCF_024323335.1. Lineage (NCBI taxonomy): Eukaryota > Viridiplantae > Streptophyta > Magnoliopsida > Fabales > Fabaceae > Lathyrus > Lathyrus oleraceus. Next base: position 326,671,171 of record NC_066580.1, read on the forward strand.
AATTCATTGATCAATTAAAACTCGTCAAATGTCATAGTTCGCCATTATTACTCTTATAAAACAAACGGATATGATAGTTTGGTGTACCGCTAATTAGTTCCTTGTCATAAAATAATATTGGGGCTTAATCTTCTCCGTCAGCCTCAAGTATTGCTTTGTTTCGTGTAACATCATTTCTTTCAATTTACTCATCACTAAACCACGGGATACCCCTTAAAATTGGGAAAACCTTTTGATACCCTCTCTGCAACTTCTGTTAAGCTCCATTTTGATGCATTGGTTGGGTATATAGAACCCTAAAAGGCACGTCATGTTACCATTTCCAATTCTACATTTGTTCATGGGAAGGTATTCACATGACTCAAAAGGTTTTTCCTAAACATCCATTATAATGGGGATGTTCTCCCATTTTGATAAGGTCACTTCGGCAATGGCGTAGGCCACTAAAAATTATTTATATTCCTTATTATCATATTCTCTTCCTTCTTGGTTACTTGTGACACTTCCCTTTTTTTATCCTCTAGGGATATTTATCCATGGATCTCCCATATTTTGATCTTCCTTTATCTTTGTTAGAAAATATTGATAACTTTTGTTGTCTTGTCAAATCTTATATTGTGTATTTTAGTTATATACATTCCTCTTTGTTGTAGTCATTATAGTTATAAAAATTCCATTAATGGGATATGTCAAGATCATGAAGCTCTTGGGCCTTCTTGGTAATTTTAACCTCTTCGTCACGGAACTTCATGTTGAAGCGCCTCTATTGGATGCACTCTCTATATGTTTTTAATGGGGTGTAATCTTTGTATTTGGATAGAAATTTTCCTCCCTCTCGACTCTCCAAACTAGGCTAATGGTCCTTCATTTTATCCCTGTTAGTTTATTTTCTAATGTCTCCCTTAGATTTTTTATTTATCCTTTTACTTACATAAGCATTCTCTATACCTCCCCATATATTGGTTTGCTTGCAGCAAATTTTTCTTCATATTGTATGGATTACTCAACCCTCACAAGCAGCCTGTTGAAAGTTTCAAATGCCCTAATTTTGATGCTCTTTACAAAATTGGATCTGCTTGAAGTCCAAGGCTCATCTAGTACTACTTCATCTATCTGTCTGAATATTTCACCAAGATAGCCTCTACGTTAAAATGATTAATGCATGATCATATGGATTCATTATTTTTCTTCCTTATTGATCCCAGGCACTCCACTAATTTTGGTTTCTTATTTGACATAGTAATATGGGTGTTAAACACATGTGTGGTTCTTCTAGGAATCTAAATACTTGACCCTCAAGCCACAGAACGAAGTTATGGCTCTCACCTTTAAGTTAAGGACGAAAACCCCACACTTATTTAGGCGCTTTCATCCCGTAAATATAGAAGAGCATCTACGAGTTCTATGTGTTTGTCTAGGTATGTTGTCCTAGTTTATGTTCCTATCCCCAGGGGTTTCTGGAACACTCTTAAAATAGGATATCCATTTCTATGGTTCCTTTAGAATAGAACTAGGTCGATGAAGTCATATGGTATCGATCATGAGGATATTAGTACCCACGAGGTTCTGATTTGGAAGGTTGGTGTTTTTGTGTTGTGTGGGAGAAGGTTCTTTGTCTCTAGTGACTCTATGGTCTACGATTGCTAGACAACTCTTTCTAATATTTATCATAGTATAATATTCTTTCGTCGTTGACTTGAATAGATACATTATTAAAACAAAATTTGTTTATGCCTATAAAAGGTTTTGATGATAACAAAGTATTTAAAGAACAGTGGGGTTCGCTAAAATTTTGTCTAAGTCTGCAGGATCACAAGCACATAATTAATCTTGATCGTTAGCATATGTGACTAAGGAATTTAAAGTTTAATTCTAATTTATCAGAATCTGAACTAGTTCATTGCCTCTGAAGGCATCAGACTCTGGCGTCATGACCCAGCTTATGATGATAGCTCAGACTGTGAAGGTGTGAAGAGAAGTTAATTCATACCCTGAACCAAAGTGGTCTTATCTTATCAAAGCTCCAGATTTCTGGATAAAGTTAACCATGGTTTTCGGTTTGCATGGCTTAAGAAAAAGGAATGTGACACCTTCATATTATTCTACCTTTTGGTATATACCTAGTACGATGAAAGATATTGAGAGAAACGCTATTATTCAGTGGATAAAGCTTATGACCAGATGCAAATATCCAACGTCTCTCTTGGAATACTTCCTCACTAAGTTTGTTGTTTTTCAAACCTCCCACGACTTTTTTCTATCTCTATAAAAGGAAGCTGGAGACTCAAAGGAAGGTTACAACATCACAACATATAGAAAGATCTTAGCATAACTCTAAGTTGTTATGTTTGTATCCTCATTGGTAATATGAGTCGATGGTTTCGGTGAAATGGGTGTGTTTTCGTCACCCTAGGTATCAGGAGATGGTGGTAGAATCCCTCTAGCTAGTAAAAATATTGTTGGTGGTTGGACATCTTTGATATGCAAAAGGAGATTATATGAAAGTTGTGATTGTCGGTGAAGGACGCAGGGGAACTGATTTCCATGGTGGGAACTGATTTCCATGGTCACTTGTTATATTATAGTTCATGCAAGTATTATTTTTCTATAGAATTCATATTTAAGTCTTTATCATGGGGTAATGAAGATGTTTATAAGATACATTGGACTAATTGGAATGAGGTATGTTTGGATAAGGAAGTAGGTGGATTTAGGGTTTAGAGGGTGAGTGAATTCAATTTAGCCTTGATTTTAAAATGTTGGTGGAGACTGGATATTGATCATAATGATTTGTGGCACTAAGTGTTAGCACTAAAGAATATAGTATATGGTGTTCGTATGAAGGACAGAGGTAGTAGGACATGAGTGTAGTTGAGGGATTTACCGAGTCGGGGAATTAGAAGAGGTGAGTGGGGACTGATGGTAAGATGACTATTTAGCACGGTTAATGAGAAAGAAACTTCATTTTTGACTGACCATTGGAGGGATGGGAAGTCAACGTTCTACGTTCTGTCGATTTTATGATGTAGTTGCATGTCCCTAATACATTCAAGGGGAGTATCCTAATACAATTGTTTTGTTGCTTGTCTTATCGCTTTCATTTTCATTTACTTTCATTTATTTAGTTTTTTTCATGATTGCATCTCTCTTGATCGAGTTTTTAAACAATTCATTTTTTATAATTCATAAATAAATTGTTATATTTGTGTTTTGATCATGATGGTTTAAGTCAATTTCCTAAGTTAGTGAAACACGAACCATAGGTGATATAAATTCAATTCATGTGGGAAGTGAAATCTCAAACTATTTTGAAAAACTTGAAAAAATGATATTTCTTGTGTGTGATTCGAATCACTCGAAATCCATGACTTGAATCAAATAAAACTGAAGAGAAACAAGAAAATTTAGGTGTATTTGATTCGAATCACAGATTACACCTGATTCAAATCATGCAACTCTGTGATTCAAATCACAATTTGCGCATGACTTGAATCACAAACTTCATATTTACCACTCCCTTGTCTAATTTGAATCAAGCTTAACACGTGATTTGAATCATGAACCTGAGTGACTCAAATCACAGTCAAGTTATAGAAAAATGGTTTGCTTTCTGTAAGACCCCAATTTTGACCCTAAGATCCCTCGTGCTATTCTCATCATATGCATTAGCATTGGGATCACACCTTGGCATTCTCCTTACCCCTTGTTCATTGGGTTTGCATTGGGAGAGATCACCAAGCACGTTTGATTGTATCATACTTCATTTTTCATTATTTACTAACCAAAATACCAAAAAAATATGTCAATGTATAGTTTGTTGCTTTTGTAGGTTGTGTGTATGCTCACCTATGTTCTAGCAAGCTCATATCTAGGGTTTGAGACCCTCAATGCAAGAAGCTCAATTAATAAATGGTTCACATTGGCTATAATTATCATATATGGATCCCCATGATCTTCACATGTTATTTTGATCAAGAAATCATCAAAGGTTTGGAGTTGGTTTGCCTGGGAAACCCCAATTCATCTGGGTATCTTGTGTGACTTCTTCAACAAGTTTCTTCAACAATTGATCAAATATTTCAAGGGATACTTCACCTTACATAATATTATGCATATATGATCCTCCATGAGTCCCAAAGGCCAAGAGAATGTCAAGCTAGCAAGTTGGTTCATGGTGGTTGACCAGAGAAAGTCAACTGGTCAAAACTGGGGTTCCCTAGACCCTATCTCCTACAATTTTTGTCATATGAAAATGATTCCAAGATAAAAGTTACTCTAAATGACATTCCAAACAACTTTAATGTTTAGGTCAAGAGCTAATTTTTCTTGGAAATTCATTTTTTATGGTGAAAGATTATAGGTCATTTTGTCTAAACCCTAGTTTGGAGGTGAACTTCCCAAGACCATATCTTGCTCACTTTTTATGAGATGAAATACATTAAGATTACATGATCACATTCAATATGTCTACTTCAACTTTGATGTTTTGAGGAAGTGCAAATTCAACTTGCAAATGCATATGCCAAGAGGAAACATTATAGGTCATTTTGGACCAATATCATTGAACAAGTGATTTTCCTCAACATCTAAAATGCATAACTCCTTCATGCCAAATCCAAATGAGGTAAAATTTGTTACCAAATTTAAGAGGATTGAAATAGATACAACTTTTATGAAGGAACGTTTCTCATTTGAAGTCCATAGAAAAAGTTATTCAAGGTGGAATAAGTGAACATTTGACTTGGGACTTAGAAATTTTTCAAATATGTTTGATTTCCCAAACTTCCACCTCAAATTTCATCATGATCCAAGATTAAAATGAAAAATTGTTCAACATGAAAGTTGTTCCCCTTAATCTCACCTTTCCAAAACATCCAAGATCATCTGATTTGGACTAAATTTGAGGGACCTGCGCATGGCTTCATTATGGGAAATGTTTTGGCAAGATTGAACTTCACATGATCATTTCCATTTGCATGCTTGCACATGATGGTTTCAACAAACTTTGTACATGATTTGGAATTGGATTGCATCACTCTTGAGGCCCAAATGATTGCCCATGCACCCATGCAAGGAAGTTCATAATTTTGTCCAATTTTCAAGTGGTGCAAATATCAAACACATTGCCTATTTAAACAAGCTTAAGGCTTCAGATTCATCATCAATACCTTTCCCAAGCTTTGCTAGACCATCGCAAACCCTCACTGCCGTAGAATTTTCTGAGATTTCTCTTGAAATCAAGCTTGAACTTCACCATCTGTTTGGAAGTCCAAACTCCAGAAATTCACTTCCATTTTTATTCCATTTGGTTTCTGCAAGCAAGAGGAGGAGAGAGCAGTCAAATCCAGATCAAGATCAAGTGAAATTGGATCAACTCGAAGGTGATTTTTCAGAAACTTCTCCTCTTCGATTCTCTCTCAATTCTCCACTATTCTTGTTGATATTTGGTTGTCTAAAGTCCTACCAATGTAGGCAACAAGATTGAGTTGCTTTAAGGTCAAAACGAAGCAACTCAGTTCATGATCCCCAAAATTCAACTCCCTGTATCTTCTCATATACTTGGAGTTAGACGAAATTGAGGCCAGATTCGAGCTCCTGGGCATTTTTTCTTTAAATCCATGTCTTGCTTTTTCATTTTGGTGATGGTTGAAGGTGGACCAGTCCGGTGAGGTCCACTGGAGAAGAAGACCGGAGCTCTGGCTCCGGCGATGTGTTGGGAGCATCTCAACCATAGGATCCATTCAAATTGTTTTAATCATGTGCATTGGTTTTGATTACCACGCGTGCATCTCGTTTGACTAAGGAACACATAGAATGCGCGTTTTGGACCATCTGATTTGCCACCTCAATTAATGAGGGAGATCAGATGGTCCACGTATTTTTGAATTTCTGAATTTTCATTTTAATTGCTTTATTTTCATTAATTCATATTAATTTCATTATTGATCCAAAAAATATGGGACTTTCCCCCAAAAAAATCAAATATTTTCCTCTTTCATTTTCTGAATTAAAATTATTTTTTGGATGAATATTGATATTTTTCATGATTTAATTGTTTTTGTGAAGATTCTTAATTGTTTAAAAATACTTTTGGCTTTCAAAAAATAGTGAAATTTTTCTCCAAGGTCCTTTGACCTTGTTTGACCTATGATAAATCTCTTGGCCATTTATTTGGTGTTTTGAAGAGGTTTTAGGTTTTTGATAAAACATAATTTAATTTAATGCATTTTAAATTGATTTTTAATTTGTTTAATTGTGAATAAATTATGTTGAGCCATTTTTATTGACTTGTGAAGTTTGACTATGTGTTTGGGCCTTGGTCAAGGTTGATTTGACTTTTGTTGGATTAAAATCATTGGATTTAGGGGATTGATGAAATGTACATTTCATCTTCCAAAATGAATGAATGATTTTAATTTGATAAAATTCCTCCCATGACCAATTTGTGTTTGTCTCATCTCCCCTCCCCCTTCATCTTCAATCCCTTTTTATCCTATTCCTCTCCTTGGCCAATGACATCTCAATATCCTAAGGCTAATTGGTTCATGAACCAATACAAGTATGGATGAGATTAGGTCCACCCTTGGATCATTTTCTTTTTGTGTGTGGTATGTTTTAGGAGCATGGTTCATTATACCATATCTCTAACATGCATTAACACCAAAAAAATCATTGTCCGGCCTCAGATAGTTGTGACTTCTACATAAATCCAATTACGATTACTTAACATAGCGTTAAATTTTGACACAAAAAGCATAGCATTCTAGTAAGTCAGATTGTAAGTCTCCCCCCTTTCATGGTATTGTATGGAAACTTGGCATTTCTACCTTCCTTTGGAAGATGTCTTGGTTCAAGGATCCATGCTTGTGAATAGAAGGTTGAGTGTTCTCCAAAGAATGACTTAAACAATTGAAAAGCAAAACTCCACTAACTTCTAATAAACTAACATTTGACTAACTTTTTAATTTCAAGTCATTTACTTTATGCACTTTAAATTCAAGTCATTTATCATTTGTCATTATACATCTCATTTAACTTGTTTATGTTTATGTCATTTTCACTTTGCTCATTTGAGCCATATATTGTGATTGTATATACTTGTTTGTGTATCTTGTTTGTGTTTGTGGTCTTAGGACCTTAAAGTACTTAATAAGCAACAAAAACCCCTAAAAATGGTTGTGTGGACTGTTGGATTTGATATGAGCTTTGGACTTAGAATTAGGCAACATTCCTTATGCAAAAGGACTTGGCCAATGCCAACATTTCTGAAACCAAGTCATTATGATGTGAGCTTTCATCTGATGCAAGTATTAAGATCCTTTGGAGTTCATCTACTACATGGTCTTGATGCAAATGTTACTTTGAACTTGTGTCTAATGCCTTATTTTGAGCCATTCAAGGAGTATGTCATCTGATACATGGGGAAGATTATGAAGAAGACTAAGAAGTTGCTGGCTTGGATGTGGCTATCTTTATTTGATGCCTTGCTCTTCATCTTGCTTGCTTATTGATATTGCTTGATTTTAAAGTCCAAAGGAAAAATGGGTTTCTATATGACATTTTTGTCTATTGGATTACATCCCATTAGTCAGATCTTTTCAACTCTTAACTTTTAAATTTTTGCTTAGGTTAGTCTCTTCATCTCCTCCCACTTCTTAAATTTCAAATCTCTCCCTCTTTTCAAAATCTTCTTTGCTTGTGATTTCAAATTTAGACTTCATTGCAAATTAGAAACTTTGGCCTTATGCCATTGCATTTTTAAACTCTTTTCTTAAATCAAACTTGTAAATGAATCTAACCATATTGACTTAAATTTTCAAAAGACAAAAAGAACTAATACTCATTCAAACTCTTTTAGGACTTTTGTGCCTCTTTCAAACTTAAATTTTTGTTAAAAGAAATTCACTCACTTTGAAATTGATACCACGAACTACGAGGTTTTGATCCCTCATTTTTATGTTGGTACGTAGGCACAAGTCTGAAGGTCTTGTCAAACACAAAAATATAATTAACGAATTCTTTTCTCATTCCCTCACTCTATTTATAGCAAACATCATTTCATACTAAAACACATGCACACATAAAAAAGGGCTCCCTAGGAGTACCTAGGACACTTTGGGTGCTAACACCTTCCCTCTGTGTAACCAACCCCCTTACCTGTAATCTCTGGAATTTTATTAGTTTTGATTTAAAAACTTCTTATCTTTGGGTTTTGTTCGTACTTTTCCCTTTTCCTTTGGAAACAATAAAAGCGCGGTGGCGACTCTGGTTATATTGACGTTAAGTTTATCCATAGCTTAATGGTCATGAGTTTACCGCTACAGAAATTAAGTGGCGACTCTGCTGGGGAGTAGTCCTCAGTGGGTTTAGCCTACTTTTTTATGTGTATATATTTGTGTATTTGATGTTTGTATATTTGTGTATGTGATATAATCTACTTGTTGTGCTTGGTGAGATATGAGTGGTGAGATAAGTTCTAACCCGAACTTGAGTGCAATTAAGATAGGAGGATGGTATAGTCATGTTCGACTTGTGTGGAGTAGTCCTTAACAAGTAGGCTTGAGACCCATCTACTCAGTGGAGACCCTTTTGGAGTTATGAATGTCACATAAGTCAGTTGTGGTCAGGCATTACTTTCTCTGATTTGGGGTCCGAGAAGCTGAGGATCATAGAACAATTAACCCAACTTGGCCTATTTAGGACGTAGTGCGGAGATTGTTCAAGTGTAGACTTGATAACAGTTGTTACGCGATACTACACTCAGACGAGTTTCTCTTGAGAATATTATGGGTTGATGAGTCAGTCATCCAAACCTATAATATCTGATAGATGGAATTAAGACTCTGGGAAATTTTTAGAACATGATCTACAGGTTTTGATCCTTAGTACACTCCTTTGGGATGGTTCTTAACCGGACTCCATGCTTGTGACTCACAACAAACCCTTGATTCTTGGTTGATCCAATCAAGTCTTGTCAATATCAATGGAACTTGGGTGTTGATAAGGTGAAAACCATAATCCACCAAAATGGATGATTGATTTTGACAATGACTTAATTCATCCCTTGACCTTTGTTTGTTTGCCTTGTGTGTGATCCCTTATTTGTGATTGTTACATTCATGCATTCATGCGCATTATGACATTCATCACACGGAAAAATAACTTCAAGGAACTGAGGTTTTATTTGCAAATATTTTCAGACCATGGATTGTGGACAAAGGAACACTAAGAAGTACAGTTTCAGATGTTCCGACTTGAAAGAGTTAAGGAAGCTATCATCTTTTGTATTAGATCCCTTGGACTTCAAACAACGTCATGGGAAGCTTTTGTCTGTATTATCTGCTGATGTAGTGGAAGGACTCTTGAGTGTGTTGGTTCAGTTTTATGATCCTTTCTATCGTTGCTTCACTTTTCCCGATTATCAGCTTGTGCCTACGTTAGAGGAGTATGCCCATCTCTTGGGAATACCTGTTTCTGACAAAGTGCATTTTAGTGGATTGGAGAAGATTCCCATATCTCATATTATAGTTGAAGCTCTTCATCTGAAGAAGTCTGAGATTGAGGCTCATTGGGTGAAGAAAGGAGGAATGTTTGGGTTGACTTATGAGTTTCTCATAGGGAAAGCTATTGTCTTTGCTCAAGTCGGTAGTGTGAATGCTTTTGAAGCCATCTTTGTATTACTCATCTATGGTTTAGCTTTGTTCCCTAACATTGACGATTTTGTTGATGGTAATTCCATTAGAATCTTCTTGATTGGAAATCGGGTTCCTACTTTGTTGGGTGATATGTACTTTTCTTTGAATATAAGGAATTCTAAAGGTGGTGGGACTATTGTGTGTTGTGTTCCTCTTCTGTACAAGTGGCTTATTTCGCACTTGCCTCAGACGCCTGCTTTTGTGGAGAACAAACAATGTCTATGATGGTCTCAGAGACTTATGTCTCTCACTAATGATGATATTATTTGGTATGATTCTTCATTGAGTAGCTTGGATATTATTGATAGTTGTGGTGAATTCTCTAATGTGCCTCTCATTGGTACACAAGGAGGAATCAACTACAACCCTTCTTTGGCTCGTTGTCAACTTGGGTTCCCCTTGAGAGACAAACCTAATAACACTCAGTTAGAGGGTCTTTTCTATCAAGAGGGTAAAGATCCCCAACATTTGAAGCAGAAAATGGTACATGCTTGGCATAATGTGCATAGGAAAGGAAGATCCGATCTTGGTCTACGCAACTGTGTAGCTTTGGAAGCTTACACTCTTTGGGTGAATAAGAGAGCTTTGGAGTTGAAGATGCCTTATGCTTATGAGAGACCTATGTATATGGTTGTGGTTGAGCCATTAACTCTCCCTAACCAAGATGTAGAGGAGTTGGAAGACGCACTCGCCAAGATGAAGCAAGAGAAAGATATGTGGGAAGAACGGTTCCATGCTTTGATCCGAAAGCATGAGGAGTTGTAGCTTGAGTCCAAGGATAAAGACGCGCTTATTGAACTTCTTGAAGACCGAGCAGCGAAGAGACAAGGAACCAGAGGGTCCATCTTCCTCTAGTATGCCTCAGCCTTCCGGTGCTTGGAAGAAGATTGTTGATCAGCTTGTCCTTGAGAAGGCTCAGATGAAGACATCTTTTGAGGCCGAGATCCGACGCATCCGAAGGAAGTATGCGCCTGCAGCCAGATCATCTGACACTGTTGTTAGGGGATCCTTAGGATGACTAGTTTCATTTTCTCTTGTATTTGTATTTTGGTTTCTGAAATTGTACTCAATGTAATCCTTCCAAAATTATATGAATAAAAGAGATTCTTATGGTCAATCAAATTGTTATTGTTGTTATTATATATATTTGCAAATAAAATAGTATGTTCCTTGAAAATAAAAACAATCCAAACATTGCATTTCATGCATCATTTGCATAAGCAGGTTTCTTCTACTAGATTGGTTATTCTTTTGTGGTTCAGCCAAGCTGACTCACCGATACAACACTCGCGTCAATCAACCGAGAATCATGGAACATTTGGAACAAGAGAATCGAGAGTTGAAGGACGAAATTGCCCTCTTGACTGCCATGATGGAGTTTGTTTTAGCTGCTCAGAGTCAGTCTTCTCCAACGCCTGCAACTCCTCCTCCTCAGAGGACTGTCATTTCAGAGGTTGCTACTTCAACTATGTCTGCCACTCAGTTTGCTCCGGCCATGCCTGCCGGATTCCCGTGGGGAATGCCACCGAACTTTGTGCCTGAAAGGTTTGCACCTACTTTTGCTTCTATGCTGGCATCTAGCCCGGTCATGTTTGTTCCGCCTATAGTGGTTCACACTTTGCCTTGTGTTGAGGACACCATCTATCATTGTGAGACGTCTGAGGACCCTGATGTTTATGAGAAGATGGACGAAATGAAAGACCAGTTCCTTGAGCTGCGAAAGAAATTGAAGACCTTGAGGGGAAAAGATTTTTTCGGTAAGAGTGTCGTTGAACTTTGCCTAATGCCAAATGTCAAAATCCCGATGAAGTTCAAAGTCCCTGACTTTGAAAAGTATAAGGGAAATACATTTCCACTTAGCCATCTCGTCATGTATGCCAGGAAAATATCGACGCAAACTGATAATGATCAGTTCTTGATTCATTATTTCCAAGATAGTCTGACCGGTACCGCTCTGAGGTGGTACATGGGATTGGATAGTGCAAGTGTTCACACGTTCAATGATTTGGGTGAAGCCTTTGTGAAGCAGTACAATTATAATGTGGGCGTTGTGCCTGATAGAGACCAGTTGAGGTCAATGTCTCAGAAAGACAAAGCAGATGACGGGGGTGTTGCGCGTTGTTTACGGTAATTTCTTGTTACTAATATTTTCATAATTAATTTGTTACACTTGTTATTAAAATTATATTTGAACCATTTTTAGTGATGGATCATCTCCCCCTTCCCTTGCATCACTGGGTTTGAAGTTGGGCCTAATTACATAGAGAATTTGCCTCATGCAGACGCTTTTATTTTGTACAGGGTGAATGGTGTGGTCGAGCTATTCAGAGTTTTTCTTGACCTTATGGTATCAGATGATGTTTGCTTCTGTCCATTGGAGGGTCATCATCAAACATGCTAGTTTGAAGCCATTTCCTTATACTCTGGCTGAATGGGATATGGGGTATCTCTTATGTATCTTTATCTTCCTGAGCGAGTCATGCGCCAGTTTGCCTACTTATAGAATATCCTGAGACCTCCCCATGAGTCCACTCCTCCACCGTCCCCCACAGAGACCTGCAGGCGATACTGGATGATTTCGAGAGTCAGTTGGTACTAGAGAAGTATCGTCGGAAGTCGACTCATGTACATTAGGCTTGTGTTGAGGGCTACTTGACATGGTTCTATAGGGTGTCAAACTTTATCATGACGTTATATGCTCCTGGAGAACCACCTAGACCAGCTAACCTAAAGGTATTTGAGGTTCAGGATAAGTAGGCAGAGAGTGTGACGGCGGTATGTCTGCGTGTTGCGGAGATGGGTAGAGCAGCCATAGAGTCAAGACTCTTTGAGGGTGGCAGCCCCCAATTGTTCCTAGTGGAACGCATGGTTTTTGAGTTACTGAACGTCGTGCAGTACAAGCGGCAAAGGAGGCAGACACTTAGACATACCCAATACTTTATATTGGAATGTATTTTTATTTTATGTTTTGTATTTTCTGATGTATTTTTAAAAAAAAATGTTGTGTATGAATTTTCTTGATTTTTTTTATTAATGTATGAATTTTTACTTTTCTTTAATTTTAATATAACTTTACTTTACTTTGATTTTACGTTAATATAAGTTAATATAAGTTAGTCTCACAAAAATTGAATGTTTAGACAATTGTGTTGTTTCTGATATGATTTAGGGAGGAATTTGGAGATGTATCTCCAAAATAATTTCACATTTGTATTTTCCACGTTTTTAAAAGCTTTCAGAAGACATTTCGGAGATGCATCTCCGAATATACCAAATATTATACGAAGATGCATCTCCCGACAATATTTTTTGTTTAGAATGAGATGGATCACAAAATAGCACATTTTAATTATGATTTGGGTGTGTCCGAAAATACATCTCCAAACATACGAAAGACAAATTTTGATTTTCAAGAATACGTTATATTTATATAAGGGTGTAATGAACAATTCCTCTATTTTAAAACGTCTATGGGCTCATCTTGTATTTAGAGTAGCTTTTCCAATATATGTTGACGTTTTCAAAACAAAACAAAAAAGAATTTCATATACTCATTAACCATATGATAAAAAATTTATAGATTTTTAATATGTATTAAGTTCTCAAGCTTTTGTTTCATGAGATTAATTTTTAATTTTTTGAGCTTGTGATTACAAACATTCGAAATTACGACTATATATAATTTTTTAATTGATAAAAAAAATTGTAAAAGTAAAAATGTAAAAGAAGAGTAAAACTGAAAGAAGAAAAATTGATATCGTCTTTATAGTTATAGATGACTATTAATATTAATGTTGCTGATATCATCTTATATACTACCTCTCTCCCAAAATCTAAAATAAATGTCATATTTCTAAATGACATCTTAATTAGTTTGTAAAACTGTCATTATCTCTTTTTTATTTATCATGTTTTATTAATCTGAGTGAAAGTATTATCTATGATATTTATTGAGACAGGGAGAATAGTTTTTCTATTTTTTGGAAGAATCATCTTTCTTGGAAGTTGGAAATAAGTATACTTACAATCATAATATCACAGGACAGAACATACGTGGAAAATATGTTATTTTGCGGTTTCTCTCATAAGCTCGGAACTATACTAAAATGCATTAGACTCGCTTTTCTCTATTATTATAACTTTTGGTCATTATTATAGATATTTTGGACAAATTATTAAAGTTTGAAAATTTTAATTAGTCTCTAAATATATAAGGGATGGGAGTCTAAATTGCCTTTTCAACAAACAAGTCAACAAAAAAATGTGCTCAAAAATGCCTCAGAGTATATTACAAACATTGGTAACATTCTCCTCTATAGTTCTTAGAATATACGAACCTAGGCGAGTACACTCCAGGTAAGATTCGAATCACATCCATCATGACAGTAATGAAAATACATTAAACTTCAAAATCATGTCTAAGATTAGACTCCATTTTCAGGTTGATATGTAAATAATGCACACATATTCTGTGTACACCTGCAAATTGGGGGTATAAACTTCTTTATCAGTTTTCACAAACAAATTATCAGTGGAAAGCTGCAACCTCGTCATTGAAGTGTTTGAGCAGATTCTCAATGCTCATAACGCTATGGTCTGCCTTATCCCTGACTCGTACACTCACCTGGAACAATGAAACAACTCTTAGCTTCCTATACAGAGTAAGACGACTCGTCTTGTACTATACAGCACTGATTAAATCATAAACCATAGGACAAACACAATAGAAAGGAAATGGTAGAGGTTGATTGGAGGTTTTGGGAACAAAACTAGCAGAGTAAAAATTGAAACCATTCTATTAAATCAGATAGTGGAAATAGGAAGAACCTGTCCTGAATTAGCCTCCTCTTCCCCAACAACCAAGATGTAGTTGTACTGTGCTAACTGTGCTTCTCGTATCTATAGAATGACAACTTGTTAATATAGTTCTTTCTTTAAACCTTAGAATAATAAAAACTTTCTAAAATAAAATAGAACTTTTAAATTGGCACTTGAACGGGGCCTTTTTACAAATTCAAAATAGAGAAATGCTGCATCGCAAAGGGGGAAAAACACTAAATAGTGACTATAAGCAACAGAACACAAAGGGGGGAAAACACTACTCAATATAAAACTCACTTTGGCAAAGCCTAGTTTCAACACTAGCAGAATATTTGAACATTATTAACTGACAAATTTTCCCTTGAATGAATAGCATGAAGTACTAAATAAAAATGTATTGGTTCTAAAGGTATGTGATACCTTCTTCTGAATCTTCCTATCAGTTGTATCAGCATCTACATGATATCCTGCTTGGTGGATCTGATCTCGTACCTAGAAAATTACAGCACAAAAATGTTACAAAAATAATCAGAACCTGATTTTTCAGGTCAAAATATTAGTATCCAACAAAAATAGAATTAGAACAATAACAAAGTTAGGTAATAGAACTATTCAAGGAAGATTGCTCAAACTTCATGAAGAAGCTATCACATGAAAAGTATATCTAAAAAGGCTTGTCGCAGATTCAAAATACACAAATTGGTTCAAGGATTTGATGCAATTGTATCAGCTGCACGGAGTAGCAGACCACGATTTAAAAAGCATGAAAAATGACATATGATACCACAAAATTTACCCTCCAAGGGATTAAAAGTGTTATCCAATGATATGGACTACACACCATCGCCCGTCTAACTGTTATCATATGACTTCAACAAATATACAACAGATTGAAGTCAGGAAACAGAGCTGTGTACCTTCAGAGCATAAGCTTGTGATTTCTCAGAAACCGGGCACAAAATTGCTTGACGAGGACTGAGCCAGAAGGGCCATTTACCCTTGAAGTGCTCTAAAAGTATAGCAAACATGCGTTCAACCGATCCTAGAATGGCTCTGTGTATCATAACAGGCCTCTCAATTTTGGCTTCATCCTCAGCTGAGAATTCCAACTTAAAACGATCAGGAAGCTGAAAGTCAAGCTGCAAAGAGCCAGTTTATCCAATAGTCAGTAAAAAAAATTAACTGAACCATGTGAATGCAAGTCAAGCCAAACAGTGTAAACCTGTAGAGTTGCACACTGGAATTTCCTACTCAGTGCATCAGATACACTGATATCTATCTTTGGTCCATAGAATGCACCATCCCCTTCATTCAACTGCATAGTTTTACTCAGACTATAAGCACATAATTGAAGGTAACAAATGATGCATTACATTGAAAGTAATAAAACAGATATACAGAAATAAAATAAAAAGGATGTATGAGTCATGAGAAAATAAAAAATAGTATCAAGCAAACCTATAGTTGAATTCAAAACTTGAAAAGCATACATCATATCTTATACAATATATTAAAGACTTCTAGAATTACCTGCCATGGCTTGCCAAACTCATCCAAAGCCTCCTTGAGAGCACTTTCAGCCCTGTCCCATGTTTCATCATCTCCAAGCTTATTCTCTGGCCTCTACTCGAGTATTTAACACAGGCAAGGCAAAATAAATAACTGAGTCATTAAATAGATTAATCCAATTACTAACAGAAGAGGCTACCAAGCTTATCATGTACTACTATATCATGTATCAGAAGAAAAGAAAATAACAAGAGCAGAAGCTACGAAGCTAGATAATGATCAATATTCCCAAAACTGCCAATAGTGACAGCAATCACTATCGGCAAATATGCAGGTTTGCATTATTGATCAAAAGAGAAGAAAACAACTAGAGCAAAAGCTCCCAAGCATGAATGATCAATGATCTCTAGCCCCGAAACTATTTGCTTACTACTTTTCCTATATAAGGAGCATCTCTTATTTCTCTATCACTACCCTTATATCACCCTCATTTACCGTCCAAAGTTAAATTAGGATCCATGAAAGGGCAATACAAGCTTTTTTTTAAAGGCAAGCCATACACGCATATATTGGCAAGAAAAAAAACTTAACCCTTAGCAGTAAACCAAAATAAAGAAGGAAAAATTAATTTCCTCCTTCATATGAGCATCAATGCTAAGTGATGGACACCGAAAATAATAAAGAGCAAACGCATACCGTTGAAAGTTTCAGTTCATATGTGAAACCAAATATTTGATAGACATAATCAATAAAGTCCAAGCCTTTTCTGACTTCATCTTTAACCTGTAAAATGAATTGATACAATAATTTCAGCTTCAGCTTAAAAGATATTATAAAAAATTATATACATGAATTTACGTTCAACGCACCTGGGACTCCCTGCAGAAAATATGTGCATCATCCTGTCCAACACACAAAGTAAAGGGCATAAACAATACAGAACTTCTAATAGTATAGAAAATAGAAGTTAAAGACAAGGTGATAATCAGTCAATAGCTTCCAATGTTCCCCCTGCTGTAATTGTACCATACCTTTAGATAAATGAAAATAATCATGGGAAAAGAAAATTTGATAATTTATCTACTCTATAACTCACATCCACACAGGGAATATAAGAGTGGCTTGGCTTGGTGGTAGGGATGGAGGAGATAAGGACTGGAGTGAATGCCATTCACACCATGAATACAATCACGTGTGTTAGATTGGCAAATCATTGTACTATATATATCTGTGTGTATATGTAATTTTCAACACTGGAATCCATAATCCCCAGTTTGTTTAAAAAATCTAAACATTTCCAATACACCTTTTAGCATTGTTTCTGCACCAAGTTGCAACATTTAATTATCAAGACACAACTGTAGTTTGAATTCCCATAGGAGATTTTTGTATTTCCTAGTATTCACGGTGTCTGTGTGCAAGCCCACAAAATTGAAAGAATTCGCTGGGTACCCTAACTTACATATGAATGTGGTATCAATGTGAAACACCTCCTACGTGATTTACATGTGAAGCATAAATATCCACCATTGGGTAAATTAATAATTAAATCAACAGTTTGATTTGATTAACAATAAAACTGTGCTGAGACATAATTTGATTTCTTGCAATTGACTCCTCCTCAAATTAAATCTCCGGTTCCACACACACCTTTCCCCCACCTATTCACCTCTCCAAATCTTGTGTAGAAGATGTGGTGAGCACCCGTGTTTGGGACTGCAAGCCAAGCCTCAATTGCAGTACATGGAGCTGGTTATTACTGAGAACCGCATCTAAGGAACCACAAGTGGATCCAAACACGGTGGAAAGGCTAGTTTTGGGGTCCCATTAATAGAACTCTCATGTTTTGAAGTGCAACTGACAGACTGAACAGGGTGCATGTGATGGTGGCAATATCAAATACTCCCTCCGGAATGAAATATATGCAAAAAAATACATCAACCTTCAACTATGCTTTTTACTGGTATTTCATTCCAAAGGGAGTATGATGCAATCAAAGAGATTGATATCCCATTTTTCGATCCAGTACTCCCTCTCACCTCACCCCTCACACACTTAACAAATAACCATGGTGACCAAGGTGATGTCATTTCTCCAAAGCAATGACCCGGCTTGCCTACAATACAGCCATGAGACCTTCTCCACTCCCCAACGTGAGTTTGAATTGTGGTCTTACCTTCAAAGCAGCTGCACTAAATTGAAGGTCAAAAGCAAAAGCCACCACCAATGTTGAGGATCTGCATTCTGGGCATTCCAAGCCTGAGATGCCATTTTAAAAACACTCAACCTTTTTTCAATTTTAAAACAATTAGGGAGGGACTCTACATTGATGTCGCATTTTTAAAATGTCTATACACAATAACCGACACCTTTATTGCAGGTCATTTTACAGATGTATTGGTGAACATCCAATGGGGTGCTCCACAGGTCACAGCAGAAGCCAACTATAAATGTAATCAAGATAAAACAAAGAAAACTGATCCCATCCATAGTTCCGCCAAAACTTTTATTTTGTTATCCTTGTATGTATAGTACAGGATAAAGATTTACCTGCTGAAATCTCCTAACACGCGTTAATCCACTTAGGGCACCACTGGCCTCATTTCGATGCAAAACCCCAAAATCAGCAAAACGAAGAGGAAGTTCTGCAAAACCATAACAGTGTTGTGAGATAATATTTTATAGAAAAATATGAGCTCTACCTAAAAAAATTCAAACTATAGTCATTCAAGAACAAAAATGGAAACTAAATTATCTCTACCTCCCATCACAGCAAAATTATAATTTTTAGTCTATTTCCTGTTCAATTTTTGGACATGATTGAAAAAATCGTGCTCTTTATGCCAAAATGATTTTATAAGGAAAAATACAGCTTATTAATAAATCACTTCCTTGAGCTATATGTGAATATGTAAGCAAGAGGAAAGATGAGACCATATAAAATAACACTGGACATGTATTACTCAATTTAGGCGTATTCAAATAAATGTTAATCCACTAACCAAGTGGCCCAAACAGATGCATTATACTGATTTCAACAATAAATTCTGGACTAGCTTGGCCACCATGAGTATAGATATAAAAGATGTCATTTAAAAACATATGTTTATGCAAATGGAAATTACCTCTATATGAACGAACTCTGTGTTTAAACATCAAGCAGTGTCCTGGGCAATTCATTGGTTTCAATCCAAACTCTTGTTTGTCAACCTAAAACACACAATATTTATAATTTGGTTAGATAAATTGATTGTGTTCAAAATAAACAACCTCTTATGAAGGTTTTGTAGAAAAATTCTTCAAAAAGTTATCATACTAAGACTTCTCCATTTCACTCTTAAAAATTATCTACAAATAGATGCCCAAAAGTAACAAGGCAAGCAAGAACAATGAAGAGATAAGGAAAAAATAAAGACAATAAAACTAAACAACCAACCAGCTGAAATATTTTTAGCACAAATGGCACTCAATAAGCTCGGACGAATTTACAGTTAGGCACACAAGCTGGTAGATTCAAAAGTGAATGGAACTGTAAATTATTACCTACTAATTAAAAGAGACCTGATAGAGTCCTGAGCATAGACTCTGTTGTTAGATCTAATGGAAATGTCCTTGTGGGCCATAATCAAAATAGGCCTGGGGTTTGGAAAGTTTATGAGCGTAACAAAAATGAGATGGGAGAGATAGTCAAGGGTATTGCTGAAAGGAGCTGCTGCCACCTCTGCTGTTAGTTAGAATATTACGATGTAATGATATGGGGGAGTTCGAGTGTGTTGGTTGAGTATTATATAAGAACCTGTGTGGTTAAGAGAAACTCTCTTCTTCTCTAAATACCATTCTACTGCTACGGTTATCGTTATCTTGTATGAGAGTTTGCTCTCTTTTCTTGATATTTTAGCAATATCACTCATATTTTCTGTTCCACTTTTCTCTGTTCTACCAACCCCCTCTAACAGAAGGAGTTGTCCTAGGTTAAAAAATGCAGCACACCAAAAGGACTAATCCCTCAATCTAGAGCAATTAGCTCCTAATTCCAAAATGACAGAAAAAAAGAAACTTAGCTCTCATCCCACAAACAGATTCATAAAAGTAATTAGTACAAGAGCGATAAATTACTTGACCACAAATATGATTCATCTAGCAAGATAAAAAGACACTTTGCCCAACACTCTCTTATAGAAAAATACATGCAAGCAAAAAAAAAAATCTATACCTCTAAAACAAACATATCATCTTTATACTTTTCTGCATGACCAGATGCCTTCCACAGCTCCATGTTATAGATATTTGGTGATATAACCTGATGACTCCATCCAAGTTGTAGTAAGCACTTGCAAAAAGATTGCTTTTAGTCATATCACGAAACTTCTATAATGAACTTTACCTCTTGATAGCCCCTGTCTCTGTACTGATTTCGAATGAAGTTCATGAGTTTGTTGTAGACGCGAGCACCGTGTGGAAGAAAAAACCAGCTTCCCGGACTAACATAAACAGGACAGAGTCAGACCAAGAGACAGCAGTAAGAAAAACTAACTAAATTCTGAAATCAGACAAGAATGAACCCATTATACCTCCACTCATGATGAAGAATAAGCTCTTGTTTCACCCCCAAAATCCTATGATCGTACTTTTTAGCCTCTTCAAGCCGATGCAAATATTCCTGAAATAAGGAGAGAGAAAAAGAAACATAATCAAATCATAAAATCATAAACAACCATATGGATGGCCACAAACCACAACCCAATTACTTGACTACATAGATTCATAAAATACAATAAGGAAATTGTCCAGTTTCACATTGAAGAATAATGGAGCAACATGTTACTTAATAGCTGTTAACTCCAATGTCTGAAAAAGCAAGCAGGTCTTTGAATAACAAGGAAGAGGTTTGAAATATTAAAATCAAACCAGGTCGTAACAGCATCTGACATTTTTGTATATCTTATTACCAGTTAATTGATATATATTACCAGCGTCTGAATTTAATGTTACATATCATTTCTTTAAGGATTCTAAGTAAATAAGTTATTTATTCAAACAATTAAATATTTCAATTTCCAATGTATTGAATACACAATTTTTAATAAAAACTTACTATTTTAGATTCTTAAAGAGTACCCTTAGAGCTCTGATTAACATTTTCTATATTATAAATATAAAAAATACACAATAAAGTCATATATATTACTCCTGGTACTATCAGTATTAGAGTGGTATCAGAGTCATCCTTAGGCTCGGTGGGGGAGCGGAAGTGGATTCCTAGTATGAATCAAGGCTAGTGATGCGGGTGAATCACTTGTGGGGGAGATTGTTGGATTCAAGTGTGAGTGGTTAAGCCTCGCATCGGGTTAGAAATTGAGGAAATGTTGAGTATATAAGAGGAGGTGACTCATACCCCATTGCCTTAAGATTTTGGGTGGATACGTGGTGTCAAGGTTTCTTGGATCCTGAGCATTTAACTCATTGACACTTCAGACATCACAACACAGACTATAATGAATATTGTCAGAGTTGTAAATTATTTCGAAAAATGACAAAATCATAATACTTAAACATGATATTATTTAGCAAATGTTTGCGTGTAAAAATATTTAAAACAATGTGAAATGTAATTTATTTTTTAGATACATGGAAGCCATTAAAAAAATTGTGGTCTTTTCTAATGAAAGCACATCAAAATCAATTTATAACATCCTACAGATATAGTTAGTATACAAGATAATAATATACTTGTACATAATAGCATACAGTAATTGAGTAGGCATTTTTTTCAAATAAAGAAGACTTCGACTAGTTCAACTACCCAGAGCTCGAGTTGTTCCCACAGCTTGGCCAGTTCACCAATAGAAGTCCAGTTTGGCCAGTAAAAAAGTCTGGCTGGAATATCTAAAGGACCAGCTAAATTTGTTTACTCTAGAGCTTTATAAAAAGGGTGAATACTTAATATCTAGAAATGGTCACTTTGGACAATAGATAACTCAAATGGCCATCACATATGACCTAGCAGCAAAGTTACTAGGAAAATGGCACATACTACATCCAAAAGTTGTATATTAGATATGATTGAACCTATTGTGTCAATAGCGCAATACAGCGTAATAGCATAGGGGCAGTAAGGTTCAGCAATAGCGGGTGTTGCGGCTGCTATTTGTGGCTCAAACTTCTATCGCAACCGCTATTAGGGTTTTGGGGGGAAATTCCTCAAAGCTTTTCATCTAAACCCTTGTATTTTTTAAGGGTATAAAGTACCAATTCGAACTCTTGTAAGAGTACAATTTTGTTCTTGATTCCGTTAAATGCTTGCTCACAAACAATTGCTATGTTCCTCCTATTTTTGGTTCAGCTCAGCTATGTTTTTCTTCTTTGTTTAAGTTTTATTGCTATATACTTTATGTTCTTTAACTAGTAAATATGAGGGTCTACCTAATTTTGTGTATTTTCTATTTTTGAGCATTTATGTTTAATTTGCAGTAGCGCCTGTCCCGTTATCCGCTATAGCATTTTAGGGGGTGGGTGCTACATGACGCTATCTGGGATTAACACCATAGAAATTAACATAGCATTACATAAGCATAGTGCATATGGCAGCACAATCCAAACATTATTCAAAAATACCAGTTACACAGGGCAGAGAATCTAAGGCACGGATAAAGCTATAGCACACTGCTATCAACAATTGGGTATTTTCTTATTCTTAACAGGTTATTCAACTAAACACTCAGTCTGTCACGGCTCAGTCTGTGATTTGGCATAGCTAGATGGTTTACTAGAGAAATAACGTATGAATTGAAATCACCTTTAAGCTCTTCTGATCAGGATAAGATATGCCATAAACTCTTTGTAAACTTTCTCTATCTTTGTCTCCCCTCCAATATGCTGACGAAGCCTAGAATTGCAAAACCAAAAACCGAAGTGTTTGCGTGGATATGATTTTTTGGATAAACAAAACTCAATTATAAATGGTTCCATAAGACATATTTAATACATACCTTCAAACATGCAATTGCTTTGACAAAGGATGTATTAGGAATATGCGGTCCTCGACACAAATCAATTAGGGGTCCACATCTGTACACTGTTATTGTCTTGTCAGCGGGCAAATCATTGATAATTTCAACCTGATAACAATTGCCACACAGCCAAGGCACCAAATGGTGAACAAAAATATGGAATATAGTACATGTTAATATGATTACCAGGTAGAAAAGATAAGAAAACTAATATCAGAAACAAGAGTGTAAGTGTACTTGCCTTAAACTTATTATCAGAAAATATCTCAAGTGCCTGGTCGCGTGTCACTTCAATACGCTCAAAGGGTTGTTTTTCCTGCAAATATAACCATTATCATCCATCACATTTATTACTAACATAAAAAATGTTCTATTTGTAAGAATGAACATTAACATCCATGAATTCTGAGTTCATTGTTTTGATTTTGAACACACGAGTTGGGAGATGAAAAAAATGGAAATGACAACTGGACCAAAATTTCTAGATTAAAGGGGATATTATAACATCTTGCATAGTGTTTGGAAACTTCAAAAAGATGAAATGATTTGATTTGCTATTGAAGTCATCTTATACATTTGGGGCCCATTATGAAAATGAGATCCAGATTTAGATTTTGAGAAATAAAGGTTACATATGGAATTCATTTGATTTTGTTTCATCAATTAAAATATTTAGTAAGGTTGGAACAGTCTATCTATATCGAAGTAAATTTAAAATAAAATAAGTTGCCACCAAATCATATACGAATTGTCAAACAAAAGCGATGACATCCATGGGTCTTTAAAATAATCATACAAGATTTAGGTTACTCTAAAGTGAGTTTGCAGGTAAAATTACTTGTTTAGACAGTGTATAGAGATCCTTACTTGTTTTAACATTCCTTCCTAACCCATGATTTGATTAACAAATCAAATAAAAACTCATTTTACAAATTTTTCAACATGTTGGTGAACACATACTTCAAGAATAAGAAATATATGCAAAGACGCTAAAATTTGAAAGACAACGTGACACTTAATTCCCCCAATGCTCAACTATGAAGGTCCTGCCATAACACTAAAACTCCAGGCTTCAAGGACAGAGGAACATAAAAAGGGGGAAAAGTATTAAATTAAATGTTAATCACTGTAACTATAAACAATCCCAATAGCAAAGCAGCAGCTAAAGAAGCTGGCAGGACTAAACCAATGTTTTAAAAACTAGACAATTCAACACGTTGAACTCTAAAGTGGAGGTCTCAACCAAGGTTTTTTAAATAACAGTCGCAATTGCGATACTGATTATGGTCGTGGTAGTGTGAATTAACCACAATTTCTTTTACATCATAAAAACAATGTTTTTATGAACCAATGTTTTAAAAACTAGACAATTCAACACATTGAACTCTAAAGTGGAGGTCTCAACCAAGGTTTTTTAAATAACAGTAGCAATTGCGATACTGATTATGGTCGTTGCAGTGTGAATTAACCACAATTTCTTTTACATCATAAAAACAATGAATACGGATAACATTTTGTCACGGCCGTTTTCCAGTAATGAACTTCATTTCATTTTTAGAACATTAGACTAAACATTAAATATAAATGAAATAAAACAAAACATACAATGCAGGATAAGGATGAGAAAAACTACCGCAACAGCCTTCAATGCTCCAGCTTCAATTTGTTTAAAATGATCATCATTCAAACCCAAGTCACCATAATGAGCGTCATAATAGAAACCCTAAACATAACCAACTTGTCATTCAAAAATCCTCCCATACAAAACATCAACAAAAAGAACAAACAATGTACACACACCTCTCCTCGGGTAGTACAAGGCCCAATGCAAAGCTTGCATCCATATTCCGTTTCAAGAGACTACACACACAAAAACACCATCACCATTTTTAATACAATTAATCTCAATTGAATTGAAATTGAAGCAATAAAAAAACTATTGAAACACAACCTGGCCAAGAATGTGAGCACTAGAATGCCAAAAAGTGTCACGTCCTTCATCATCATCAAACTTAAATATCTGAAGTAACGAATCCTCTTCAAGAGGACGATTCATATCCCACAGGACACCATTGACCTTAGAAATAAGAGCATTATTCGCTAAATTCTTAGAGATTTCACGAGCCACATCGAACGGAGTTGTTTGCCATTTCTTTCCTTCCTTCACTTTTCCGTCGGGGAGTGTTACCTTAATCGGATCCGGTGACAGTGATAGCCGGCGAGTCTTTTGCTCCGCCTGAATCGCCTCGAATAAACTGATGCGCTTTGGGATGGTTGCGTTTAGGTAGGATTCGTCCTTAGCGTGAGCAACCATGGCGGCGGTGGTGGAAGGTGAATAGAAACGGTTGCTGAGGTGAGGAAGGAATGAGGTTGAAGAAGAGTTACGGCGCAAACGGATTAAAGAGCATAGCATAGCATAGTGTGTCTTTAAGGGTTTGTGGGTTTTGGTTCCTCTGGTTTATTTATGGTTTGTTTTATCTAAATTTGTTTTCTTGTAAAAATGAAAATGATTTGTTTTTTTTTTCAATAATATATATATATATATATATATATATATATATATATATATATATATATATATATATATATATATATATATATATATATATATAAAAGTTTCACACTCTGGTTTCAAAATCGAAAGTAATTTTGTAATTTATTATTTATATATTTATATATTTATTTATTTATTTTTATTATTTATGTTACTAATTAATTATTTTTTATTTTAATTGATAAATTATTTTTTTTAATTCTAATTTGATGGTTACTCTCACTAATTTATTATTTTAAATATCAAAATTCTAATTCAACTTTACATAAAACTCATCTCAAATTTATCATGCATAAGCTTAGAAAACTCTTTGACAAGTTGAATATTAGGGGATACAAAAATAAAAACATCGACATAAATTTAAACTAGAAGAGTATACTTTCCTTGATGCTTAATAAAAAATGTAGTATCTACCTTTTTCCTAGAGTACCCTTGATCAATCCAAAACTTACTAAGTTGCTCATACCAAGTCCTAGGTGCTTATTTAAGGTCATACAAAGCTCGTTTTAGTTTGTAAACATGATTTGAGTACTCGTGATTTTTAAAACCGGGAGGTTGGGCTACATACACTTCCTCATTAATATAGGCATTAAGGAACACACTTTTCACGTCCATTTGAAATAACATGAAATCTTTGAAACACGCATAAGCTAGTAGAAGGTGTATAGCCTTGAGGCAAGCAACTGGATCATAAGTCTCCTCATAGTCAATGCCTCCTATTGGTTATACCTTGAGCCACTAATCGAACTTTATTCATAGTTATCACTCCGTTTTCGTCAATTTTGTTTCTAAAAACCCATCTAGTGCCAATTACTTGATGATATTTGGGATGAGGGACAAGGTCCAAAACATCATTCCTTTTAAATTGGTTTAATTCATCTTGCATGGTCATGAGCCAATGTTCGTCGAGTAATGCATCTTTAGCGTTTTTAGGTTCAACTTGTGAAACGAATGCAAAGTGATAACAAAAATTATTTATCTTGGAGTGTGTTGTCACACCTTTTGTGATGTCTCCAAGAATGTTGTCGATAGGATGATCTTTGGATGTTCTCCAAGTCAAAGGTAGTCTGTCCACTACAGTTGGACTTTCAACCTTATCCTCTTCACAATCTTTATCTTCTTCTTTCTCATGTTCCACCGATTTAGGCTGATCAATTCCTTGTTCGGATTCCTTGAGAATATCTTGTGAAAATACACCTACATCATGGAAAGAAACACATTTTCTGACATTTTTCGGGTAAGACTCATCAAAGGAAGATAATTTCATCGGCTTTCGTATCAAACTTACCTAGATTATCCTTTCCATTATTCAAAATTAAACATTTGCATCCAAAAACATGAAGATGTGACACATTAGGTTTTCTACCCTTAAGTAACTCATAGGGAGTTTTGTCTAGAATATGACGTATTAGTATCTTATTCAAGACATAACATGTCGTGCTAATGGCATCGGCCCAAAAATACTTAGGTAGATTGCCTTCATTGAGCATATTCCTAGCCAACTCTTTTAAAATATGATTTTTCCACTCCACAACACTATTTTGTTGTGGAGTTCTAGGAGCAGAGAAGTTATTCTCAATGCCGTGTTTTTCATAATACTTCTCAAATAGATGATTTTCAAACTCACCTTCGGGATCACTTCGGATAGCAACATTTTTCAAATTCATTTTATTTTGGAATAATCTAGCGAATTGCTTGAAAGTCGACAAAGTCTCATCTTTATTATACAAAAATATGACCCAACAAAATCTTGAGTAATCATCTACAATCACAAAACCATAATAGTTACCACCTATGCTCTTGGTCCGTGAGGGACCAAATAGGTCCATATAAAGAAGCTCAAGAGGTCTCTATATGGAAACAATGTTTTTCGATTTAAATGAGACTATCGTTTGCTTCTCCATTTGGCATGCATCGCATAAATGATCTTTTGAAAATTTCATTTTTGGTATACAGATTACTAAATCTTTTGAGGTCACTTTGTTTAGTAAATTAAAGTTAATGTGAGCTAGGCGTTTATGTCATAACCAAGAGTTTTCACTCATGGTAGAAAGATACTTAGTTCCAACCAAGGATACATTATCTAAGTTAAGCATATAAGTATTATTAACCCCCAAGCCCTTAAACATGCAATCCTTATTCTTAATATGTTCAAACAAGCAACAAGTTTTGGTAAAAGTAAATTTAAATCTCTTGTCACATAGTTGACTAATACTAAGTAAGTTATGTTTAAGACCTTCAACTAACATAACATCGGAGATAGTAGGAGATGAGAGGTTACATACACTACCTTTTCCAAGTATAGCTCATGTGTTGTTATCTCCATAAGTAACATAGCCCTTCTTCTTTGGCACAAAGTCAATGAATAGAGATATGTCACCCGTCATATGTCTTGAGCATCCATTATCGAGAAACCATATCTTCTTTATAGACTCAAGACATTCAACCTATAGAATAAAACAAGGGAGATAGGTACCTAATTTTCATTGGGTCCTTAAGAGTAAGTGAAATCAAGGTTGCATTTGGGCAACCATTGAAAAACTCCTTAGGAACCAAAAGTTTTCTAAATTTACATTTTTCAATGGTACGACCTTTCTTGCAACAATAGAGACAAGACAAGTTTTGATGAGATGTTCTTTTGCTATTGGTCTCCTTTTTGACAAATTTATGCTTCTTATATGAATAGTTTAAAGACTTTTCACACTTTGATGGATCAATAGCAAATGCAATCTTTGATTGTAAGGCTTTGTCCAATTTGACTTGAAGAGCGTTTATCTCTTTTTTCCAATCATGACAATATTCACAACCAAACCTAAAAGGTTTTTCATCCTCATTCTTATCACTTTGAATATCTATCATAGATCTCTTAATAGCTTCCAACTTTCTTTCGGATTCTAACACTTTTGCTTCTAAGTGTAAAAAGACTTTTTCATGTGAAGCTAATTTGTTAAAGGCATTTAAGGCCTATATATGAAGATCTTCAAAAGTTTTTGTAATTGAAGATAAGATAAGTCATTAATAGTTTCAAACTTAGAAAGACCCACATGTTTCTTATTCTTTCTATTTGTCATAAGGAAAATTAGGGTCGATTTCACACTTGAAGTAGAGCTTTCATTACTTGAGGTCTCTTTGGACTCCCCAAACGAGTTTCATACCAGCATGATTCCTTAAGAAAGGTATCCCTAACAACATTATCCTCAACAAATCTCTTTGAAGTAGTTGTCTAAGATGAACATCTCTTTACAAGCTAGCAATATCCCTAGTGAGTCTAATGGACAAGAGTTCCATAATAGATAGGATTTACTGAATGATCCTCAGTCTATCTCCAACAAGTCTCTTGTGCGTTTATTTCCTATATAGTATCTTGTATTCCCCAATAGTTTACTTCAGTTAATCCCCGGCAGAGTTAGTGTTCCATACGGATATGCTCTCCGAAGAAGCCTTGGATTGGACTTGTTAGTCCAATAGTTGAGAGTAATGATAAGCCTTTTGGTTAGTATTAATCTTTCATCCCTAACAAGTCTTCATGATCATCTTATTCCCCAGAGGAGTCTTTTGTGTTCCGAGAGCAGCTGAATATGCAGTTATTCCCCAAAGAAAGTCTTTTGTTTATTTCCCAGCAGTTTGCTTCAACCAAGAGCATTTGAATGCAATAGTTTCAGCTAAGAGCGGCTCGATACTATTTTATTTTCACAGTTTTGCTTCAACCAAGGGTAGTTGAATGCAGTAGTTTCAGCCAATAGCAGTTGGATACTATTTTATTTTATAAAGTTTGCTTCAACAAAGAGCAGTTGAATGCAATAGTTTCAGCTAAGAGTAGTTGGACATTATTTTATTTTATAGCTTTGCTTTAACTAAGAGAAATTGAACGCATTTATTATCATATAATAGTTTCAGCCAAGAGTAGTTGGATACTTGTAAGACCCTAATTTTGGCCCTAAGATCCCTCATGGCATCATATCATACCATATCATTGCCTCAAGGATCTTTGTGCACCTTTGCTTCCCTCCTAGTGGGTGGGTTATCTTGTGAGTGTGGTTCTTGATCACCAAGCATGTTTTGCATTTGTATATCATTGCTTTTCATCTGTCTATTAACCAAAGGTACAAAAATATTGTCATCTAACCATGTTACTTGCAGATGAAGCAAATTAGGTCAAATCAGTCAAAGTCAGTCATTGAGATAGATGGTGGCCATTCTTGAAGAATTTGGGCACCATGATCATTCATCAAGAGTTCATATGGGTTGTGACATCATTTTGGATCAAGATATCAAGTGGTAGGGGCTTAGAATTCATCAGAACATGGTTCAGCCAAGCAAAACCCTAGCAAAGTCAACTGAAGTCAACCTTGGTCAACTGTGCATTTAATCAGTGATTTGATGGTGGGAATTGGTTTGAGAGGTCTCATTCATGTCCATATAAGCCTCATATAACATGTCAAACATCCACATTGAAGAATTTGAAGTCAAACAAGAAATTTCCAAAAATAGAAAGTTGACCTGTAATTGGAATTTGCCAAAAATGGAAAGTTCTTCTCCCCAAAATTACATCATCATACAAGCTTCAAATGAATTTTTGTCCAACATGAAAGTTGAAGATCTTGTTCTCCCATTTTCAAAAAGTCCAAGAACACTCATTTATCATGTGTGGTTGTCAAGTTATGATCAAATCATTCTCAAAAATTTTTGAACTTCAAAGTGGCATATCTTCTAAACCATTTGGCCAAATTGAGTGAGGTTTTTTGCTACAAGTCATATTTGATGTGCTCTATCCAAATATTTCATCACAATTCACCAAAAATCAACCAATCAAAATGGCATTTTTTAGTTGACTTGAATTAAAAAGGAAAGGTAAAAAAGTTGACTTTCAAAATAGCCATTTGCTACACTTTCTACCAATTGAACTTGACTAAAAATCATATTTGGAGGTTGTTTAAAGCCCAATTTCGTGCACTAACATACACCCCATGCATTTTTGGTTGGTTTTTAGTAAAATGACCAAAACACTTCATTTAAGCTAATCTCCATTACCACTCAATTAACCCAACTTAAGCAATACTAATCAGAGTATATATTTGACATTTTCTGCTGCAAAAGCCCTAGCCACACTTCACCAAACCAGATCAAAAAATCTCATTCTCTCTCAAACACTCAATTCTTCATTTGAAACTTTTTTCTGAAAATTGTCAAGGGAACTCGTGCCCTGTTGGTTGCTTCATCACCTACCAACATTCTTGGAGCATTTGTGAGCATCATTTTCCAACTGTAAGCAAAGGAAGAACACTGTTGCATTGAAGCTTCTCACATGGCAGATCTTGATTGGAGCTTTTTCAAAGGTCGTTAAGCTAAAACCCTTCATTCATTCATCATCTGGAACTTGAAGAAGCATTTGTTTCTACACAACACAACCAAATAATCACTGTATCATCACTGCTCTTCAAATTTGGTAAGAATTCGAATCACACCATTTTCAAAATCATGCTATGCTTTAGAAAGGTCTTTCCATGCTGAACATGATGAGCTTTAAATCATTGAAAATGGTCGAGTATTGTAGAAGTTATGTTGAAATGAAGCTTGATATTCAAATATGTTTTTGCTTGGTTCTTTCATGATAACTTGAATTAATGAAAATGGATGTTGTAATGTTGATGTACGCTGTTTGCTGGTTTGAATGATGTATTCGTTGCCAAAATCTGGAAAGTTTGCTCTTCATGTTCATGAACACGACCACTGTAGCTATAAACCCTAAAATGTTGAACCCAGATTTTGTCTTGCTCGTGTTTGGCTGTGTGGGTTTTTGTTTTGCATGAAAATCACTATTCCATTGCCATGAACCAATAAGCATGTGACACGCAGTCTAATTGGAACGCAGCGTTCCATTTAAATGACTCCCAAATTACAAGTTTGCCATTCCCGGTTTCATTATTTGATTAAATCATTCCATTTTGCAATTTTTATTTCATTTGGCATGGCTGACTTCAAAAAATCATAAGTCTTTCATTTTTAATCCAATTTTGGTGGGATTTTTTGTGGATTGCTCCTCTTGACCTCTAGTTTTTTATGATATTTTTTCCAGATTTTTTGCACGTGTGGATTTTAAAATGTGCTAGGGTTTGTTCATGTTGTCCATTTTATGTATGTCTTGCCAAATTGATTGTGAAATGATGATACATTATCCAATGCTTCCCAAATTTTTTGTGCTTAAACTAGACATGTTCATGGTGATTTTAGTGTAGTGTTTGTGAATTTATCATTGCTGGTTGTGGAGATATGATTTTTTGATCAGGGGTGTGACAATTTGTGTCACACCATTCATGTCCAACTTCATGATTTTTATTACCATGCTTATTGAACTCAAATTGGTTTGGATTTTTGCATGAACATACTTGTGGATGTTGAGAATACATGTGAATTTTTCTGGAATTATTGATCGCATTTCCTATTTGATTGGAATTTTCTCCCCTGTTTGGTCATTTGTTGACTTTTTGTGATACATGTTTGTATTTGATTTGTGAAATCCTCATACATTATTGGATGGACTTGAAATTTTACATGTGAATTGTAGACATCTTAATGTTTATCATGGTTTTAGTCCCATTCATTTATCATGTGCTGTCACTGTTTTATGATTTATTGAAGTTGGTGCATGTTTTGATGCTTTGTATGAGTTGGTTTGAACTTGCTTTGACTTTCTGATTTTCATTGACCTACTTCCCTTGATCCAAATGAGATTAAATTTGGTATGCCTATAATGTTATGGATGATGTTTGAGCATGATTTATTTGAGAAGTTTTTGAGATGTTTATGATTGGTTTTGAGTTGAATCATTCTGTTGACTTCTTTGAGGTTCTATATGGCATGTTTTTACCTAATTTGCTTGTGAAATGATAATGATGAATGATATGAATGTGAAACCACTTGGGTTTGTTTCTTAATTGTTTGAACTTGATTTTGGATATCTTTCACTTGCTGTTTTAGATTTTTATCTCCTTTTGACCCTAGGCTTGTCCTAGTGGTCTTCTCACTCATGTTTAAGCTTGGTTTTTCAGGTTAAGCAACAAATGCTTCAAAGAGACCAATACAAGTTGAATGAGTTTGATTGTTTATCATGAACTAACTTGTTTGTTTTGTAGGTTGCCTAGCTCACTTGTTATGAGCTTGTGCTTTGCACATATGCTTGACTGTGTTGTCTGTTGGCTTATGCTGTTTGTTTTAACTTTGTGTCTGGTATACTAATTGTGTTTGACTGATTTCAGGTACATTAGTTGCTATTAGTTCCTTGTGAACTTTGCTTTGCTTTGCTTGATAAGCAATTTGCATTGAGGTATAATTTCCTTACTCCATGTAGTCTGGAAGACCTGGCCTATTATTTGGCCAGACAACTGTCTGAAGTCCTCCTTAAGAGGCGATGTTTTTGCTTGTTTACTTTTGTCCCAAGCAGGAAAAGTCCTTTAAATAAGGCAATTGGTAGAATCCAAGAGATATGTAACCTATCTCCTACTATTCTGTGAGTCACTCACCTTGCTCACACTACTTGTGTTGATGCATAGTGAGTAAAAACCCAAGATCTATCGAGTCTAACTTGTGGAGAGAGTTCCATCTTT
The DNA here is from genome assembly GCF_024323335.1 of Lathyrus oleraceus. Lineage (NCBI taxonomy): Eukaryota > Viridiplantae > Streptophyta > Magnoliopsida > Fabales > Fabaceae > Lathyrus > Lathyrus oleraceus. The sequence continues at coordinate 326,704,364 of NC_066580.1, forward strand.
CTGAACTCCCACACCTTCTGATATTTAAAGCTCTCCCTGACCAGGGATAAGAGCATGAGGCACACCCCTCATATCCTTTCATCTGCTTTACCTTGGCTTTCAATGTCAAGGTTAAGAGCACCATTAACCCTATTCCAGTTGGCTTCAATGCCTAACCCTTTGTATGAGCCTAATTGCTTGGTTATAGTGTGTGCTGAATGCCTTTGATTGATTGATTGTTTACTTCATATGCACATGTTTGCTTGCATGCTTTGTACATTTATCATCATTAATTGCTCATTAGTGCATGATCATTTCATTTGTCTTTGTGACATATCTTTGTTGTTTGCCCATTGAGGACAATTGTAAGACCATTCATTGGCCATTGTTCCTATGATATGGAAGTGAGTATAAGACCATTTCATTGGCCACTCATCTTCTCTTTGTTTGATGCATTTGTTTGTTGTATGTGAGGATGCAATTGTAAGTCCGTGTAATTTGGCATTTGTTTTCCTATGATCATATGTTGGAGGTTAGAGTAAGCCCAGATAGATTGGCATCTGACATCCAAGTGTTTATTTTGTTGTTGTTGGAGATTGGTATAAGCCCAGATAGATTGGCATCCGGTATCCACTTTTTATTTCTTTGTTGAGGAGATTGGTATAAGTCCATAGAGTGGCCTCTGATATCCGGTTCTATTTTAGGAGATTGGTATAAGTCCAGTGATTGGCATCCGGTATCCGCTTTTGTTGACTTTCCTCTTTTGCTTGTTTGTTATTGCTCATTGCCTATTCCAAAGGACACACTTGAGTCATCTTCTATATGATTTCAAGAGGTGAACCTTCTAGGAAGTTTTACACTCCATCTTCACCCATTCATCCATTTTGTCCTAAACCTTTTCACACATTGCTTTCAAAACTTGAGATAGATATTGTGCAAACATCTTCATGCTTTTAAATTAAAAACCTGGACCCAAGTCCTTGACTTTTTTTTCAAACTCCATTTCATAATACTTCTTTTGAATCAATCTTAATCATACTTTGACCTTCCTTTTGTGAATAATCATAATCAATTAACTTCACTCATTCAATTGTTTTGTGGCTTCGTCCATTCTTGTTAAGTTTTCATACATTAGCCATAGGTTTGATTTATCCTAGTTGGTTGATGTCAATCTCACCTATTTGTCCTTAGTTGATTGAATTGTAAGTCTTCCTTGCTTATTATAGGGTTAACCCCTCACTAGCAAGTTGAAGCTTTTCTCACATGGTGGACTTGTTGTTTGTATAAGGTTGAGTTTTCTCCCGTGGATAACGTAAGACCTTAGGGCTTGTGTTTAAAATTGAATCCACTAACTTTTTGGAAATCTTTTAGCCGAACTACGGCGTTTTGATCCTTACCTTTGATGGAAGGTACGTAGGCAACGGGTTCATCCGTTCGAACACAAAAATAATAAAAATTGTATATTCTTTTCTCATCATCCCAATCATGTTTGCACAATAAATATTTCATAACAAATAACAATTTTTTACAACAAGTGTGAAAAGGGCTCCCTAGGAGTACCTAGGACGTAGTGGGTGCCTAACACCTTCCCATTGCGTAATTTACCCCTTACCCAGACTCTCTGATCTTTTTATTAGTTTTCTACGCGTAAAACTTCTTAGGCTTTTGTTCGCTTTTTAGCCAGTCCTTTGGATAAATAAAAGTGCGGTGGCGACTCGAATTCATTGTATGCTTTGCTTATGGTTTAACCAATAAATCATATAGCGACGAATACACCGCTACAGAAAAGTGGCGACTCTGCTGGGGAACACCGATCCCTGGTTGTATTGCCTACTTTTCACCCTTGTTGTGCTATATTGTTATTTGTTATATGACATATTTTTGTACCATTTGGGATAACTGTATTGATTGTAATGTTTGAATTGCTTGATATACAATTGCTGTTTGCTTTGGTGATCTGTGAGATGAGTTCTATACCCGAACTCGAGTGCACTCTAGGATAGGAGAATGGCATAGTCTTGTTGACTGGGGTGGAGTATTCCTTATCCAGTTGACTTGCGAGTCCATTCACTTGGTGGAGGTCATGTTGGATTAATAATGTCACACAAGTTATTTGTGGTTAGGCATTATTCTTTCAATCATGTGCCGCAGAAGCCAAGGACCGTAGTTTACCAAACCCATCTTGGCCTATTTTTAGGAACGTAGTGCGAAGGTCGTTCAGATGTAAGATCTGATGCGATTGTTATGCGATACTACACTCATAAGTGTAAGAACAAAAATTGTTCTACAACAGATTCCTTGATTTTGATGATAACAAAGGATGAAACCAAAAATGGCACCCTAACGAAAAGTTTCTAAGTGTGCAGGGTTCTAAAGATAGAAGAAATAAATCTGATGATGTCATCAGATGCACAACAAGATCAGATACAAATTATCAAGTATCAGAAGCATCTAAAGTGGAATCTCGTTTCAAGAAGCTCTGACTCTGGACAAAACTGCAAAGTATCAGAAGCATCTGAACATGAAGTAAAGTCTAGAAGCTCTGACTCTGAACAAATGCCTTCTATAAACTCTGAAATTTATCAGCGCTATCTGAACTCTCAAGAAATAACATCAGAAGCCAGATCCCAAGATTCTCCAGATACACGAAGACTCTAATCAGATTTGTTAATCATGATGAAGTAACGTTTAAGCCAAGTTAAAATTCTGCAAATGGATTTCCTCATTTAGAAAGAGACGTTAATCTCCTCTTCCAAGAGAGAAGATACTACTTGTGGTAAGTAGTCACTTCTAAAAGAAAAAGTCTCCTGCAGAAGCTATTTATGGAATGGCGTAATTACATCTCATTATCCAGCAGATTTAACTCTACTTCAACTCTATTTCAACACTACTTCAACTCTATTTCAACACTACTTCAACTCCTATATAAATAGAGAAGAAATCAACTTTCAGCAAGCAAGAAATCAACTAGCCAAAACTATACTGAATTATTTCACGCTCAAGAAAATCATCTTTGTTCTCAAAGAATTTCACTAAGCTTTTGCTTATCAAGTGAAAAATCTGTTCTTAAATTTGTAATACTTGCTTTCTTAGAAGCACTCTAGATTACATATCTTGTATCTATTTTTATTTGATTTCCTCAAGTGACTCTTTGTAGTCTGTAGACTTGAGAGGACTAAGAGATTTTCTTCTCTCTTAGGGGTTGTTTGTAATCTTTCAAGATTAGTGGATTAAGTCCTTGTTGAAGGCGAAATCACCTTGGCCGGGTGGACTGGAGTAGCTTTGTGTTATAAGCGAACCAGTATAAAATCATTGTGTGATTTTCATTTTGGAAAAGCGCTTATTTTTCAAACAATTCAAACCCCCCCTTTCTTGTTTTTCTCACCTTCAATTGGTATCAGAGCTCCGGCTCTGTTATTGATTTTCTAATCAAACACTTAACCGTGTAGAGAGATCCAGTACGAGAAAAACATGGCCCACTCAAATGAGAAAGATTCTTACAATGCCAAGCCTCCTGTTTTTGATGGAGAAAAGTTTGATTACTGGAAAGATAGAATCGAAAGTTTCTTTCTGGGTTATGATGCTGACCTCTGGGACATTGTCACAGATGGATACAAACCTCCAATCTCAAATGGAGCTGAAGTTCCCAGAAGCAAGATGTCAGAAGATCAGAAACGTGTCTTCAAGAATCACCACAAGGCCAAAACAATACTTCTAAATGCTATATCATACAACGAATACGAAAAGATCACCAACAGAGAGACGGCTAAAGATATACTTGACTCTCTAAAGATGACCCATGAAGGAAACTCCCAAGTCAAGGAGACGAAGGCTCTGGCGCTGATCCAGAAATATGAAGCCTTCAAGATGGAAGATGACGAAGCTATAGAAGCTATGTTTTCCAGATTCCAAACTCTTATTGCAGGTCTTAAAGTGCTAGACAAAGGATACACGACTGCAGATCATGTTAAGAAGATTGTCAGAAGTCTGCCAAAGAAATGGAGACCAATGGTTACTGCTCTAAAGTTATCAAAGGATCTGAACAATATCAGCCTTGAAGAACTTGTTAGTTCTCTCAGAAGCCATGAGATTGAACTAGAGGAGGATGAGCCTCAGAAAAGGAACAAGTCAGTGGCGCTGAAGTCCAGACCTGAAAGACGGAAGTCAGACAGAACCAAAGCTCTCCAGGCAGAAACTGCAGATACTGACGACTCTGAACCTGAAGACTCTGATGATGAAGAAGAACTGTCCTTACTAACCAGAAGAGTTAAGCAACTCTGGAAAAGAAGGAACAACAACAACTTCAGTAGATCAAGACCCAGAGGGGATCGATCAGAGTCAACTTCAAAAGGTAAACCTAATAAAGATATTACCTGTTTTGAATGTAAAGAAACAGGTCATTACAGAAATGAATGCCCCAAGCTGAAGAAAGACAACCCTAGAAAAGAAAGCTTCAAGAAGAATACCTTCAGAACAAAGAAAGGATTAATGGCCACCTGGGACGATAGTGAATCAGGATCATCAGAATCTGACTCTGATGAACAGGCCAACGTAGCTCTTATGGCTACCACATCCAGCAGCTCAGATGAAGAATCTGAAGAGGTATTTTCTGAACTTTCTAGATCTGACTTAGAATCATGTTTATCAGAAACTCTTACCTCTCTTCAGAAATTAAAACAAAAAGTTAAAGACATTAAAGGCCTTCTTAAAGCAAAATCTGAAGTATGTAGTAGACTTGAGACAACAATTCTAGCACGAGATGATACTATCAGATCTCTAACGATAGAAAGAGATGGAGCTAAAACAAAAAGCTTAGAATTAGAAGAAACGTTGTCTCAAGCACCACAAACTTCAAATGAAATTATTTATAAATATGAAGAAGCCTTTCAACAATTTCTGAAGAATGGGATAGATAGGAGTATTATGGCATCCATGATTTATGGAGTAAGTCAGAATAATAAAAGGGGAATTGGGTATGATTCTGAGGAAAATAAAACCTCTACCAGTAACCAGCTTAAATCTCCGTTTTCATATCATTACACACACACACAAGAACAAAAATTTAAGAATGCTAGAAGACCCAAAGTTATAAGAAACTCTGGGAAGACTAATCTAAAAGGACCCAAGAGATTCTGGGTACCGAAAGATAAGATTATCTATGTTGCAGATATCCTATGCAGCAAAGTTCAGACACCAGTCATGGTACCTGGACTCTGGATGCTCGCGACATATGACGGGAAGAAAGTCTATGTTCCAAAGCCTGGAACTTAAAGACGCTGGATTTGTAGGCTTCGGAGGAGATCAGAAAGGAAGGATCAGAGGCTCCGGAACTATTGGTAATGGTACTCTTCCCTCTATATCTGATGTTCTTTATGTAGAAGGATTAATGCATAACTTGTTATCCATAAGTCAATTAAGTGATAACGGTTATGATGTAATCTTTAATCAAAAAACGTGTAAAGCCATTAGTCAGAACGATGGCTCTGTCCTTTTCACAGGCAAGAGGAAAAACAACATTTATAAAATAAATCTTTCTGATTTAAAAGATCAAAATGTTAAATGTTTAATGTCAGTTCACGAAGAGCAATGGGTATGGCATAGACGCTTAGGCCACATTAGCATGAGAAAACTTTCTCAGCTAACTAAACTTGAGTTAGTCAGAGGCCTGCCTAAACTGAAGTTTTCTTCAGATGCTCTGTGTGAAGCTTGCCAGAAAGGAAAGTTTTCAAAAACGTCTTTTAAAAGGAAAAATGTTGTTTCTACCTCTAAGCCTCTGGAGCTTCTTCACATTGACTTATTTGGTCCTGTGAAAACAGCATCAGTCAATGGAAAGAAGTATGGACTAGTAATCGTTGATGATTACAGCCGCTGGACATGGGTAAAATTCCTAAAGCACAAGAGTGAGTCTCACTCTGTATTCACCAGTTTCTGTTCTAAAGTGCAAAAAGAATTTGACTCTAAAATTGTTAGAGTCAGAAGTGATCATGGTGGAGAATTTGAAAATAAAGATTTTGAAGAATTATTTGATTCTAATGGAATATCCCATGATTTCTCCTGCCCTAGAACTCCACAACAAAATGGAGTTGTAGAGAGGAAGAATAGGACACTCCAAGAAATGGCCAGAACCATGATCAATGAAACAAATGTAGCAAAGCACTTTTGGGCAGAAGCTGTAAATACAGCGTGTTATATTCAGAATAGAATCTCTATTAGACCTATTCTGGAAAAGACTCCCTATGAACTGTGTAAGGGAAGAAAACCCAACATCTCATATTTTCATCCTTTTGGATGCATTTGCTTTATATTAAATACTAAAGAACATCTGAACAAGTTTGATTCCAAAGCACAGAAAGGTATTATGTTAGGATACTCAGAACGCTCTAAAGGCTACAGAGTATACAACACAGAAACCAAAATTGTGGAGGAATCAATTCATGTTAGATTTGATGATAAGCTTGACCCTGAAAAGTCAAAGCTAGTTGAAAAGTTTGCAGATTTAGAGATCACTCTGGTAGAATCTGAGAAAACTCCAGAAGCAACTGTCACTCCAGACTCTAAAGAAATTAAATCTCCAGAAATTCCAAGGAAAGTTAAAAGTCGTATTAACGTATCTGAAGATTTGATTTTGGGAAACAAAGATGAACCTGTTAGAACCAGATCTACCTTCAGAACTTCTGAAGATATTCCTCTGGGACTAGTGTCTCTGATTGAGCCTACGTCCTGTGATGAAGCTCTTCAAGATAACGATTGGGTGGCAGCTATGCAAGAAGAGTTAGATCAATTCTCCAAGAATGATGTCTGGGATCTCGTTCCTAAACCCAGAGGCACTCATGTCATTGGAACCAGATGGGTTTTCAGAAACAAGCTGAACGAGAAAGGAGAAGTTGTCAGAAACAAAGCTCGACTGGTAGCTCAAGGTTATAGTCAACAAGAAGGTATTGATTATAATGAAACTTTTGCTCCAGTCGCGAGGTTAGAATCTATTCGTCTTCTTGTATCTTTTGCTATTAATCACTCTATCAAATTATACCAAATGGATGTCAAGAGTGCATTTCTAAATGGTTATATTTCAGAAGAAGTGTATGTAAATCAACCTCCAGGTTTTGAAAATTCAAACTTTCCAGAACATGTTTTCAAACTTAAAAAATCTTTATATGGACTAAAACAAGCCCCCAGAGTTTGGTATGAACGTCTAAGCAATTTTCTTCTGGAACAAAATTTTATCAGAGGGAAAGTTGATTCTACACTCTTCTGTAAAAACCATAAAAATGATCTCATGATATGCCAGATTTATGTTGATGACATTATTTTTGGTTCTGCTAATATCTCTGTTTGCCAAGAATTTTCTAAGTTAATGCAGGCAGAATTTGAAATGAGTTTAATGCAAGAACTAAAGTTCTTTCTGGGAATTCAAATTAATCAAACTCCAGAAGTCACATACATTCATCAAAGCAAGTACATTAAAGACGTTCTGAAGAAGTTTGATATGTCTGAATGCAACTCTGCAAAAACTCCTATGCACCCAACTTGCATTCTGGAAAAGGAAGAGGTAAGCAACAAGGTTTGTCAGAAGCTCTATCGAGGTATGATAGGCTCTCTTCTCTATCTGACTGTTACTCGTCCTGATATTCTCTTTAGCGTCTGTCTGTGTGCCAGATTCCAATCAGATCCTAGAGAATCTCATTTAACAGCTGTTAAGAGAATTCTTAAGTATCTGAAAGGAACTCCTAACCTGGGCCTGATGTATGAGAAAACATCAGAGTATAGACTTTCTGGTTACTGTGATGCAGACTATGCAGGAGATAGAATAGAACGAAAAAGCACATCTGGAAATTGCCAGCTTCTGGGAAACAATTTGATCTCCTGGGCTAGCAAAAGACAGTCAACTATCGCTCTATCAACTGCAGAAGCAGAGTATATCTCAGCATCACTGTGCACAACTCAGATGCTCTGGATGAAGCATCAGCTAGAAGATCTTCAGATATTTGAGAGTAACATTCCTATCCTTTGTGATAATACTGCTGCTATTTGTTTGAGTAAGAATCCTATTTTACATTCCAGAGCCAAACACATAGAAATTAAACATCATTTTATTAGAGACTATGTTCAGAAAGGGATAGTAACGCTGAAGTTCATTGATACAGAACATCAATGGGCAGATATCTTTACTAAGCCTCTAGCTGAAGATAGATTTCTTTTTATATTAGAAAATCTGAACATTAAAAATTGCCCTGAGTAAAATTTGGCTCTGAACATGTAAAATGAGACTCTGATAAAAACAAATACACTTCTGCCTCTGACTCTGATACTTCTACATTGTTAAGAAGATATCTGAGTTAGACATCTTCAGAACCAATCTCTTGGTATTCCTGAAGATCAGATACATCAACACGTGGAACTCTGAGCGTCAAACTTTAGAACTTCTAGACAGCTGTCAAGAAATTCAAAAGGCAGACGTTTGAGTTTTCCTCGAGCAGTGTGCAAACTGTGGGATTAGACATTCATTTATGAGCTGTAATCATTTTTCCCCCCAAGCGTGCCATTTTGAGTTTTGTGTCTAACGCTTTCTGAGGTGTCGTTTTGCATGTGTTTACTTAGAGTATATAAACACTTTCTCTCACATTTCACACTTATCACTCTCACTCACTCTAAAACCCTAAACCCTCTCTCGAAGTTTTCTCTGCAACTCTTTCAAATCTTCATCTTCTTCATCTCAATGGATGCTCAACAACAACAACTGTTCAACTACTCACAGCAAATGGAGTCAAGTTCCACCGCTCAAACATCTTCTGTTCCAACTCCAACCGTCACCGGTGTTTCTATAACCCCCGTTTATCAAGAACCTCACATTTTGGACCGTGAACGCCACATTCATCTTGCAACCCCCTTTGAAAGTTTGGATGTACTGTGTGAATCGCTGGTAGATTTTGAAAACTTGAAAAGAAACGGTGTTGATCTTACTGAAGATCTTCGCAAGCAAGGTTGGGAAAACTACTTCAACAGGCTTTATGGTCCCATTTACCCTCTTCTTGTCAAAGAATTCTGGAGACATGCTGATGCAGATGACCAGTTCATTGTTTCTTTTGTTCTGGGAGTGAAGATTGTTATCACTGAAGCTTCAATTGCCTCCCTGCTGAACATGGAGACAACTGGAGGAAAGAGGATTTACAACATTCCTCCTAGGTCAAAACGCATCACTGAGGTTATCAACCCAACTATCTTCAAACCAAACGCTGAGGGAAACCCTTCTAAGAACAAGGAATTGCATCAGAACCTCCGAGTGTGGTTGAAAATAATTCTGGGAACCATTCACCATCGCCCAGCCTCCAACTCCTCTGACTATATAAATGCTGATCAGAAATGCATTTTATATTGCATTCAGAAGGGTATCAAGATCAATCTCCCTGTTCTTCTTTTCAAATATCTGAGGGATTCTGTCAAAGACACCAGAAACAGTTTGAAGCCAAGATCTTATATTCCTTTGGGGAGATTGCTTTCTGACATCTTCATTGAGCATGGCTTGGTAGATGATCTGGAGAAGACCAGATGTATGGATGATCTGGCAATCGATGTAGGGAAGGCTTTAAATGCCAGAAACCTCAAGAGCATGGGAATCATCAAAGAGATTAGAGTCAAGCCAACTCTGATTACATCTTGGGAATCCTTGAAGGATCAGAGGAAGATGCCTCATGGCCTTGACAGGTTCTTCAAGAATGAACCCAGAGATGCCATTGCTATCTACCTTCAGCGTCTGCTGGATGAAGGTATTGATGTTTCTGACTTCAGAATTGAAGACTGTCTGGATTCAGAAGAAGATCTTATCAGATACAAGAGAGGTCTTTCTGAGAGGAAGATAGCTGATGAAGCAAGAAAGGCAAAGAAAGCCAGACTTGGAGAAACCTCTGGAAACAAATCTCCAGCTCCTCTGCAAATTTCCTCTTCTGGTAAGTCTTTTCCTCCCGCTACTTCTGTACCTATAATGGCTTCTTCTACTCCTCTCCCAACACCTCCCATCTTTACAACCTCTGACATTCCTCCTTCAACCATCAGAACCTCACAACCTCCACCTGTTTTAAAAATTGCACGTAATTTCATACCACCCTCTGAACCTAAACAACTATATCACCACAGCCCTTCCTCTTCATCATCCTCAGCACCAGAATCACCCCCATACAATAGTGTTTCATTATCATCATCAGAACCTTCTGACCCTAAATCCCCAACAATAGCTGAAATTTATGCTAGAAAATTCGCCCCACAAACTCAAACACAATCTGAAGTAACCTCAACCCTCCGAACTTCTCTTCCACAACAAACAACCACCATCTCCTTTGAAAATCAAACTTCCCTTCCACCACAAACAACCACCATACCCTCTGAAACTCAACCATCTGATCCCTTCATCTCTAATATCACTCCACCAATTATTCCCGCTGTACCTGGACCAGACTCTGACCCATTAGACCTAAACCCACTCTATGCTTCATCCCCCAGTCTTCAACCAGAAGCAGATTCTGAACTTCAAGCAGAATCTGAACCTCAACCAGAATCAGAAACTGAACCTCCCTCTCTAAATCTCAGCCTTCAAAACTCTCCACCTCATTCACCTGAACCTGAACCTGATCTTACCATACCTACCCTTGAGGAGGCCATTATACAGGTTGCAGAAGCTTCAGTCCAGAAGGTCAAGTCTCTGGCTAAAAACTCTGAAGTTAGTGATGATCCTAAATCTGTTAGGACACACTGGAACAGAGTCATTAGTTGGATGACCTCTGAGTCTTATAGGCTGAAGAGTATCTCTGAACAAGTCAGAAATGGCTACATCAGAGATGCTGAGGAACGGCTCCAAGAGAGATTGGCCAGAGAAGCTGAGGCCAGAAGATTAGAGGAGGAAAGATTGGCTAGGGAAGCTGAAGAAGAAGCAAGAAGGTTAGAAGAAGAAAGACTGGCAAAGGAAGCAGAACTTCTAAGGATTAAGGAAGCTGAAGCCAAGGCTCAGGCGGATGCAGAAGCCCAAGCTGCTGCTGAAGCTGAAGCTCAGCAGGCTCTGACTCAGGGGGAGTCTTCCTCTGCGATCCCTATGATTCTTCATGCTCTGAAAGAGATCAAGCAAGATCAGAAAGAAATCAAGCAAGATCAGAATGAGCTCCGTGCCAGGATGGACAAGCAAGACGCTTTGAATGAAAACATCCAGAACATGTTTGCCATGTTGCTTCAGAGACTTCCTCAACCTCCAAACCCTTAGGCACTTAGGATTTCTTTTGTTTGCTTGCCTAGTGTCTTTGCTTCTGTCTTCTTTAGCTCTGATATTCTCTTGGATCTGATGTTTTGAATGCCTTTGTGCCTTTGTGCTTCTGTTTAATGAAATGTTTTTCTCTTTATTATCTTGTTATTTTTTTTTTATATCTACCTTTTTGATTCTGACAAAAAGGGGGAGAAATCATTAAATAGCTCTGATGAAAATTTGTCTAAAACCTTAAGCACTCTGCAACATTTGTAGAAATAGCTCTGATAAAAATAGCTCTGATTAAATAACTCTAACATTAAATTTAAGAATTTGCAGAAAGTTTCAGAAATCTCATTACTTGAAAAGCTCTGGTAAGAACTTCTGAACTCCCTAGCACTAACTCAGGGGGAGCTTCTGTCTATCTGATCTTATTTATTTCATGTTTCATCTGCTATTTTAAGTTGTTTTGTCATCATCAAAAAGGGGGAGATTGTAAGAACAAAAATTGTTCTACAACAGATTCCTTGATTTTGATGATAACAAAGGATGAAACCAAAAATGGCACCCTAACGAAAAGTTTCTAAGTGTGCAGGGTTCTAAAGATAGAAGAAATAAATCTGATGATGTCATCAGATGCACAACAAGATCAGATACAAATTATCAAGTATCAGAAGCATCTAAAGTGGAATCTCGTTTCAAGAAGCTCTGACTCTGGACAAAACTGCAAAGTATCAGAAGCATCTGAACATGAAGTAAAGTCTAGAAGCTCTGACTCTGAACAAATGCCTTCTATAAACTCTGAAATTTATCAGCGCTATCTGAACTCTCAAGAAATAACATCAGAAGCCAGATCCCAAGATTCTCCAGATACACGAAGACTCTAATCAGATTTGTTAATCATGATGAAGTAACGTTTAAGCCAAGTTAAAATTCTGCAAATGGATTTCCTCATTTAGAAAGAGACGTTAATCTCCTCTTCCAAGAGAGAAGATACTACTTGTGGTAAGTAGTCACTTCTAAAAGAAAAAGTCTCCTGCAGAAGCTATTTATGGAATGGCGTAATTACATCTCATTATCCAGCAGATTTAACTCTACTTCAACTCTATTTCAACACTACTTCAACTCTATTTCAACACTACTTCAACTCCTATATAAATAGAGAAGAAATCAACTTTCAGCAAGCAAGAAATCAACTAGCCAAAACTATACTGAATTATTTCACGCTCAAGAAAATCATCTTTGTTCTCAAAGAATTTCACTAAGCTTTTGCTTATCAAGTGAAAAATCTGTTCTTAAATTTGTAATACTTGCTTTCTTAGAAGCACTCTAGATTACATATCTTGTATCTATTTTTATTTGATTTCCTCAAGTGACTCTTTGTAGTCTGTAGACTTGAGAGGACTAAGATATTTTCTTCTCTCTTAGGGGTTGTTTGTAATCTTTCAAGATTAGTGGATTAAGTCCTTGTTGAAGGCGAAATCACCTTGGCCGGGTGGACTGGAGTAGCTTTGTGTTATAAGCGAACCAGTATAAAATCATTGTGTGATTTTCATTTTGGAAAAGCGCTTATTTTTCAAACAATTCAAACCCCCCCTTTCTTGTTTTTCTCACCTTCAATAAGAGTTTCTCTTGAGAATATTTTTGGAATACGAGTATTCGTTCCTCCGATAATATTCGAAAGATGGAACGATGATTATGGGAACCTCTGGTAGAACATGTCTGGCAGGTTTAAACCCTAGTACACTCCCTTTGGGTGGTTCTTAACCGAGACTCCATGCTCGTGACTCTCAGCAAACCCGTGATTCGTGGTTGAGTCGTTCAGACAACCTTAATATCAATGGAACCTGGGTGTTGATCAGGTATAAAACCTAAATCCCCCAAAACGGATGGTTGATATTAAGGATGTTCGAGCCGGTTCGTGTACCGTTAATATCAATGGAACTTGGGTGTCGATAAGGTGAAAACCTAAATCCACCAAAATGGATGATTGATATTAGGGATACAATGAGCTTTCCTATGACCTTTGTTTGGTGTGACTTGTTTGATCCTTGAGTGTGATTGTTGCATTCATGCATTCATGCATTCATCTGCACTTCATGTCATCAGAAAGAGAAAATTTTCAAGGAACTTAAAAGGGTTTATTTGCAAAATTTTCAGACATGGAAAGACCAAAAAGGCATACGAAGAAGTACAGCTTTCAACAGCCCGATGTAAAAGAGTTAAGGAATCTGACATCTTATGTATTAGATCCCTTGGGTTTCAAAGCTCGCTATGGGAAGCTCCTACCTCTGCTGACTACTCAGGTTGACGAAGGGCTGATGAGTACTCTGGCTCAGTTTTATGATCCACTGTATCATTGCTTCTCATTTCCGGATTTCCAGCTGTTGCCAACCTTGGAGGAGTATTCTCATCTCATTGGGATTCCGATTCTGGATCAAGTGTCGTTCAATGGCCTAGAGAGTATTCCGACTGCTCGAGAGATTGCGAGCTTGTTGCACATAGATGAAGATTTGATTAGAGCTAATCTAACTACCAAAGGCGGAATTCAGGGTTTTCCTTCCGAGTTCCTCATTGCCCAAGCTACCTTTTATGGGAAGGCCATGAGTGAGGATGCCTTTGAGGCCTTGTTTGTGCTGCTCATCTATGGATTGGTGTTGTTTCCCAACTTCGACAAGTTCGTGGACATGAACGCCATTAGGATCTTCTCAGTTCTTAATCCCGTTCCGACTTTGTTGGGCGATGCCTATGTCTCTTTGCATCTGAGGAATGCAAAGGGTGGAGGAGTTATTGTCTGCTGTCTACCTCTGCTGTACAAGTGGTTTATTTCGCACTTGCCGCAGACAGTTGCTTTCAAGGAGAACAAGGGATGTCTACGGTGGTCTCAGAGACTCATGTCTCTCACCAATGATGATATCACTTGGTATGATCGCGTGTATGATACCGTCCAGATCATTGACTATTGTGGTGAATTCCCTAATGTGCCTCTTCTTGGCACATGTGGTGGGATCAGCTACAATCCCATTCTCGCACGACGTCAGCTTGGGTTCCCCCTAAAGGATAAACCTCATAACATTCTGTTAGAAGGCGTGTTCTTCCAAGAGGGTAAAGATCCCCAAGGCCTGAAAGCCAGATTTGTCCGTGCTTGGCGCAGTATTCACAAGAAGAGTAGGAATGAGTTGGGTCCAAAGAATTGCATTGCTTTGGAGCCATATACCTCTTGGGTCAGACAAAGAGCTGCCGTGTACTTAATGCCATATGATCACCCGAGACCTACACCGTTGGATGTGGCTGGGCCTTCAACCCTCCCTACCCAACGTGTAGAGGAGTTGAGAGAAGAAGACCTTTCACGTGCTTGGATCCGTGAAAGAGAAGAATTGCTTCAGCAGCTTAAGGAGAAGGACGCTATGATTGAGTTCCTCGAGCATCGAGTGATCGATGATCCGAACGACACTTGGACCTCTCTGCTTCCTCAGTCTTCCAAATTCTGGAAGAGGAGGTATGATCGACTTGCAAAGGAGAAAGCAGTTTTGGAAGCGGCCTATGAGAGAGAGATCAAGAAGCTGTGTACTTCTCGTCTTCCAGCATCCCGAGCTTCTAGGGATCCATAGGATGTTTATTTCCCTTTTCTCTTTGTAATGATCAAAAATGTTGTACTCCTTTGTCTTGATATATTGAATGAAATATTTTCCATGAGAAATTAAAATGCTTTAACTATTCAAAATATTGCAAATAATACCCTAAGGGTTCCTTGAAAATAAATAAAGCATCTGCACAAGCATTTCATGCATCATTTTTGCATAAGCAGGTACCCTTTGTTTCTGGTCTTCTTGTCCTAACTATGTGTTCTTCATTTATTTTGAAGACAAGCTGACTCACCGGTATTATACTCGAGTCAATTCTGCAAGAGTCATGGAGCAGCTAGAACAAGAGAACAGAGAACTGAAAGAAGAGGTCGCCAGACTTGGCGCTTTGATGGAGCAACTCCTCGCTGCTCAAAATCAACCTTCTCCACCTCCTGCAACTCCTGTCCAGAGGACGGTCATTTCAGAGGTCTCCACTTCGACTGTGCCAGTCAGTGCTCATGTGCCCAATGCTATGCCAGCCGGGTTCCCTTGGGGAATGCCTCCAGGTTTTATGCCAGATCGGCCTGCGCCAACTTTTGCTCACATGCCGGCATCTAGCCCGGTCCCTGTTGTCGCTCCTCCTGTCATGCATACCATGCCAAGGGTAGACGACACCATCTATCACTCCGAGCCATCTGAGGGCCCGGACGTTTATGAAAAGATGGACGCCATGAACGACCAATTCCTGGAGCTGAGAAAGGAATTGAAGACCCTTCGAGGTAAAGATCTCTTCGGCAAGTCTGCTGCCGAGTTATGCCTTGTTCCCGGTGTGAAGATACCGATTAAATTCAAAGTGCCTGACTTTGAAAAGTATAAAGGGAACACCTGTCCACTCGCACACCTGGTCATGTACGCCAGGAAGATGTCTACCCAGACGGATAATGATCAGCTCCTGATTCATTATTTCTAGGACAGCTTGTCCGGTGCTGCGCTCAGATGGTACATGAGCATGGACATTGCCAATATCATATCCTTCAATGACCTTGGCGAAGCCTTCGTCAAGCAGTATAAGTACAACGTCGATATGGCGCCTGACCGAGACCAACTCAGGTCCATGTCGCAGAAGGACAAGGAAACGTTCAAGGAGTACGCCCAGAGGTGGCGAGAGCTGGCAGCTCAAATCACTCCACCGCTTGAGGAGAAAGAAATGACCAAGATCTTTTTGAAGACTCTTGGCTCATTCTATTATGAGCGGATGGTAGCAAGCGCTCCCTCTGATTTCACCGAGATGGTGAACATGGGGATGCGTCTCGAAGAAGGTGTCCGTGAAGGACGATTGGCGAAGGATGAGAGCTCTTCCTCTAAACGATATGGAGCATTTAAGAGGAAGGATGGGGAAGCACATGCTGTGCAATCCCATCCCAAGCATAGAAGACCCTCTGCTCAGAGGAAGCCTGCACGCCGTGCCGGTCATCAGCACCAGGTGGCTCATATAGCACCTGTCTTTAAAGACAATGCTCAGCAGCATCAGCAATATCAGCATCAGCAGCAATATCAACAACCACAGTATCAGCAACAACATCGTCCACAGCAACAGGCTTACCAGCCTCGTGGCAGTACAACCAATCAAGCTAACGTGAATTATGATAGGAAGAAGATCAACTTCGATCCAATTCCTATGACATACGCAGAGCTTTATCCTTCCTTGTTGGAAAGGAAATTGGTCTCTCCCAGGGATCCTCCTGCCATTCCTGCAAATCCGCAATGGTGGTACAAACCAGATCAGCACTGTGTTTACCATTCCGGTGCTCCGGGTCATAACATCGAGAATTGCTTCCCACTCAAGACTAAGGTTCAAGACCTTATGAGATGTGGAATCTTGAGTTTTGAAGATTCAGGCCCGAATGTCACCAAGAACCCATTGCCTGCGCATGGGAAGTCGGTTAATATGGTTCAGGAATGCCTTGGGAAGTACAAGGTCAGATATATAAGCCACATCAGGCAGTCGTTGGTTGAATTACACCGTTTGCTGTGTCAGTACAGCTACTTGGAGCATAACCACGACAAGTGTCGCGTCTGCTTGGTTAACCGCTTGGGTTGCGATCAAGTGCGAAGAGAACTCCAAAAGTTGTTGGATGAGGGTACCATTGAGATTCTGCAGAATCGCAATGTGGACGAAGACGAGCCTGAGATTAATGTTATATCTCCAGTATTCAAGCTGCCCGAGCATGTTGTTATCCGCTATGATAGCAGCAAGCCGAAGGTTTCCCCTTCTTTGGTCATTAAACCTGCCGGCCCTGTGCCCTATTCATCTGATAAGGCCGTTCCATTCAGATACAATCCGGTCGCCGTGCAAGATGGGGTAGAAGTGCCTTTGCCTTCAACTTCCGTGACCAACGTCGCTGACGTAAGTGGGTTGACCCGAAGTGGTCGTGTCTTTTCTGCGCCTCCTAAGGCTGTTGCTTCTGATGTCGAGCGTCCGGTTGGGACCGCTGTTAATAGTCAGAATCAGGCACGTGATGTTGCCAAACCATCCTCCTCCGTACAAAAAACTCCCGTTTCTTCAGTTGGCCCGAGTGGCATTGTAGATGAAGAATCTGATGAGATGTTGAGGCTCATCAGAAAGAGTGAGTACAACGTTATACACCAGCTTCTACAAACGCCATCCAAGATTTCCATTCTTTCTCTGTTGCTGAATTCAGAACCCCATAGGGAGGCTCTGCAGAAATTCTTGGATCTGGCGTATGTCGATCACGACGTCACCATCGAGCAATTTGATAGTATTGTTGCAAACATCACCGCTTGCAACACTTTGAGCTTTTGTGACGCTGATCTCCCTGAGGAGGGAAGAGACCACAACATGGCTTTACATATCTCCATGAATTGCAAATCTGATGCAATGTCCAATGTGCCGGTGGACACTGGATCGTCTCTAAATGTATTGCCAAAAACCACACTCTCCAGATTGTCATATCAAGGTCCTCCTATGAGGCAAAGTGGGGTTGTTGTGAAAGCATTTGATGGGTCGCGTAAGACCGTGATTGGGGAAGTCGGTCTCCCAATCAAAATTGGACCAAGTGATTTCCAGGTTACCTTCCAGGTAATAGATATCCACCCATCTTATAGCTGTCTCTTGGGCAGACCATGGATTCACGAGGCTGGCGCCGTGACATCCACCCTACACCAGAAGTTGAAATTTGTGAAGAATAAGAAACTGGTTGTAGTAGGGGGAGAAAGGCTCTCCTGGTTAGCCATTTGTCTTCTTTCTCGTACATTGACGCTGAGGATGAAGTTGGAACGCCATTCCAAGCTTTATCTATTGATGAACCAATCGAGAAGAAGTCTCCTTCATTCACTTCCTACCGTGATGCGAAGCTGGCCATTGAATGTGGTGCAGTTGCTGGATTAGGGAAGGTGATTGAACTTGAAGATAATAGAACCCGGGCTGGCATTGGCTACTGTTCTGGGGCATGTAATGAGCAAGGTTTGTTCACAAGTGGAGGATTCATCCATGATGATCAACCTGAAGAGGAAGCTGCTGCCATCTTGGAAGAGGACGCAAAAGACGTGAACAACTTCGTTATTCCTGGTGGTGTCTGCCACAATTGGGTCGCTGTAGATGTTCCTACGGTCATCCATAGATCAGAGTAATTGTTCACTTTGTTTGAAACCCTTCTCCCATGCCAAAAGGAGAAGTGATGACATTGTTGGCAAAGCATATATACAATGATGTTTTCATTCAATTAATGCATTGTTTAACATTTGTTTTTCCTTTGTTTTCACTTTTTGCTTTTTTGCATGAAATCAGTGATCACAAAAAACCCATAAAAAACAAGAATAAAAACAATCTTTTTCGTCTGCATAATGGTTTGCTTGTTTAAATTCTAAGTTTTTCATTAACCAAAATCATTATGCAGGTTGATCCTAAAACCCATTGAACATAATGATCCAACGCCATCTCCCAATTTTGAATTCCCTGTATTTGAGGCAGAGGAAGATGACGTTGAGGGGATTCCTGATGAGATTACCCGTCTCCTTGAGCACGAAGAGAAGATCATTCAGCCGCATCTCGAAGACTTGGAAACAGTCAACTTGGGGTCTGAGGATTGTGTTCGCCTGGTGAAGATTGGGGCACTTCTTGAAGGGTCTGTCAAGGAAGATTTGATCAGCTTGCTACGAGAATATTCAGATATCTTTGCTTGGTCCTATGAAGACATGCCGGGTTTAGATACAGATATTGTGCAACATTTCCTGCCTTTGAAGCCTGAGTGCGTGCCTGTGAAGCAGAAGCTCAGAAGAACTCATCCAGATATGGCAGTGAAGATCAAAGAGGAAGTTCAGAAGCAAATTGATGCGGGGTTTCTGGTGACTTCTACATATCCTCAATGGGTGGCCAATATTGTGCCTGTTCCTAAGAAGGATGGAAAAGTCCGTATGTGCGTTGATTATAGAGATCTGAATAAGGCTAGTCCGAAAGACGATTTTCCTCTACCACACATTGATATGTTGGTAGACAATACAGCTAAATTCAAAGTCTTTTCCTTTATGGACGGATTTTCCGGATATAATCAAATCAAGATGGCACCAGAGGATATGGAGAAGACAACATTCATCACACCTTGGGGAACATTCTGTTATCGAGTGATGCCCTTCGGTTTGAAGAACGCCAGAGCCACGTATCAACGAGCTATGACTACCTTGTTTCATGATATGATGCACAAGGAGATAGAAGTCTATGTTGATGATATGATTGCTAAGTCCCGAACGGAAGTTGAGCATATTGAGCATTTGTTGAAGCTTTTTCAGCGTTTGAGGAAGTTCAAACTTCGCCTGAATCCGAACAAATGTACATTTGGAGTCCGTTCTGGCAAGTTGTTGGGTTTTGTGGTAAGCGAAAGAGGTATTGAGGTTGATCCTGCAAAGGTCAAAGCAATACAAGAGATGCCCGCACCCAAAACTGAGAAGCAAGTCCGAGGTTTTCTTGGCCGCTTGAACTACATTTCCAGATTTATATCCCACATGACTGCCACATGTGCGCCGATATTCAAGCTCCTCCGGAAAGATCAGTCTCATGATTGGATCGAGGATTGCCAGAAAGCTTTCGACAGTATCAAAGATTATCTGTCTGAACCTCCGATCTTGTCTCCACCTGTGGAAGGAAGACCTCTGATTATGTACTTGACAGTTCTTGAAGACTCGATGGGTTGTGTACTCGGTCAACAAGATGAATCAGGGAAGAAGGAGTTTGCTATATACTACCTCAGTAAGAAGTTTACTGATTGTGAGTCTCGGTACTCTATGCTTGAGAAGACGTGTTGTGCTTTGGCTTGGGCTGCTAAGCGTTTGCGCCAGTACATGATAAATCATACAACTTGGTTGATATCCAGAATGGATCCGATTAAGTATATCTTCGAGAAGCCTGCTTTAACTGGGAGGATTGCCCGTTGGCAGATGTTGTTGTCCGAGTATGATATCGAGTATCGAGCTCAAAAAGCTATCAAAGGTAGTATCTTGGCTGACCATTTAGCGCACCAGCCGATCGAAGATCATCAGTCTGTTCAGTATGACTTCCCTGATGAGGAAATTCTGTATTTGAAGATGAAAGATTGCGATGAGCCAACACTTGATGAAGGTCCGGAACCTGGTTCCAGGTGGACGATGGTGTTTGATGGCGCTGTTAATCAATATGGAAATGGAATTGGGGCAGTGGTCATTACTCCTCAAGGTTCACACATTCCGTTTACAGCAAGGCTAACTTTCAAATGCACGAATAATATGGCGGAGTATGAAGCCTGTATTATGGGACTTGAAGAATGCATTGATTTGAGAATCAAGTATCTTGATGTGTATGGTGATTCGGCCCTGGTTGTTAATCAGATCAAGGGTGAATGGGAGACGAATCAACCTGGTCTCATTCCGTACAGAGATTATGCAAGGAGAATTTCAACATTCTTCACAGAAGTTGAATTTTATCACATTCCTCGAGAGGATAATCGGATGGCAGATGCTCTTGCTACGCTTGCTTCCATGATTGTGGTCAGATGGTGGAATGATGTCCCCAATATTACTGTGATGCGCTTGGACAGACCAGCTCACATATTTGCAATCGAAGAAGTGAAAGATGACAAGCCTTGGTATTTTGATATCAAGAATTTCCTCCAGAACCAGGTCTACCCGCCTGGGGCATCTGTGAAAGATAGGAAAACTTTGAGAAGGTTGTCAGGCAGTTTCTACCTCAGTGGTGAAGTGCTGTATAAGAGAAATTTTGATATGGTTTTGCTCAGATGCGTGGATAGACACGAAGCAAACCTATTGATGACTGAGGTCCATGAGGGTTCATTTGGTACTCACTCCAATGGACATGCCATGGCTAAAAAGATGTTGAGAGCAGGCTACTATTGGCTGACAATGGAGTCTGACTGTTGCAAGTATGTGAAGAAATGTCACAAGTGTCAAATTTATGCGGATAAGATTCATATTCCTCCGACACTTCTGAATGTGATTTCATCACCGTGGCCTTTCTCTATGTGGGGAATCGACATGATTGGCATGATTGAGCCAAAAGCGTCCAACGGACACCGGTTTATTCTCGTAGCAATTGATTACTTCACCAAATGGGTTGAAGCCGCTTCGTACGCGAATGTAACCAGACAGGTGGTTGTGAAGTTTATCAAAAACCAGCTGATTTACCGTTATGGTGTGCCAGAGAGGATCATTACTGATAATGGATCTAATCTGAATAATAAGATGATGGATGAGTTATGCGCTGAATTCAAGATTGCACACCATAATTCCTCTCCCTACAGACCTAAGATGAATGGGGCTGTTGAAGCTGCTAATAAGAACATCAAGAAGATTATCCAGAAGATGACTGTCACGTACAAAGATTTGCATGAGATGCTGCCATTTGCTTTGCATGGATATCGTACGTCTGTACGCACTTCAACAGGGGTGTCATACCCCAAAATTTGCCCATTAATATTTCAAGACATTTTTTCAGGGCACTCCGACTCATTTTTATGACACTGATCTTAAAGGAACGAAGGCCCAGCTCACGAATGACCCAAACTGGCCTGTTCGCTACACGCTCGCCTAGTGATAACATGAAATTATATCATATTTTAGGACTTAATTCAATTAAATTTTATCATTATTTATTTCAGTTCACTTTATATTGTTACGCGGTATTTTCTTCCTATTTGTCTCAGGTGGCTTATTTGGAAGCACAAGTAAAAATGGAGGAAAAGAGGTGCAAAAAGGAGAGAAAACGAACCAAATAGCAAAGCCCAGCCCAAAGTACAAGAACACAGGTGTTGCACCTGTGACGAGCGTCACAGAGGCTGTGATGAGCGTCACGCCTTGCACACCCCTGTGACGGACGTCACACATGGTGTGACGAACGTCACACCATTCCCCTACATTTTTGGCGCAAGGAACGCCTCAGAGACGTTGAGCGTTGAGGGAGTGTTGAGCCCTATATCCACGCCATGCTTTTATGCACGTTGAAGACCTTTTTGGCAGCGGAAGCGGTTACTGAAGCATATATAAATAGCTACTTGCAAAACCAAAAGGGGCCCCCGAAGCTTTTCCACATTTTTTCCTTTGCCGTTTTCGCTTTTGCATATTTTCTTTTCCAGCAGCTTAGGCATTGTTTTTCCTACGAGTTCTACACTATTTCCCTTGCAATTTCCTATTTCCTTTTTAGCATTTAGTTAATTCTTTTCGCACAATAGTTTCTACAACGGAAACTATTGTGTACCTTTTTACCGGATCTAACCTTACGTTAGGATCTAGTTTATTTCCTTCGTTTTAATTTGTTGTTTAGTTGAAGAATCCAAGAACAAATCCTACCGGCTTGTGGTGGAGTGTTCAGGACTACTGTTTAACTTATTCCGAGTAACCCTAAAGGAAACCCTGAAGGAAAAGCCGGCGGCACCGCTCAATTCGATCCGATCGGCCAATTCAAGGTTGCAATTCAATTGCAAACAGGTTTGCGTTACTATCACCGCTTTATGTTCCGAATTCACATGTGATACCATAATTGAATTCATAAATATATTTGAGGTTTTGCATGTGGACTTAAGTATGCCTGGATACCTTGAATTGTTGTAATGGATGCCGCTGTTTTTCGCTCTGTTTTGATCTTTGCCCATCTGACCTGTTTTATTATAACCATGCTTTGTTTACCTGATACTATTACTGCTTTGGTGCAACTCTTGATTGCACCCCATTTGGTATTCTGACCTGTTTGCGGAATTTTGTAAGGGCTCACATACTCCCGAAGAAGGTGGCTTGCTAGGTATTCCACTTTATTTGAGGGATACCCTTATGGAGATGGATTCCGAACTAATTAATTTTAATGGGGAGATTCATCCTAATTGCCTAATTAATTTTAATGTGGAAATTCATCTTAAATACTTAATTGTAAAACATGGCCTTTGAATATGTGACCTTGGACCTCTCTTTGTTGCCTTACGGTATTACGGTATTACGGTCATGTCCCGCGAACGTGGGGATACACTTAGCAAAGACCCTTCGATTAAATCATCATAACATAAATCATAGTCCCTCGGATGTTGCCCTCGAATGATTTTGCCCCTCGATGACCCTTCGGTGTAGCCTACGGTTAAATGATGATCGTCCCTCTGAATGCTAAGGTATCCTTACAAATGTTGCCTTCAATGACCAAGCGATGACCCTACGATGTCCCTTTATATCCAAAGGATAAAATTACTTACTTCTCAATAGTAAGGACAGTTTTACCCTCCTCAGGATAGGAAATGCCCACAAAGACCTCGGATAGGTATAACTCTTAATTGCTGACTCACAACCTAAAACATTTTTCACACGTCACACTTGGTATACATTCACACTAGAATCATTACCAAGTTATACCTTTTCTAAACCGCTTTCAAAATCAAACGAGATAAACACTTTGTATACATTCATACGAGAATCATTACAAAGTTAAAGTCTCTTTCAAACATTTTTTAAGCAATTCACCAACACTTTTCAGACAAAAATATAAGTGATCCAGCAATTAAGAGCCCATGGATAACCATGGATACAAAGGGTGCTAACACCTTCCCTTTGTATAATGTACCTCCCGAACCTAAAATCTATTGAGGTCTTTCCTGTTCTTTTCCACCTTTCCTTATTGGATAAAAGAAAAGTCGGTGGCGACTCTTGCTATCCGCGACATTGCGATAAAAAGAAAAATACCCCAAGTCAGTTCACCGAATGACAGAACTGGCGACTCTGCTGGGGATAATAAAGAGAGGTTACCTTAAAAAACAAGATCACTTATTCCAAATTGCCTGATTTACTTTTAAGGGATTGCTTGGGTATTTTTGAGTGAAAGATCCTACACCCGGATCTAGTGTACCTTAGGTAAGTAGCAATAGATCATCGCGACTATCCGGCGTATACTGGAATGGTTAAATGATGGCTACGGTTAATGTGACATTTTGGATGTCCTGATGCTCCTCATGTTTACTTGGGGAGAAATTTGGCTTCCGCGTGGTGTCATCAAAGCATTAACCAGACCTTTAGAACCCTAATTGACTCATCCTGGCCATTAGAAAGTAGTGAGATAACTGACTTCGGTTCCGACTGGGGTTGGTTGAGACTCGATACTACACTCCTTGAGATTGGACTTTAGGGAAGCTTCGGTCAACCACTTGGTGTTGCACTGAAGTGGACTTAAAGGAAGGTCAATGATTGGAGATCCTTTTAGAACCCGGTTACTATTCTAGGACAGGTTGAACCAACTAAACTTCAGTGGGGAGGGTACTTACCTATGGAACTCATGCAAGCCTTAAAACCTAGGAATGATGGTTGTGGGACTTGCTTGTGCTTGTTATTTATTTAACCTCATAACATCATAACATCATGACATCATAACATTGTACTAACCATTTCAAGGACTTAGGGATTTAACTTTGCTCTGTTTTGTAAGGCTATGGCTCCCAGGAAGACCATCCGGATCAATTTTGTAGCAATCTCTCCTCAACTGAAGAATTTAGTGTCAGAGCTCCCCGATCATGCCCAGTTCATCAAGAAACATGGTTCTCTTCTCAATTTAGTTACCAATGGGTTCAAAGAAGATATGATGAGAGTTTTATTCCAGTTCTTCGACCCTAAACATCATTGCTTCACATTCCCAGATTATCAGTTGGTACCCACATTGGAAGAATTCTCCAGACTGCTTGGGATACCTATCCTTGATCAAATACCTTTCAGTGGTTTAGAAAAGGTTCCGAAGTCTGAAGAAGTTGCCGCAGCTTTACACATGACGAAGTCCGACATTGAAGCTAATTGGGTAACAAGGAGTGGAGTTAAGGGTTTACTTGCCAAATTCCTGACAAATAAGGCCCGAGAATTCTTAAAAGTTATGAATGTCCGTGCTTTCGAAGACATCCTGGCGTTGCTAATCTATGGCTTGGTGTTATTCCCTAATCCAGACCAATTCATAGACATGAATGCTATTAAGATATTTCTCACTCATAACCCTGTGCCCACCTTGCTGGGAGACATTTTACATTCCCTCCACACTCGTACCATGAAGAAGCAAGGGACTCTCATGTGCTGCATACCTTTGTTGTCTAGGTGGTTTATTTCGCACCTTCCTCAATCAGTCTTGAAGAACGAGCAGAATTTGAAATGGTCTCAAAGGATAATGTCGCTCTCCCACCCAGACATCTGTTGGTGTCCTCAGTTCAAGGAAAATGTTACCATCATTGACCGTTGTGGCGAGTTCCCTAATGTACCACTCCTAGGAATAAGAGGAGGCATTACTTATAATCCTGCTTTATCTCTGCGACAGTTTGGTTGTGCTCGAAGAGATGGTCCACATGAAATGATCATCGAAGGCATCATGTTCGACTATGACAACGATTCCCAAGGCCTCCGTCAAAGATTTGTACGAGCTTGGGGCATGGTGAAGAGAGGTACGTTAGGACAGAAAAATTCTATTCCTATGGAACCTTATCTCAGATGGGTACGCGCCAGAGCTCGTGAACTTGTCATGCCATATCTTGCAATCGGACCTCAGATTGTCGAACCTGAAGCTGAAGGAGGTGCTCCTCAGATCATTCCTTATCCAGATATGCCTACCAATGTTGAGGAACTAAAGAGATCCTGGATCCAGTTGAGAGAAGAAAGGGATACTTTCGAGACTCAGTTCGTCGCAGAAAGGAAGAAAGTGTTAGAACTTACCAATCAGCTTAATGAGGAACGAAGACTCAATGCGTATCTTCGCCCAAAAAGAAGTTGCCCCTGGGAGACTTGAGCTTTCATTTGTATTTTTATTATTATTCCTTTTGTAATGAACATTGATCAAAGAAATTAGCAATAAACATTTCTCTCTCGTTGGTGATTTACGCAAAGTTAAATTCCAAAAGTCCTTGAAAACATTTCATACATTGCATAGCATAACATAACACTGCATAACAGGTATTCTACAAGTTCAATGTTCTCACGGTCTTCATTGCAAACAGAAAAATGGATCTCGAACAAACTGTCAAAGATCTCCAGACTCAGAATGCTCAATTCCAGGAGATGATGCTAAGCTTATCCAAGGGGCAGGAGGAACTGAAGGCTCTTTTGCTCGAAAAGAAGAAAGACAAGAAAGCTGTGAGTTTCATTAACCCGGGAAGAAGGCGTAAAGGACAGGCCGCAACAGTCAAGTTTGGAATCCCGAATGGTCCAGAAGAGGGGGCGGAGAATGATTCAGAGGAAGAGAATGCTGATTTCTCCAACCCTGAGGATGACGATGAAGATTATGAAAATGAACAGTACTCTCCAAGAGATGATAAGTACAAGTTGCTGGAAGAACGTATGCTAGCTATGGAGGGTCAGAAGGCGCCCGGTCTGGATTTCGAAAGTTTGGGTCTGGTCTCCGATGTGACCATTCCTCGCAAATTCAAAATCCCCACTTTCACTAAGTACGATGGTGCGTCTTGTCCTCAGATGCATCTGAGAGCTTATGTGAGAAAGATTCAGCCGCATACCACTGACAGGAAGCTATGGATCCATTTCTTCCAAGAGAGCCTATCTGGCACACAGTTGGAATGGTATTATCAGCTCGAGAGCTCTGACATCCGCACCTGGACTGATTTAGCAACAGCTTTCTATAAACAGTACCAGTATAACTCTGAACTAGCACCTACCCGGCTACAGTTGCAGAATATGACTATGGGATCTAAAGAAAGCTTTAAAGAATATGCTCAAAAGTGGAGAGATTTGGCTGGCAGAGTCAAACCCCCTATGACTGACAGAGAATTGGTGGACATGTTCATGGGTACACTGACTGGCCCATTCTACAGCCATCTATTGGGAAGTTCCTCATCGGGTTTCACTGAACTTATATTAACAGGTGAACGTGTTGAAAGCGGCATCCGAAGTGGAAAGATACAGGCGGCTACCTCTGCAAGCACCAAAAGGTCCTATCAGGGGAAGAACGAATCAAATGCTGTGTACGGTCAAAAGGGTCGTAACAAGAAAAATCGTGACCACGACATTGGAGCAGTTACGATTGCAGCACCACCATCTCAAAACTTCCAGCCCAAACAAGACAGGCCAAGAAGGCAGTTCACCAGGATCAATATGACCTTGGCACAGGCACTGCAGGGGATGCTAAAGGCAAATTTGATCACCCTTAGAGATCCTCCTACAAATCCCAACACTACCTCTTCTCGTTATAATCCCAATGCCAGGTGTGCATATCACTCCGATAGCCTCGGGCATGATACAAACGATTGCTGGTCACTGAAGAATAAGATTCAGGATATGATCGAAGCTGGAGAAATTGAGTTTGAGCCTCCGGAGACTCCTAATGTCATCACTGCTCCTATGCCTAACCATGACAAGACTGTTAATGCTATGGATGACGATTCTCACATTTCCAATGTGGCGGACTTAACATCTCCTCTCCCGATCATAAAGAGGAATTTATTGCAAGCTGGTTTATTTCCAGGTTGTGCTGAAGGTTGCAATCTCTGCATACTCCGGCCCGAGGACTGTTTGAAATTGAAGAATGGTATTCAACGGCTGATGGACGATCGTACAGTTCTCTTCGAAAGGATTCCTAAGGCGGAAAACCCTATTGAAGAAATATCTGTGATTGCTAGGTCCAAAGTTCCAGTGAAGATTACCGCTACCAGGGCGCCTGTGAAGATTACTGCTGAGCCCAGGGTTGCTCCCCTAATCATCACTGCACCTGGCCCGATCCCGTATTCCTCAAGCAAAGCTATTCCGTGGAATTATGGCGGTGATGTTTACATCCATGGCGTGAAGCAAGTGGATAATGCTGCTAATACTAGTGGCATTGTTGGGACTAGTAAAATTACTCGAAGCGGAAGGATCTTCTCTCCAGAAATCTCACCTCCTGTCCTTGAAACTCGAGGAAAGGAACCAGTCAATCCTTCTCAGTCAGAGACACCGGTCGAAGTTACTCCCGAAGATATTGCCAAACAAGAAATGGAAGAGGTGCTGAAAATCATTCGCAAGAGTGATTTTGATGTTGTAGAACAGTTGGGGCATACCCCGTCTAAGATCTCAATGTTATCCTTGCTATTATCTTCTGAACCTCATGCCAATGCATTGATAAAATTCTTGAAGACCGCTCATGTACCTCAGGAGACATCTGTCGATCAGTTCGAACATTATGTTGCTCACTTGGCTGTTGACAATGGCCTAGGCTTTTCCGACGCTGATCTGACGCCAGCAGGAAAGAATCATAATAAAGCCCTGCATATCTCCATTGAGTGTAGGGGAATCACTTTGTCTCATGTGTTGATCGATAATGGCTCTTCCTTGAACGTGCTGCCGACAGCTGTGCTGGATAAGCTGGACTGTAAAAGCATCGAACTGAAACCTAGTGACATTGTGGTACGTGCTTACGATGGTGCGAAGAGTGTTGTCCATGGCGAAGTAGTCCTCCCTATCAAGATAGGACCTCAAGTCTTCAATACTACCTTCCATGTAATGAACATTCGTCCTGCCTATTCCTGCTTACTGGGACGCCCTTGGATTCATGGGTCAGGTGCTGTAGCTTCGTCTCTCCATCAAAAGCTGAGGTATCCCACAGAGGGCAAAATTGTCACTGTGTGTGGAGAAGAAGAGTACATTGTCAGTAGTGTGCATACCTTTAGATACGTCGAGATGGATGGTGAATTCATTGAGACTCCTTGTCAGTCATTTGAAGTAGTTCCTCCGACCAATCCTGTCCTTAAGACAACTCCCTGTGTACCCAAGGTTATTCGGACTCCTCCTGCTATGATTTCCCTGAAGGACGCTCAAGCTGTGGTTGAAGATGGTGGCTGTACTGGCTGGGGTCAACTGATCGACGTACCGTACAAGTCTGACAAATTTGGCCTGGGGTTTAGCTCTGAGAAGGTAGCCAAGAGTCAAATTAATGCTGTAGAAGACGCTGACAGCGATTGCGACCTGGATAGCTGGATTTTCCCAACAATTGGCGACAGACTCAATAATTGGAAGGCTGAAGACACTATCCCGATTTCCTTTAGTCAGGAGTAATTGTTATTGTCTATTTTGGTGTTGCAAATTTTTGTTTTTTTTACAATTGAACTTCTCCAAGCGTTGTGTCTATGCCCGGGGCACAATAGCTAATTTGTTAAGGGTTTTGTCATCTTCATAAGCATATTCATATTCAATAAAGCAATGGACTCTTTGCATTCAAATATTGCGCTCTTTATCTTTTCTGTCATCTTCCAAACGAGTTATGTTTTCTTACACACACTCACGTAACGAATTGCAGATCCATACCCACTCTGGATCCTGTTGACAATAGTTCTACTACTGTTCATTATGACTTTGAAAATCCGATCTACCAAGCCGAGGATGGAAGTGAGGAAGATTGTGAAGTACCTGGAGAACTTGCCAGACTGTTACTGCAGGAAGAGAGGACTATACAGCCGCACGAGGAGTCAGTTGAGATCGTAAATCTGGGTACCGAAGTAGACAAGAAAGAAGTCAAAATAGGAGCAGGCTTGGAAAACAGTGTCAAAAGAAGGTTGATTCAGATGTTACATGACTATGTAGAGATTTTTGCTTGGTCTTATGACGACATGCCAGGACTGGATACTGATATAGTAGTGCATCGGCTGCCAACGAGGGAAGATTGTCGTCCTGTTAAGCAAAAGGTTCGTCGCATGCGTCCTGAAATGTCTGAGAAAATCAAAGTCGAGGTTATGAAACAATTGGATGCAGGTTTTCTGGCTGTTACTTCTTATCCTCAATGGGTTGCTAATGTGGTACCAGTGCCGAAGAAGGATGGCAAAGTGCGAATGTGTGTAGACTACAGAGATTTGAATAAAGCGAGTCCCAAAGACGACTTTCCACTTCCGCACATTGATGTTCTGGTAGATAACACCGCTCAACACAGGGTATTCTCATTCATGGATGGATTCTCAGGTTATAACCAGATTAAGATGGCGCCTGAGGACATGGAGAAAACTACGTTTGTAACGCAATGGGGCACGTTCTGTTATAAAGTAATGCCATTTGGTTTAAAGAATGCAGGGGCAACGTATCAGCGTGCTATGGTGGTTTTGTTCCATGATATGATCCATCATGAAATAGAAGTGTATGTGGATGACATGATAGCCAGATCTCATACTGAGGGAGAGCATCTCGATCATTTATACAAACTGTTCGAGAGGTTGAAGAAATACAAGTTGAGGTTGAACCCGAACAAATGCACCTTTGGAGTAAGATCCGGTAAACTCTTGGGATTTATTATCAGTGGCAGAGGAATCGAGGTTGACCCAGCCAAGGTGAGAGCTATTCAAGAAATGCCAGTTCCCAGTACAGATAAAGAAGTCAGAGGTTTCTTGGGACGCTTGAATTACATTGCCCGATTTATCTCCCATTTGACCGCCACCTGCAAACCCCTCTTCAAGCTACTGAGGAAAAATCAAGAGATGATATGGAATGAGGAATGTCAAGAAGCTTTTGACAAAATCAAGAAGTATCTCCAGGAACCTCCGATCCTGATGCCACCGGTTGAAGGAAGACCTCTAATCATGTATTTGACCGTGTTAGAAAATTCAATGGGGTGTGTGTTGGGGCAACATGACGAGTCTGGTCGAAAAGAGCACGCCATATACTACCTTAGCAAAAAGTTTACCGACTGTGAAACAAGATACTCACTGCTCGAGAAAACTTGCTGTGCTTTGGCTTGGGCTGCTCGCCGACTAAGACAATACATGTTGAATCATACCACTTTATTGATTTCTAAGATGGATCCTATCAAATACATATTTGAGAAACCCGCTCTCTCCGGAAGAATAGCAAGATGGCAGATGATTCTAACAGAGTACGACATCCAGTATACTACCCAGAAAGCAATCAAAGGAAGCGTGCTAGCCGATCATTTGGCTCATCAAGCAGTGGATGATTACCAATCTATGAATTTTGAGTTCCCAGATGAGGATGTCATGCTTGTTACTGATTATGAAGAACCTGGACCGGATGAAGGACCCGAACTAGGATCCCGATGGACTATGGTTTTCGATGGGTCTTCTAATGCATTGGGCAATGGTGTTGGTGTGGTAATCATTTCTCCCGAGGGTTACCATACGCCTTTCACTGCTAGACTATGTTTTCATTGTACCAATAATATGGCTGAGTATGAAGCATGTATTTTGGGACTTAAGGCTGCTATAGACCGGCGGGTCAAGTTTTTGAGTGTGTACGGAGACTCAGCATTAGTAATCAGTCAGATCAAAGGAGAATGGGACACTAAGCATCCGAATCTCATCCCTTACCGAGAACGGGTGATGACATTAATCCCATACTTTGAAGAGATTACATTCGAACATATCCCACGAGAAGAGAATCAGTTGGCAGACGCATTAGCTACCATGTCATCTATGTTCAGAGTCAGATGGGACAATGAAGCTCCCAGGATCACCATTGAGCGACTAGATGAACCGGCATACTGTTATGAACTTAACACTGAGGGAGTACGGGAAAAACCCTGGTTCCACGAAGTAAAAAGATATTTAGAAGCTCAGGAATACCCTGAAGGGGCATCCATCAATGACAAGAAATTCCTGAGGAAGTTCTCCGCTAAATTCTTTCTGAGTAATGGAGTATTATACAAACGTAATCATGATTCGACTCTGCTTCGCTGTGTGGATAAAAAGGAAGCAGAAAAGATCATGGAAGACATGCATGACGGTATTTTTGGGACTCATTCTAGTGGACATACAATGGCCAAGAAGATTCTGAGATCAGGGTATTATTGGTCTACCATGGAAGCTGATTGCCACCATCACTCCAGAACCTGTCACAAGTGCCAGATATATGCGGATAAAGTACATGCACCTCCTGCTCCATTGAACGTGTTGACCGCACCTTGGCCCTTTGCAATGTGGGGCATTGACATGATTGGAGAGATTAAACCTACTGCTTCTAATGGACATCGCTTCATCCTTGTCGCTATTGATTACTTTACAAAGTGGGTAGAGGCCGCCTCATTTGCTTCTGTCACCAAGAATGTGGTGGCACGGTTCATCAGGAATAATCTCATTTGCCGATATGGCATCCCTGAAAAAATTATTACTGACAATGGTACTAATTTGAACAACAAGATGATTACTGAACTCTGCACGCAGTTCAAAATAAAACACCATAACTCTTCTCCATACCGACCAAAGATGAATGGCGCTGTAGAAGCTGCTAATAAGAATATCAAGAAGATCATACAAAAGATGACGGTGACATATAAAGACTGGCATGAGATGTTACCGTTTGCTCTTCACGGTTATCGCACTTCAGTACGCACTTCGACAGGAGCAACTCCTTTCTCTTCAGTCTACGGAATGGAAGCCGTTTTACCAGTGGAAGTTCAGATTCCCTCTCTAAGGATCATGAAAGAGGCGGGCTTAGATGAAGAGGAATGGATTCAGACTCGACTCGATCAGATAAACTTGATTGATGAGAAGAGACTTGCGGCTGTTTGTCATGGACAGATATATCAGAAGCGCATGACCCAGGCATTTAACAAAAGAGTCAAGAGACAGGTGTATCAAATTGGCGACTTGGTGGTAAAGCGCATCACTCTACCACTTCAAGAGACAGGTGTATCAAATTGGCGATTTGGTGGTAAAGCGCATCACTCTACCACAAGGTGATCCCAAGGGCAAATGGATTCCCACGTACGAAGGGCCGTTTGTAGTTAAGAAGGTATTCTCTGGTGGAGCCATGATACTAGCTACAATGGACGGCGAAGACTTCCCGCATCCCGTGAACGCAGACATAGTCAAAAAATACTACGCATAAAAGAGACCTGCTAGGTCGACGTACCTAGGCAAAAGTAAGGGCATCCCGGCGAACCAAAAAGGTTCGGGCAAAAATTAGGGATAAACATAAAAAATGTGCACCCGGCAAGTCGAAAACCTGAAAAGGCGGCTTGGGCAAAAAGGGGTATCCTGGTGGATTGAAAACCTGAAAAGGCGGTCCAGGCAAAAATTAGGGATTAAAGCGTATGACTATGTCCCGTTCTCAGACAGCTTCAACCAAGTTCAAGGGACTGAACAAGCCAATCACTTCTATCCAACAACAGGAGATGAGATGCTTGAAGACATAATGACAGTAGTGGAATTAGAATCGATAGGACTTTTTCTGCATAGCTTTCTCTTTGTTTGCCTGACGATTTCCTCTTACTAGGATTTCTATCTCCTTGTACACAAATTGCCTGTTTATAGGCCCTCTTTCAAATCAATATAATTTTGTTGAAGGTGAGAAAAACAAGAAAGGGGGGGTTTGAATTGTTTGGAAAAATAAGCGCTTTTTAAAATGAAAATCACACAAGGATTTTATACTGGTTCGCTTATAACACAAAGCTACTCCAGTCCACCCGGCCAAGGTGATTTCGCCTTCAACAAGGACTTAATCCACTAATCTTGAAAGATTACAAACAACACCTAAGAGAGAAGAAAATCTCTTAGTCTTCTCAAGTCTACAGACCACACAAAGTCACTTGAGGAAATCAAACAAATAAAAGATACAAGATATGTAATCTAGAGTGCTTCTAAGAAAGCAAGTATTACAAACTTAAGAACAGATTTTTCACTTAATAAGCAAAAGCTTAGTGAAATTCTTTGAGAGCAAAGATGATTTTCTTGAGCGTGAAAATAATTCAGTATAGTTTTGGCTAGTTGATTTCTTTTTACTGAATGTTGATTGCAGCTCTATTTATATATGAGTTGAAGTAGTGGTTGAACTGGTGGATATTAGAAGGAGTTTACTCCATTCCATAAATAGCTTCTGCAGGAGACTTTTTCTTCTTGAAGTGACTACTTACCACAAGTAGTATTTTTCTTATTGGAATTGAAGATTAACGTCTCTTTCTCTATTTAGGAAATCTATTTGAAAATCTTTACTTGACTTGAACGTTACTTTTTCATGATTAGCAAATCCATAATCAGAGTATTTGTGTTTCTGGAGAATCTTGGAATCTTGCTTCTGATGTTGATCTCTTGAGAGTTCAGATGGCGCTGATAACTTTCAGAATATACAGATAACGTTTTTCCAGAGTCAGAGCTTCTAGACTTAACTTCATGTTCAGATGCTTCTGATACTTTGCAGTTTTGTCCAGAGTCAGAGCTTCTA
Source organism: Lathyrus oleraceus (assembly GCF_024323335.1). NCBI lineage: Eukaryota > Viridiplantae > Streptophyta > Magnoliopsida > Fabales > Fabaceae > Lathyrus > Lathyrus oleraceus. The sequence continues at coordinate 326,738,774 of NC_066580.1, forward strand.
GACTTTCTTGAACGAGCTTCCACTTCAGATGCTCCTAATACTCTAGAATTTGTATCTGATCTTGTTGTGCATCTGATGACATCATCAGATTCATTTCTTCTTTCTTTAGAACCCTGCACACTTAGAAACTTTTCGTTAGGGTGCCATTTTTGGTTTCATCCTTTGTTATCATCAAAATCAAGGAATCTGTTGTAGAACAATTTTGTTCTTACAATCTCCCCCTTTTTGATGATGACAAAACAACTTAAAATAGCAGATGAAACATGAATGAAATAAGATCAGATAGACAAAAGCTCCCCCTGAGTTAGTGCTAGGGAGTTCAGAAGTTCTTACCAGAGCTTTCCAAGTAATGAGATTTCTGAAAACTTTCTGCAATTTCTTAAATTTAATGTTAGAGCTATTTAATCAGAGCTATTTTTATCAGAGCTATTTCTACAATTGTTGCAGAGTGCTTAAGGTTTTTAGACAATTTTCATCAGAGCTATTTAATGATTTCTCCCCCTTTTTGTCAGAATCAAAAAGACATAGTAATAAAAATTGAATTAAAGAGAAAAACATTTCATTAAAAATAGAAACACAAAGCATCAGATTCAAAAAGATCAAGAATAAAACATCAGATCCAAAAAGATGACAGAAGCAAAAACAACAAAAAGGCAAGCAAAACATAAAATCCTAAGTGCCTAAGGGTTCTGAGGCAATTTCTGCAGGATCATGGCAAGCATCTTCTGGATGTTCTCATTGACCGTATCTTGCTTGTCCATTCTGTCTCGGAGGATGTTCTGATCTTCCTTAAGGTCCTTCAGAGTCTGAAGGATCATGGGAACAGCAGTTGAAGACTCCCCCTGAGTCAGAGCCTGCTGGGCTTCAGCTTCTGCAGCAGCTTGAGCTTCTGCATTTGCCAGAGCCTTAGCTTCAGCTTCTTGTTGCCTTAGGATTTCTGCTTCCTGAGCAATTCTTTCCTCTTCTATTCTTCTTGCTTCTTCTGCTTCTCTAGCCAACCTCTCTTCCTCAAGCCTTCTGGCTTCAGCTTCTCTGGCAAGTCTCTCCTGGAGTCTTGCCTCAGCATCTCTGATGTAGTCATTTCTGACTTGTTCAGAGATACTCTTCAGCCTAAAAGACTCAGATGTCATCCAGCCAATGACTCTGTTCCAGTGTGTCCTTACAGATTTAGGATCATCACTGATTTCAGAGTTTGTGACTAGAGAATCAATCTTTTGAGCTGAAGCCTCTGCAATCATAAAGATGGCTTCCTTAAGGGTAGGTTTAGAAAGCTCAGGTTCAGGTTCTGGTTCAGAGGTATGAGGTGGAGGGCTGAGATTTAAGGTTTGAGGTTCAGATTCTGACTCAGGTTGGGATTCAGAATCTGCTTCTGGTTGAAGACTGGGGGATGAAGCATAAAGTGGGTTTAAATCTAAAGGTTCGGATTCTGGTTCAGGGACAGCGGGAAGGATTGGTGGGTTGATATCAGAAGTGTGGTGATCAGATGGTTGAATTTCAGAGGGTTGAGTTTCAGAGGGTATGGTGGTTGTTTGTTGTAGTGGTGAAGTTATTTCAGGTTCTGTGGTTTGTGTTTGTTGTGAAGCAAGTCTGTGAGCATAAAGTGTGGCTATGGTAGGGGATTCTGGATCAGAAAAGTCAGGGTCAGAAGAGAGGGAAACATGAGGAGGTGATTCAGGTTCAAAGGATGAAGAAGAAGAGGTGCTTTGATGAGTTTGTGCAGGTTGAGAGGGAGGAATGAAAGTTCTAGCTATGTTTAGAACTGGTGTAGGTTGGGAGGTTCTGGTGATTGAGGGTGAAATGTCGGAGGTTGTATAAATGGTTTGAGAGGAGAGAGGTTTAGAAGAAGCCATCAAAAATTCAGAGGTAGCAGGAGGAACAGACTTACCAGTAGAAAATTGCAGAGGAGCTGAAGATCCACTTCCAGAAGCTCCTTCAAATCTGGCTTTCTTTGCTGGTGGTGCTATCTTCTTCTCAGAAATACCTCTCTTGTATCTGACTAAATCTTCTTCAGAGTCCAGACAGTCATCGAGGCTGAAATCAGAGACATCAATACCTTCTTCCAGCAGACGATGAAGATAGAGAGCAACAGCGTCTCTGGGCTCATTCTTGAAGAATCTGGCCAGGCCATGAGGCATCTTCCTCTGATCTTTCAAGCTATTCCAGGTTGTATCCAGAGTTGGCTTGACTTGTATTTTCTTGATTATCCCCATACTCTTGAGGTTTCTGGCATTCAGAGGCTTCCCCACATCAATTGCCAGATCATCCATACATCTGGTCTTTTCCAGATCGTCTACTAGTCCATGCTCAATGAAGATGTCAGATAGCAATCTTCCCAGAGGAATGTAGGATCTGGGCTTCATGTTATTCCTGGTTTCTCTGACTGAATCTCTCAGATATCTGAACAGGAGAGCAGGGAGGTTGATCTTCACACCTTTCTGGATGCAGTACAGAATGCATTTCTGGTCTGCATTAATGTAATCAGAAGAGTTGGAGGCTGGACGATGGTGGATAGTTCCCAGAATAATCTTCAGCCACACTCTGAGGTTTTGGTATAGCTCCTTGTTCTTAGAGGGGTTTCCTTCAACATTGGGTTTGAAGATAGTTGGGTTTATCACATCTGTGATACGCTTTGACCTAGGAGGGATATTGTAAATCCTTTTTCCTCCACAACTTTCCATATTCAACAGAGAGGCAATGGACGCTTCTGTAATAACAATCTTCACTCCCAGAACGAATGAGACGATGAAGTTGTCGTCTGCATCTGCATGTCTCCAGAACTCTTTGACCAAAAGAGGGTAGATTGGACCATACAATCTTTGGAAATAGTTCTCCCACCCTTGTTGATGCAGTTCTCCAGTTAGATCAACGCCATTTCTTCTTAGGTTGTCGAAATCAACCAATGATTCACACAATACATCCAAACCTTCAAAGGGAGTTGAAAGGTTTATGTGGCGTTCACGGTTAAGAACGTGAGGTTCTTTGTAAACAGGGGTTATGGTGACGCCGGTAACAGTAGGAGTTTGAGTGTTTGAGGTTTGGGGATTAGAACTGGATTCCATCTGTTGAGAGAAGTTAAAAACTTCTTGTTGTTGAGCATCCATGAAGAAGAAAAAGATGAAGATTGAAGAACTTGCAGAGAATGCTGAGAGAAGGGTTTAGGGTTTTAGAGTGAGTGAAAGTGATAAGTGTGTGAAGTGTGAGAAAAGTGTTTATATACCTAAGTTCAAACACATGCAAAACGACACACATTCCAGCGTTAGCACAAAAATCAAAATAGCACGTTTGGGGGGAAAAATGATTACAGCTAATAAATGAATGTCTAATCCCAACAGTACGCACACTGCTCTAGGAGATTTCAAACGTTCTGACCTTTGATTTCTTTTGACAGCTGTCTAGAAGTTCTAGGGTTAGACGTTTGAAGTTCCACGTGTTGATGTATCTGATCTTCAGGAATACCAAAGGGTTGGTTTCTGAAGATTTCTAACTCAGATATCTTCTTAACTTGTAGAAGTATCAGAGTCAGAGGCAGAAGTGTATTTGTTTTTATCAGAGTCTCATTTTACATGTTCAGAGCCAAATTTTACTCAGGGCAATTTTTAATGTTCAGATTTTCTAATATAAAAAGAAATCTATCTTCAGCTAGAGGCTTAGTAAAGATATCTGCCCATTGATGTTCTGTATCAATGAACTTCAATGTTACTATCCCTTTCTGAACATAGTCTCTGATAAAATGATGTTTTATTTCTATGTGTTTGGCTCTGGAATGTAGAATGGGATTCTTACTTAAACAAATAGCAGCAATATTATCACAAAAGATAGGAATGTTACTCTCAAATATCTGAAGATCTTCTAGCTGATGCTTCATCCAGAGCATCTGAGTTGTGCACAGTGATGCTGAGATGTATTCTGCTTCTGCAGTTGATAGAGCGATAGTTGACTGTCTTTTGCTAGCCCAGGAGATTAGATTGTTTCCCAGAAGCTGGCAATTTCCAGAAGTGCTTTTTCGTTCTATTCTATCTCCTGCATAATCTGCATCACAATAACCAGAAAGCCTATACTCTGATGTTTTCTCATACATCAGGCCCAGGTTAGGAGTTCCTTTCAGATACTTAAGAATTCTCTTAACAGCTGTTAAATGAGATTCTCTAGGATCTGATTGGAATCTGGCACAAAGACAGACGCTAAAGAGAATATCAGGACGAGTAGCAGTCAGATAGAGAAGAGAGCCTATCATACCTCGATAGAGCTTCTGACAAACCTTGTTGCTTACCTCTTCCTTTTCCAGAATGCAAGTTGGGTGCATAGGAGTTTTTGCAGAGTTGCATTCAGTCATGTCAAACTTCTTCAGAACGTCTTTAATGTATTTACTTTGATGGACGTACGTGACTTCTGGAGTTTGATTAATTTGAATTCCCAGAAAGAACTTTAGTTCTTGCATTAGACTCATTTCAAATTCTGCCTGCATTAACTTAGAAAATTCTTGGCAAACAGAGATATTAGCAGAACCAAAAATAATATCATCAACATAAATTTGGCATATCATGAGATCATTATTAAGGTTTTTACAAAGAGTGTAGAATCAACTTTCCCTCTGATAAAATTTTGTTCCAGAAGAAAATTGCTTAAGCGTTCATACCAAGCTCTGGGAGCTTGTTTAAGTCCATATAAGGATTTCTTAAGTTTAAAAACATGTTCTGGAAAATTTGAGTTTTCAAAGCCTGGAGGTTGGTTGACATACACTTCTTCTGATATATAACCATTAAGAAATGCACTCTTGACATCCATTTGGTATAATTTGATAGAATGATTAATAGCAAAAGATACAAGAAGACGAATAGATTCTAACCTCGCGACTGGAGCAAAGGTTTCATTATAATCAATACCTTCTTGTTGACTATAACCTTGAGCTACCAGTCGAGCCTTGTTTCTGACAACTTCTCCTTTCTCGTTCAGCTTGTTTCTGAAAACCCATCTGGTTCCAATGACATGAGTGCCTCTGGGTTTAGGAACGAGATCCCAGACATCATTCTTGGAGAATTGATCTAACTCTTCTTGCATAGCTGCCACCCAATCGTTATCTTGAAGAGCTTCATCACAGGACGTAGGCTCAATCAGAGACACTAGTCCCAGAGGAATATCTTCAGAAGTTCTGAAGGTAGATCTGGTTCTAACAGGTTCATCTTTGTTTCCCAAAATCAAATCTTCAGATACGTTAATACGACTTTTAACTTTCCTTGGAATTTCTGGAGATTTAATTTCTTCAGAGTCTGGAGTGACAGTTGCTTCTGGAGTTTTCTCAGATTCTACAAGAGTGATTTCCAAATCTGCAAACTTTTCAACTAGCTTTGACTTTTCAGGGTCAAGCTTATCATCAAATCTGACATGAATTGATTCCTCCACAATTTTGGTTTCTGTGTTGTATACTCTATAGCCTTTAGAGCGTTCTGAGTATCCTAACATAATACCTTTCTGTGCTTTGGAATCAAACTTGTTCAGATGTTCTTTAGTATTTAATATAAAACAAGAGCATCCAAAAGGATGAAAATATGAGATGTTGGGTTTTCTTCCTTTACACAGTTCATAGGGAGTCTTTTCTAGAATAGGTCTTATAGAGATTCTATTCTGAATATAACACGCTGTATTTATAGCTTCTGCCCAAAAGTGCTTTGCTACATTTGTTTCATTGATCATGGTTCTGGCCATCTCTTGGAGTGTCCTATTCTTCCTCTCTACAACTCCATTTTGTTGTGGAGTTCTAGGGCAGGAGAAATCATGGGATATTCCATTAGAATCAAATAATTCTTCAAAATCTTTATTTTCAAATTCTCCACCATGATCACTTCTGACTCTAACAATTTTAGAGTCAAATTCTTTTTGCACTTTGGAATAGAAACTGGTGAATACAGAGTGAGACTCACTCTTGTGCTTTAGGAATTTTACCCATGTCCAGCGACTGTAATCATCAACGATGACTAGTCCATACTTCTTTCCATTAACTGATGCTGTTTTCACAGGACCAAATAAGTCAATGTGAAGAAGTTCCAGAGGCTTGGAGGTAGAAACAACATTTTTCTTTTTAAAGGATGTTTTAGAAAATTTTCCTTTCTGACAAGCTTCACACAGAGCATCTGAAGAAAACTTCAGTTTAGGTAAGCCTCTGACTAACTCAAGTTTAGTTAGCTGAGAAAGTTTTCTCATGCTAATGTGGCCTAAGCGTCTATGCCATACCCATTGCTCTTCGTGAACTGACATTAAACATTTAACATTTTGATCTTTTAAATCAGAAAGATTTATTTTATAAATGTTGTTTTTCCTCTTGCCTGTGAAAAGGACAGAGCCATCGTTCTGATTAATGGCTTTACATGTTTTTTGATTGAAGATTACATCATAACCGTTATCACTTAATTGACTTATGGATAACAAGTTATGCATTAATCCTTCTACATAAAGAACATCAGATATAGAGGGAAGAGTACCATTACCAATAGTTCCGGAGCCTCTGATCCTTCCTTTCTGATCTCCTTCGAAGCCTACAAATCCAGCGTCTTTAAGTTCCAGACTTTGGAACATAGACTTTCTTCCCGTCATATGTCGCGAGCATCCAGAGTCCAGGTACCATGACTGGTGTCTGAACTTTGCTGCATAGGATGTCTGCAACATAGATAATCTTATCTTTCGGTACCCAGAATCTCTTGGGTCCTTTTAGATTAGTTTTCCCAGAGTTTCTTACAACTTTGGGTCTTCTAGCATTTTTAAATTTGTGTTCTTGTGTGTGTGTGTAGTGATATGAAAAAGGAGATTTAATTTTATCACTTGCAGAAGTTTTATCTTCATTAGGATCATACCCAATTCCCCTTTTATTGTTCTGACTTACTCCATAAATCATGGATGCCATAATACTCCTATCTATTCCATTCTTCAGAAATTCTTGAAAGGCTTCTTCATATTTGTAAATCATTTTATTTGAAATTTGTGGTGCTTGAGATAACGTTTCTTCTAATTTTATTTTTGCTTCATCTCTTTCTAACATTAAAGATTTGATTGTATCTTCTTGTGATAGAATTGTTATCTCAAGTTCACTACACTCTTCAAATTTTGCTTTAAGACAGCCTTTAACGTTTTTAAACTTTTGTTTTAATTTCTGATAAGAAGTAAGAGTTTCTGACAAACATGATTCTAAGTCAGATCTAGAAAGTTCAGAAAATACCTCTTCAGATTCTTCGTCTGAACAGCTGGATGTGGTAGCCATAAGTGCTACGTTGGCTTGTTCATCAGAGTCAGATTCTGATGATCCAGATTCACTGTCATCCCAGGTAGCCATCAGTCCTTTCTTTGTTCTGAAGGTGTTTTTCTTGAAGCTTTCTTTCCTAGGGTTGTCCTTCTTCAACTTGGGGCATTCATTTCTGTAATGACCTGTTTCTTTACATTCATAACAGGTAATATCTTTGTTAGCTTTACCTTTTGAAGTTGACTCTGATCTATCCCCTCTGGGTCTTGGTCTTCTGAAGTTGTTGTTCCTCTTTTTCCAGAGTTGCTTGACTCTTCTGGTTAGTAGGGACAACTCTTCTTCGTCATCAGAGTCTTCTGGTTCAGAATCGTCAGTATCTTCAGTTTCCGCCTGGAGAGCTTTGGTTCTGTCAGGCTTCCGTCTTTCAGATCTGGACTTAAGCGCTACGGACTTGTTCCTTTTCTGAGGCTCATCCTCCTCTAGTTCTATCTCATGGCTTCTGAGAGAACTAACAAGTTCTTCAAGGCTGATATTGTTCAGATCCTTTGACAGCTTTAGAGCAGTAACCATAGGTCTCCATTTCTTTGGCAGACTTCTGACTATCTTCTTAACATGATCTGCAGTCGTGTATCCTTTGTCCAACACTTTAAGACCTGCAATAAGAGTTTGAAATCTAGAAAACATAGCCTCTATGGCTTCGTCATCTTCCATTTTGAAGGCTTCATATTTCTGGATAAGCGCCAGAGCCTTCGTCTCCTTGACTTGGGAGTTTCCTTCATGGGTCATCTTCAGAGAGTCAAGTATATCTTTGGCTGTCTCTCTGTTGGTGATTTTTTCATATTCGTTGTATGATATAGCATTTAGAAGTATTGTTCTGGCCTTGTGGTGATTTTTGAAGTCACGTTTCTGATCTTCTGACATTTTGCTTCTGGGAACTTCAGCTCCATTTAAGACTGGAGGTTTGTATCCATCTGTGACAATGTCCCAGAGGTCAGCATCATAACCCAGAAAGAAACTTTCGATTCTGTCTTTCCAGTAATCAAATTTTTCTCCATCAAAAACAGGAGGCTTGGCATTGTAAGAATCTCTTTCATTTGAGTGGGCCATTGTTTTTCTCGTACTGGATCTCTCTACACGGTTAAGTGTTTGATTAGAAAATCAATAACAGAGCCGAAGCTCTGATACCAATTGAAGGTGAGAAAAACAAGAAAGGGGGGGTTTGAATTGTTTGGAAAAATAAGCGCTTTTTAAAATGAAAATCACACAAGGATTTTATACTGGTTCGCTTATAACACAAAGCTACTCCAGTCCACCCGGCCAAGGTGATTTCGCCTTCAACAAGGACTTAATCCACTAATCTTGAAAGATTACAAACAACACCTAAGAGAGAAGAAAATCTCTTAGTCTTCTCAAGTCTACAGACCACACAAAGTCACTTGAGGAAATCAAACAAATAAAAGATACAAGATATGTAATCTAGAGTGCTTCTAAGAAAGCAAGTATTACAAACTTAAGAACAGATTTTTCACTTAATAAGCAAAAGCTTAGTGAAATTCTTTGAGAGCAAAGATGATTTTCTTGAGCGTGAAAATAATTCAGTATAGTTTTGGCTAGTTGATTTCTTTTTACTGAATGTTGATTGCAGCTCTATTTATATATGAGTTGAAGTAGTGGTTGAACTGGTGGATATTAGAAGGAGTTTACTCCATTCCATAAATAGCTTCTGCAGGAGACTTTTTCTTCTTGAAGTGACTACTTACCACAAGTAGTATTTTTCTTATTGGAATTGAAGATTAACGTCTCTTTCTCTATTTAGGAAATCTATTTGAAAATCTTTACTTGACTTGAACGTTACTTTTTCATGATTAGCAAATCCATAATCAGAGTATTTGTGTTTCTGGAGAATCTTGGAATCTTGCTTCTGATGTTGATCTCTTGAGAGTTCAGATGGCGCTGATAACTTTCAGAATATACAGATAACGTTTTTCCAGAGTCAGAGCTTCTAGACTTAACTTCATGTTCAGATGCTTCTGATACTTTGCAGTTTTGTCCAGAGTCAGAGCTTCTAGACTTTCTTGAACGAGCTTCCACTTCAGATGCTCCTAATACTCTAGAATTTGTATCTGATCTTGTTGTGCATCTGATGACATCATCAGATTCATTTCTTCTTTCTTTAGAACCCTGCACACTTAGAAACTTTTCGTTAGGGTGCCATTTTTGGTTTCATCCTTTGTTATCATCAAAATCAAGGAATCTGTTGTAGAACAATTTTGTTCTTACAATCTCCCCCTTTTTGATGATGACAAAACAACTTAAAATAGCAGATGAAACATGAATGAAATAAGATCAGATAGACAAAAGCTCCCCCTGAGTTAGTGCTAGGGAGTTCAGAAGTTCTTACCAGAGCTTTCCAAGTAATGAGATTTCTGAAAACTTTATGCAATTTCTTAAATTTAATGTTAGAGCTATTTAATCAGAGCTATTTTTATCAGAGCTATTTCTACAATTGTTGCAGAGTGCTTAAGGTTTTTAGACAATTTTCATCAGAGCTATTTAATGATTTCTCCCCCTTTTTGTCAGAATCAAAAAGACATAGTAATAAAAATTGAATTAAAGAGAAAAACATTTCATTAAAAATAGAAACACAAAGCATCAGATTCAAAAAGATCAAGAATAAAACATCAGATCCAAAAAGATGACAGAAGCAAAAACAACAAAAAGGCAAGCAAAACATAAAATCCTAAGTGCCTAAGGGTTCTGAGGCAATTTCTGCAGGATCATGGCAAGCATCTTCTGGATGTTCTCATTGACCGTATCTTGCTTGTCCATTCTGTCTCGGAGGATGTTCTGATCTTCCTTAAGGTCCTTCAGAGTCTGAAGGATCATGGGAACAGCAGTTGAAGACTCCCCCTGAGTCAGAGCCTGCTGGGCTTCAGCTTCTGCAGCAGCTTGAGCTTCTGCATTTGCCAGAGCCTTAGCTTCAGCTTCTTGTTGCCTTAGGATTTCTGCTTCCTGAGCAATTCTTTCCTCTTCTATTCTTCTTGCTTCTTCTGCTTCTCTAGCCAACCTCTCTTCCTCAAGCCTTCTGGCTTCAGCTTCTCTGGCAAGTCTCTCCTGGAGTCTTGCCTCAGCATCTCTGATGTAGTCATTTCTGACTTGTTCAGAGATACTCTTCAGCCTAAAAGACTCAGATGTCATCCAGCCAATGACTCTGTTCCAGTGTGTCCTTACAGATTTAGGATCATCACTGATTTCAGAGTTTGTGACTAGAGAATCAATCTTTTGAGCTGAAGCCTCTGCAATCATAAAGATGGCTTCCTTAAGGGTAGGTTTAGAAAGCTCAGGTTCAGGTTCTGGTTCAGAGGTATGAGGTGGAGGGCTGAGATTTAAGGTTTGAGGTTCAGATTCTGACTCAGGTTGGGATTCAGAATCTGCTTCTGGTTGAAGACTGGGGGATGAAGCATAAAGTGGGTTTAAATCTAAAGGTTCGGATTCTGGTTCAGGGACAGCGGGAAGGATTGGTGGGTTGATATCAGAAGTGTGGTGATCAGATGGTTGAATTTCAGAGGGTTGAGTTTCAGAGGGTATGGTGGTTGTTTGTTGTAGTGGTGAAGTTATTTCAGGTTCTGTGGTTTGTGTTTGTTGTGAAGCAAGTCTGTGAGCATAAAGTGTGGCTATGGTAGGGGATTCTGGATCAGAAAAGTCAGGGTCAGAAGAGAGGGAAACATGAGGAGGTGATTCAGGTTCAAAGGATGAAGAAGAAGAGGTGCTTTGATGAGTTTGTGCAGGTTGAGAGGGAGGAATGAAAGTTCTAGCTATGTTTAGAACTGGTGTAGGTTGGGAGGTTCTGGTGATTGAGGGTGAAATGTCGGAGGTTGTATAAATGGTTTGAGAGGAGAGAGGTTTAGAAGAAGCCATCAAAAATTCAGAGGTAGCAGGAGGAACAGACTTACCAGTAGAAAATTGCAGAGGAGCTGAAGATCCACTTCCAGAAGCTCCTTCAAATCTGGCTTTCTTTGCTGGTGGTGCTATCTTCTTCTCAGAAATACCTCTCTTGTATCTGACTAAATCTTCTTCAGAGTCCAGACAGTCATCGAGGCTGAAATCAGAGACATCAATACCTTCTTCCAGCAGACGATGAAGATAGAGAGCAACAGCGTCTCTGGGCTCATTCTTGAAGAATCTGGCCAGGCCATGAGGCATCTTCCTCTGATCTTTCAAGCTATTCCAGGTTGTATCCAGAGTTGGCTTGACTTGTATTTTCTTGATTATCCCCATACTCTTGAGGTTTCTGGCATTCAGAGGCTTCCCCACATCAATTGCCAGATCATCCATACATCTGGTCTTTTCCAGATCGTCTACTAGTCCATGCTCAATGAAGATGTCAGATAGCAATCTTCCCAGAGGAATGTAGGATCTGGGCTTCATGTTATTCCTGGTTTCTCTGACTGAATCTCTCAGATATCTGAACAGGAGAGCAGGGAGGTTGATCTTCACACCTTTCTGGATGCAGTACAGAATGCATTTCTGGTCTGCATTAATGTAATCAGAAGAGTTGGAGGCTGGACGATGGTGGATAGTTCCCAGAATAATCTTCAGCCACACTCTGAGGTTCTGGTATAGCTCCTTGTTCTTAGAGGGGTTTCCTTCAACATTGGGTTTGAAGATAGTTGGGTTTATCACATCTGTGATACGCTTTGACCTAGGAGGGATATTGTAAATCCTTTTCCTCCACAACTTTCCATATTCAACAGAGAGGCAATGGACGCTTCTGTAATAACAATCTTCACTCCCAGAACGAATGAGACGATGAAGTTGTCGTCTGCATCTGCATGTCTCCAGAACTCTTTGACCAAAAGAGGGTAGATTGGACCATACAATCTTTGGAAATAGTTCTCCCACCCTTGTTGATGCAGTTCTCCAGTTAGATCAACGCCATTTCTTCTTAGGTTGTCGAAATCAACCAATGATTCACACAATACATCCAAACCTTCAAAGGGAGTTGAAAGGTTTATGTGGCGTTCACGGTTAAGAACGTGAGGTTCTTTGTAAACAGGGGTTATGGTGACGCCGGTAACAGTAGGAGTTTGAGTGTTTGAGGTTTGGGGATTAGAACTGGATTCCATCTGTTGAGAGAAGTTAAAAACTTCATGTTGTTGAGCATCCATGAAGAAGAAAAAGATGAAGATTGAAGAACTTGCAGAGAATGCTGAGAGAAGGGTTTAGGGTTTTAGAGTGAGTGAAAGTGATAAGTGTGTGAAGTGTGAGAAAAGTGTTTATATACCTAAGTTCAAACACATGCAAAACGACACACATTCCAGCGTTAGCACAAAAATCAAAATAGCACGTTTGGGGGGAAAAATGATTACAGCTAATAAATGAATGTCTAATCCCAACAGTACGCACACTGCTCTAGGAGATTTCAAACGTTCTGACCTTTGATTTCTTTTGACAGCTGTCTAGAAGTTCTAGGGTTAGACGTTTGAAGTTCCACGTGTTGATGTATCTGATCTTCAGGAATACCAAAGGGTTGGTTTCTGAAGATTTCTAACTCAGATATCTTCTTAACTTGTAGAAGTATCAGAGTCAGAGGCAGAAGTGTATTTGTTTTTATCAGAGTCTCATTTTACATGTTCAGAGCCAAATTTTACTCAGGGCAATTTTTAATGTTCAGATTTTCTAATATAAAAAGAAATCTATCTTCAGCTAGAGGCTTAGTAAAGATATCTGCCCATTGATGTTCTGTATCAATGAACTTCAATGTTACTATCCCTTTCTGAACATAGTCTCTGATAAAATGATGTTTTATTTCTATGTGTTTGGCTCTGGAATGTAGAATGGGATTCTTACTTAAACAAATAGCAGCAATATTATCACAAAAGATAGGAATGTTACTCTCAAATATCTGAAGATCTTCTAGCTGATGCTTCATCCAGAGCATCTGAGTTGTGCACAGTGATGCTGAGATGTATTCTGCTTCTACAGTTGATAGAGCGATAGTTGACTGTCTTTTGCTAGCCCAGGAGATTAGATTGTTTCCCAGAAGCTGGCAATTTCCAGAAGTGCTTTTTCGTTCTATTCTATCTCCTGCATAATCTGCATCACAATAACCAGAAAGCCTATACTCTGATGTTTTCTCATACATCAGGCCCAGGTTAGGAGTTCCTTTCAGATACTTAAGAATTCTCTTAACAGCTGTTAAATGAGATTCTCTAGGATCTGATTGGAATCTGGCACAAAGACAGACGCTAAAGAGAATATCAGGACGAGTAGCAGTCAGATAGAGAAGAGAGCCTATCATACCTCGATAGAGCTTCTGACAAACCTTGTTGCTTACCTCTTCCTTTTCCAGAATGCAAGTTGGGTGCATAGGAGTTTTTGCAGAGTTGCATTCAGTCATGTCAAACTTCTTCAGAACGTCTTTAATGTATTTACTTTGATGGACGTACGTGACTTCTGGAGTTTGATTAATTTGAATTCCCAGAAAGAACTTTAGTTCTTGCATTAGACTCATTTCAAATTCTGCCTGCATTAACTTAGAAAATTCTTGGCAAACAGAGATATTAGCAGAACCAAAAATAATATCATCAACATAAATTTGGCATATCATGAGATCATTATTAAGGTTTTTACAGAAGAGTGTAGAATCAACTTTCCCTCTGATAAAATTTTGTTCCAGAAGAAAATTGCTTAAGCGTTCATACCAAGCTCTGGGAGCTTGTTTAAGTCCATATAAGGATTTCTTAAGTTTAAAAACATGTTCTGGAAAATTTGAGTTTTCAAAGCCTGGAGGTTGGTTGACATACACTTCTTCTGATATATAACCATTAAGAAATGCACTCTTGACATCCATTTGGTATAATTTGATAGAATGATTAATAGCAAAAGATACAAGAAGACGAATAGATTCTAACCTCGCGACTGGAGCAAAGGTTTCATTATAATCAATACCTTCTTGTTGACTATAACCTTGAGCTACCAGTCGAGCCTTGTTTCTGACAACTTCTCCTTTCTCGTTCAGCTTGTTTCTGAAAACCCATCTGGTTCCAATGACATGAGTGCCTCTGGGTTTAGGAACGAGATCCCAGACATCATTCTTGGAGAATTGATCTAACTCTTCTTGCATAGCTGCCACCCAATCGTTATCTTGAAGAGCTTCATCACAGGACGTAGGCTCAATCAGAGACACTAGTCCCAGAGGAATATCTTCAGAAGTTCTGAAGGTAGATCTGGTTCTAACAGGTTCATCTTTGTTTCCCAAAATCAAATCTTCAGATACGTTAATACGACTTTTAACTTTCCTTGGAATTTCTGGAGATTTAATTTCTTCAGAGTCTGGAGTGACAGTTGCTTCTGGAGTTTTCTCAGATTCTACAAGAGTGATTTCCAAATCTGCAAACTTTTCAACTAGCTTTGACTTTTCAGGGTCAAGCTTATCATCAAATCTGACATGAATTGATTCCTCCACAATTTTGGTTTCTGTGTTGTATACTCTATAGCCTTTAGAGCGTTCTGAGTATCCTAACATAATACCTTTCTGTGCTTTGGAATCAAACTTGTTCAGATGTTCTTTAGTATTTAATATAAAACAAGAGCATCCAAAAGGATGAAAATATGAGATGTTGGGTTTTCTTCCTTTACACAGTTCATAGGGAGTCTTTTCTAGAATAGGTCTTATAGAGATTCTATTCTGAATATAACACGCTGTATTTATAGCTTCTGCCCAAAAGTGCTTTGCTACATTTGTTTCATTGATCATGGTTCTGGCCATCTCTTGGAGTGTCCTATTCTTCCTCTCTACAACTCCATTTTGTTGTGGAGTTCTAGGGCAGGAGAAATCATGGGATATTCCATTAGAATCAAATAATTCTTCAAAATCTTTATTTTCAAATTCTCCACCATGATCACTTCTGACTCTAACAATTTTAGAGTCAAATTCTTTTTGCACTTTGGAATAGAAACTGGTGAATACAGAGTGAGACTCACTCTTGTGCTTTAGGAATTTTACCCATGTCCAGCGACTGTAATCATCAACGATGACTAGTCCATACTTCTTTCCATTAACTGATGCTGTTTTCACAGGACCAAATAAGTCAATGTGAAGAAGTTCCAGAGGCTTGGAGGTAGAAACAACATTTTTCTTTTTAAAGGATGTTTTAGAAAATTTTCCTTTCTGACAAGCTTCACACAGAGCATCTGAAGAAAACTTCAGTTTAGGTAAGCCTCTGACTAACTCAAGTTTAGTTAGCTGAGAAAGTTTTCTCATGCTAATGTGGCCTAAGCGTCTATGCCATACCCATTGCTCTTCGTGAACTGACATTAAACATTTAACATTTTGATCTTTTAAATCAGAAAGATTTATTTTATAAATGTTGTTTTTCCTCTTGCCTGTGAAAAGGACAGAGCCATCGTTCTGATTAATGGCTTTACATGTTTTTTGATTGAAGATTACATCATAACCGTTATCACTTAATTGACTTATGGATAACAAGTTATGCATTAATCCTTCTACATAAAGAACATCAGATATAGAGGGAAGAGTACCATTACCAATAGTTCCGGAGCCTCTGATCCTTCCTTTCTGATCTCCTTCGAAGCCTACAAATCCAGCGTCTTTAAGTTCCAGACTTTGGAACATAGACTTTCTTCCCGTCATATGTCGCGAGCATCCAGAGTCCAGGTACCATGACTGGTGTCTGAACTTTGCTGCATAGGATATCTGCAACATAGATAATCTTATCTTTCGGTACCCAGAATCTCTTGGGTCCTTTTAGATTAGTTTTCCCAGAGTTTCTTACAACTTTGGGTCTTCTAGCATTTTTAAATTTGTGTTCTTGTGTGTGTGTGTAGTGATATGAAAAAGGAGATTTAATTTTATCACTTGCAGAAGTTTTATCTTCATTAGGATCATACCCAATTCCCCTTTTATTGTTCTGACTTACTCCATAAATCATGGATGCCATAATACTCCTATCTATTCCATTCTTCAGAAATTCTTGAAAGGCTTCTTCATATTTGTAAATCATTTTATTTGAAATTTGTGGTGCTTGAGATAACGTTTCTTCTAATTTTATTTTTGCTTCATCTCTTTCTAACATTAAAGATTTGATTGTATCTTCTTGTGATAGAATTGTTATCTCAAGTTCACTACACTCTTCAAATTTTGCTTTAAGACAGCCTTTAACGTTTTTAAACTTTTGTTTTAATTTCTGATAAGAAGTAAGAGTTTCTGACAAACATGATTCTAAGTCAGATCTAGAAAGTTCAGAAAATACCTCTTCAGATTCTTCGTCTGAACAGCTGGATGTGGTAGCCATAAGTGCTACGTTGGCTTGTTCATCAGAGTCAGATTCTGATGATCCAGATTCACTGTCATCCCAGGTAGCCATCAGTCCTTTCTTTGTTCTGAAGGTGTTTTTCTTGAAGCTTTCTTTCCTAGGGTTGTCCTTCTTCAACTTGGGGCATTCATTTCTGTAATGACCTGTTTCTTTACATTCATAACAGGTAATATCTTTGTTAGCTTTACCTTTTGAAGTTGACTCTGATCTATCCCCTCTGGGTCTTGGTCTTCTGAAGTTGTTGTTCCTCTTTTTCCAGAGTTGCTTGACTCTTCTGGTTAGTAGGGACAACTCTTCTTCGTCATCAGAGTCTTCTGGTTCAGAATCGTCAGTATCTTCAGTTTCCGCCTGGAGAGCTTTGGTTCTGTCAGGCTTCCGTCTTTCAGATCTGGACTTAAGCGCTACGGACTTGTTCCTTTTCTGAGGCTCATCCTCCTCTAGTTCTATCTCATGGCTTCTGAGAGAACTAACAAGTTCTTCAAGGCTGATATTGTTCAGATCCTTTGACAGCTTTAGAGCAGTAACCATAGGTCTCCATTTCTTTGGCAGACTTCTGACTATCTTCTTAACATGATCTGCAGTCGTGTATCCTTTGTCCAACACTTTAAGACCTGCAATAAGAGTTTGAAATCTAGAAAACATAGCCTCTATGGCTTCGTCATCTTCCATTTTGAAGGCTTCATATTTCTGGATAAGCGCCAGAGCCTTCGTCTCCTTGACTTGGGAGTTTCCTTCATGGGTCATCTTCAGAGAGTCAAGTATATCTTTGGCTGTCTCTCTGTTGGTGATTTTTTCATATTCGTTGTATGATATAGCATTTAGAAGTATTGTTCTGGCCTTGTGGTGATTTTTGAAGTCACGTTTCTGATCTTCTGACATTTTGCTTCTGGGAACTTCAGCTCCATTTAAGACTGGAGGTTTGTATCCATCTGTGACAATGTCCCAGAGGTCAGCATCATAACCCAGAAAGAAACTTTCGATTCTGTCTTTCCAGTAATCAAATTTTTCTCCATCAAAAACAGGAGGCTTGGCATTGTAAGAATCTCTTTCATTTGAGTGGGCCATTGTTTTTCTCGTACTGGATCTCTCTACACGGTTAAGTGTTTGATTAGAAAATCAATAACAGAGCCGGAGCTCTGATACCAATTGAAGGTGAGAAAAACAAGAAAGGGGGGGTTTGAATTGTTTGGAAAAATAAGCGCTTTTTAAAATGAAAATCACACAAGGATTTTATACTGGTTCGCTTATAACACAAAGCTACTCCAGTCCACCCGGCCAAGGTGATTTCGCCTTCAACAAGGACTTAATCCACTAATCTTGAAAGATTACAAACAACACCTAAGAGAGAAGAAAATCTCTTAGTCTTCTCAAGTCTACAGACCACACAAAGTCACTTGAGGAAATCAAACAAATAAAAGATACAAGATATGTAATCTAGAGTGCTTCTAAGAAAGCAAGTATTACAAACTTAAGAACAGATTTTTCACTTAATAAGCAAAAGCTTAGTGAAATTCTTTGAGAGCAAAGATGATTTTCTTGAGCGTGAAAATAATTCAGTATAGTTTTGGCTAGTTGATTTCTTTTTACTGAATGTTGATTGCAGCTCTATTTATATATGAGTTGAAGTAGTGGTTGAACTGGTGGATATTAGAAGGAGTTTACTCCATTCCATAAATAGCTTCTGCAGGAGACTTTTTCTTCTTGAAGTGACTACTTACCACAAGTAGTATTTTTCTTATTGGAATTGAAGATTAACGTCTCTTTCTCTGTTTAGGAAATCTATTTGAAAATCTTTACTTGACTTGAACGTTACTTTTTCATGATTAGCAAATCCATAATCAGAGTATTTGTGTTTCTGGAGAATCTTGGAATCTTGCTTCTGATGTTGATCTCTTGAGAGTTCAGATGGCGCTGATAACTTTCAGAATATACAGATAACGTTTTTCCAGAGTCAGAGCTTCTAGACTTAACTTCATGTTCAGATGCTTCTGATACTTTGTAGTTTTGTCCAGAGTCAGAGCTTCTAGACTTTCTTGAACGAGCTTCCACTTCAGATGCTCCTAATACTCTAGAATTTGTATCTGATCTTGTTGTGCATCTGATGACATCATCAGATTCATTTCTTCTTTCTTTAGAACCCTGCACACTTAGAAACTTTTCGTTAGGGTGCCATTTTTGGTTTCATCCTTTGTTATCATCAAAATCAAGGAATCTGTTGTAGAACAATTTTGTTCTTACATTTGTTTCCAAAAAGATGATTTCGTTTTTACTTTGTCTGCTTTGTTTGCGTAAACGTCCATTGATTTAATTTGAATTAATATATGCATTTGAATATGATCAATGTTTACCAAAAATGCGTGCATAAAATAGAAATAGCGATTACTACTAGACTTCAGGATCGAGGAGAAGGTCTAATCATGCTTTCCAATGAATCCGTTGCTAATCCTATCCCCCAGCAAAGCCAGTCATTCCCAGAAGAGAGTGGCATTACTAGACAACTGGGTCATCTCTTCCACCCCCAGCCAGGCTTCTGTTGAACATTTCTACCATCAATAGAAATCAAGCATCCCCGGCTAAGAAAGGGTCATCGATACCAGTATCTCCCAACCAGAAGATTGAGATTTGTTTTCCCCAGTAGAGTCCTCAGGAAGAACTTTTCAGATGCATAATTCATTCATTACATCATTTCACAGCATACGCATGCATACATCGTTCGCAGTTATTTTCGAAAGCATAAAACATCTCATGCATCATGACATGGCATGAAGCTAACTTTATTTTTCAGGTTAATTATTCCCCTGATACAGTCAAAACAAAGGTCCATTCAGACGGACATCCTCATCAATTACGTTCGGGATTCAACTACATCTTTCAGATATGCTCCATGTCAACATTCATTATGACATCCCCCTAATGGTGGCATCTTTAAGCCCACCCCAGATATTCATTGCAAATACAACATCTACAAATACGATCAGATACAGTCTAACGTACGGTTCATTCTGATTCAGCCCAACATATAACTCCTTCCACTCAGATACGATCTAACGGACGATCCATTCTGATCTTCAACTACTCCAACACGGTCTAATGTACGACCCAGTTGGACCTTCACTTCTCAGGTACTACCTAGCATACGGTCCATCCTGATTCATCTCAACATATGACTCCTTCAACTCAAATGCGATCTAACGTATGGTCCATTCTGGCCTTCAACAACTCCAATACGGTCTAACATACGACCCAGTTAGACCTTCGATCCCTCAGATGCTACCTAGCGTACGGTACATTTCTGAAGTGTAGTCTAGCGTACGACTACCCCTTTCATCAGATTCAGCCTAATGAACAACTCACTCTGGTATTCAGATGCGGTCTAGCGTATGATCCATTCTGATCCCTTATCCCCAGCAGCGTATAACACACTCTGACTCCCCAACGAAGTCGACAGCATAATGGATAACTCGTTATACGGGCTAGCGTATGACCCGGTACGACATCCATGTCTTCAGATATCGTCTAATGTACGACGCACTCTGAAGCTCTCATCATCAAATTCCCTAGATGGCATCTTTAAGCCCATCTCCATCAAGACTAACTAATTGACAAGTGCAAATTTTTGGGGCGTTCTAAGTGTTCAATAATCTTCCACCTCCAGACCACGAATGGCGTACATACCATTCTGACTCTCTCGGTTCAAGAATATTGAACAGGGGCAGCTGTCATACCCCAAAATTTGCCCATTAATATTTCAAGACATTTTTTCAGGGCACTCCGACTCATTTTTATGACACTGATCTTAAAGGAACGAAGGCCCAGCTCACGAATGACCCAAACTGGCCTGTTCGCTACACGCTCGCCTAGTGATAACATGAAATTATATCATATTTTAGGACTTAATTCAATTAAATTTTATCATTATTTATTTCAGTTCACTTTATATTGTTACGCGGTATTTTCTTCCTATTTGTCTCAGGTGGCTTATTTGGAAGCACAAGTAAAAATGGAGGAAAAGAGGTGCAAAAAGGAGAGAAAACGAACCAAATAGCAAAGCCCAGCCCAAAGTACAAGAACACAGGTGTTGCACCTGTGACGAGCGTCACAGAGGCTGTGACGAGCGTCACGCCTTGCACACCCCTGTGACGGACGTCACACATGGTGTGACGAACGTCACACCATTCCCCTACATTTTTGGCGCAAGGAACGCCTCAGAGACGTTGAGCGTTGAGGGAGTGTTGAGCCCTATATCCACGCCATGCTTTTATGCACGTTGAAGACCTTTTTGGCAGCGGAAGCGGTTACTGAAGCATATATAAATAGCTACTTGCAAAACCAAAAGGGGCCCCCGAAGCTTTTCCACATTTTTTCCTTTGCCGTTTTCGCTTTTGCATATTTTCTTTTCCAGCAGCTTAGGCATTGTTTTTCCTACGAGTTCTACACTATTTCCCTTGCAATTTCCTATTTCCTTTTTAGCATTTAGTTAATTCTTTTCGCACAATAGTTTCTACAACGGAAACTATTGTGTACCTTTTTACCGGATCTAACCTTACGTTAGGATCTAGTTTATTTCCTTCGTTTTAATTTGTTGTTTAGTTGAAGAATCCAAGAACAAATCCTACCGGCTTGTGGTGGAGTGTTCAGGACTACTGTTTAACTTATTCCGAGTAACCCTAAAGGAAACCCTGAAGGAAAAGCCGGCGACACCGCTCAATTCGATCCGATCGGCCAATTCAAGGTTGCAATTCAATTGCAAACAGGTTTGCGTTACTATCGCCGCTTTATGTTCCGAATTCACATGTGATACCATAATTGAATTCATAAATATATTTGAGGTTTTGCATGTGGACTTAAGTATGCCTGGATACCTTGAATTGTTGTAATGGATGCCGCTGTTTTTCGCTCTATTTTGATCTTTGCCCATCTGACCTGTTTTATTATAACCATGCTTTGTTTACCTGATACTATTACTGCTTTGGTGCAACTCTTGATTGCACCCCATTTGGTATTCTGACCTGTTTGCGGAATTTTGTAAGGGCTCACATACTCCCGAAGAAGGTGGCTTGCTAGGTATTCCACTTTATTTGAGGGATACCCTTATGGAGATGGATTCCGAACTAATTAATTTTAATGGGGAGATTCATCCTAATTGCCTAATTAATTTTAATGTGGAAATTCATCTTAAATACTTAATTGTAAAACATGGCCTTTGAATATGTGACCTTGGACCTCTCTTTGTTGCCTTACAGTATTACGGTATTACGGTCATGTCCCGCGAACGTGGGGATACACTTAGCAAAGACCCTTCGATTAAATCATCATAACATAAATCATAGTCCCTCGGATGTTGCCCTCGAATGATTTTGCCCCTCGATGACCCTTCGGTGTAGCCTACGGTTAAATGATGATCGTCCCTCTGAATGCTAAGGTATCCTTACAAATGTTGCCTTCAATGACCAAGCGATGACCCTACGATGTCCCTTTATATCCAGAGGATAAAATTACTTACTTCTCAATAGTAAGGACAGTTTTACCCTCCTCAGGATAGGAAATGCCCACAAAGACCTCAGATAGGTATAACTCTTAATTGCTGACTCACAACCTAAAACATTTTTCACACGTCACACTTGGTATACATTCACACTAGAATCATTACCAAGTTATACCTTTTCTAAACCGCTTTCAAAATCAAACGAGATAAACACTTTGTATACATTCATACGAGAATCATTACAAAGTTAAACTCTCTTTCAAACATTTTTTAAGCAATTCACCAACACTTTTCAGACAAAAATATAAGTGATCCAACAATTAAGAGCCCATGGATAACCATGGATACAAAGGGTGCTAACACCTTCCCTTTGTATAATGTACCTCCCGAACCTAAAATCTATTGAGGTCTTTCCTGTTCTTTTCCACCTTTCCTTATTGGATAAAAGAAAAGTCGGTGGCGACTCTTGCTATCCGCGACATTGCGATAAAAAGCAAAATACCCCAAGTCAGTTCACCGAATGACAAGGGGCAACCCCTTTCTCTCTTGTTTACGGCATGGAGGTTGTTCTCCCAGTAGAGGTGGAGATCCCATCAATGAGAGTCTTGATGGAAGCCAAGTTGACTGATGCTGAATGGATTCAGAGTCGTTATGACCAATTGAATTTGATTGAAGAGAAGCGGTTAACTGCCATGTGTCATGGTCAGTTATATCAGCAGAGAATGAAGAAAGCATTCGATAAGAAGGTCAAGCCTCGTGTGTTTCGAGAAGGTGACCTCGTGCTCAAGAAAGTTTTGTCTCTCGCGCCCGATTCCAGGGGCAAGTGGACTCCAAACTACGAGGGTCCATATGTTGTTAAAAGAGCCTTTTCAGGAGGAGCTTTGATGCTTACAACAATAGATGGGGAGGATTTCACTCGTCCTGTGAATTCAGATGCAGTCAAGAAATACTTTGCCTAAAAAAAAAGTATATGCAAATGAAAAAAAGAATAGCTCGCTAAGTTGAAAACCCGAAAGGGCGACTTAAGCAAAAATGAGCGTCTCGGTGGAGAACCTGCAAGGGTAATCCAGGCAAAAATTAGAGACTTGGAAAAAAAAGAGAGAATATTTGCATCCCGCTAGATTGAGTACCTCACTCTGGGGCAATCTAGGCAAAAATTAGGGATTTGGCAAGTAACTGCATCCTGACAAGATTTTCTGTTCCACAGCTGTCATTTCGTCAGAGGATTCTCGATTCGTCGTCAACTGAAGCTTCGAATACATCAAGATTCAAATTGGTAGAGAAAGGATCATTATGTTCAATGTGGCCCTCTTCCAATATATATCACTGATTTCAAATTTGTACTGATCTATGGAGTCTTGCCATTTGCAGGCTACCATTCCATCAAATGAATTTGAGCTTTTTATCCAATTATTTGCACTCTTATTTGTTTCAATTCGACAAATGTTTTGCATGTTTTTAATTGATAAAATATCATTGTTTTTATACCAAATAAATTTTTCAAAATTTGTTGTTTTAAACAAAGTGAATATTCATAATGTTGAAAGGATACTCAAAGAATATCTCAGTGCTCTCCCAAGGGTGGCATGATCTCCAACAGGTAAGACATTTGGTTCATATTCCTGGTTTGGTTGTATCTTCTTTCTCCAGATCTTGTGGTGGGGTTGTTCCCCAGCATAGTTGCAAGCAGAGTGTTGTTGAAGACTCAGTTTTCTCCAGCAGCAGTTTTCCCCAGTAGATTTGCTTATGTAGTTAGATTCTACTTGGATGATGTTATTCTCCTTCAGTGGGTTGTTCCCCGGATTTGTTTGGAGTTGCAAAGCTTTTTGTTTCTCAGTTGATGCTGAGATCCCCTGCGGATCTTCGAGATTTTCTCTTGTTCCCCAACAGATTCGTCTTGGTGGCTGTTTTGCCCGTTGTGACTTTCTGTACTCTGGTTGGGTTGTTTGCTGATCCAGCATTCAGAGATTTGGTGTACCCTGATATCTTTGATCCTCTGCTTCTCCAGCAGTACCCGCAGATCTATGCTTTATGGCATGTAGATCTCCGCAGATTGGCTTTCCAGTTGGTTTTTCCCTGGAAGTATAATACCGGGCGTTTGATTCCTGGACCTGTTTGTGTTAGATATGTCTGTTTTGTCAGCGTTCATCAAACATAAATCACGCATATTCATGCATATTCATAAACATTCAAATATTCATGTTGCATTTTTGCCATATATCTTTTGTTTGTTGTCTCCTGTTGGCGGTGTAGATCTCCTTTATAGATCTCCCTAGCAGATGTTAGGTGTTAAATCTCTCCATATAGAGTCAGCCCCATAAGCAGAAAAGGTCTATTGTCTTTCCTTCTGCAGTTCCCCACTGAGATATATCCTCGTGGATGACGGTTTCTTCCGTTTCCTCCCAACATATATATTGGGATGGATTTTCCTATTTGAGTTACATCCTCATTAGGACGTCTTTTGATTCAGTCTGTCTTTTCGGATTATTCCCGGATTGGCTATTTGTCAACTGTCTTGTGCTTCCCAGTGGGTTGTTCCCCAGCGGAGTTTTTCGGGCCTCTACCCTTATACCGGTAGTTGTAAGTCCTATTTTCCTTGCCCTTTTGATGGAATTGGTGGTTATATACCTTTTATTCCTCGGCAAGAATTGTTGGTTTTCTACCTAGTAGTCGGTAGTCGTAAATCCTATTTTTCCTACTCTCCAACAGAGTTTGTGGTTTGTTATAAACCTTATTTTTGGTTTCCCGTGCGGATTTGTGATTTGTTCTATCCCCACGCAGAGTTGTTGGTTTTCTACCCCGTATTCGGTAGATGTAAACCCTAATTCATAGTTATCCCCATCAGAGTATGGCTATTACCCCGTATTCGGTAGTCGTAAGTCCCATCTCTTTTCCCCTTACAGAGTAACCTTTGTGGTTCGTCCTGATTATAAGTGGATTTCTGTTGTTGTGGTTTTATCCCTAACAGAGTTGGTGTCTCCCTGTGGTGATTTTTATCCCCAGTTGAGTTTGTGGTCTTCTACCCCGTATTCGGTAGTTGTAAATCCTAGGTGTTGATTGTTTCTCCCCAGCGGAGTTTGTGCCTTGTGGTACAGTTGGATAATTGTCGGATGCTTGCAATTTATCCCCAGCGGGTCCCTTCACCGTTTGTCAGTGATTGCGTTCCCCGGATAGTTGATTGTCATCAATATATGCCCAGCTTGTCGTTGTGGATAATTGCTGTTTATGCAATTCATCCCCGGATCATTGATTCTCACCAGTGAATCCTCAGCAGATCGCCTTTCATTTACCCTCTTGTTGGTAATGTCTGTTGCTCCTTTTGATTGGTCATCATTATATACCTAGTTTGGTATCTCGATGCCTTTCTTTTCAGATTTTATCCTATAAACAACCTACAACCCGGTTAAGGATAATCTTCCTTTCGAGGTTATTATTCACGTTCTGACGGTAATGAATAATATATCTCATGCACTCTTCCGTCGAAGCCTTTCGTGTTTCCCTGGTCGAGTAAGATTCGTTATTTCCCTTTGCGGAATCGAATATTCTTTGTTGTTGGATAATTGCCGGATGCTTGCAATTTATCCTTTGAGTTGTCTTTCGTTTACCCGGATGCTTGGTATCGATTGTCTCTCTTTTTGGTTAGTCACCTATTATATACCTCGGTATCTCTGGTGTCTTTTCCTCTCGAGTGTATTATTCACGGTCTGCCGGTAATGAATAATATGTCTCATGCGCTCTTTGGTTGGAGTCCTTTGTTGATCTTCCCCAGTCGAGTAAGATTCGTATTCCTTGTGGAATCGAATGTCCATCCTATAAACAAGTCTGCTGTTCTAGCTTTCTTCAGGGTGATGAGTGTCTTGGAACACAAACCAATTCACGATTTCGGATTTTATCCTATAAAAAATCTACAACCCGGTTCAGGATAATCTACCATGTGAGTATATTATCCACGTTCTGACGGTAATGGATATTATATCTCGTTCGCTCTTGGGTCAATCTTTTGATTGTTTTCACCATCAGAGTAAGATTCGTATTCCTTGTGGAATCGAATGTCCGTCCTATAAACAAGTCTGCTGTCCTAGCTTTCTTCAGGATGATGAGTGTCTTGGAACACAAACCAATTCACGATTTCGGATCTTATCCTATAAACAACCTACAACCCGGTTCAGGATAATTTTCCATGCGAGTACATTATCTACGTTTTGGCGGCTATAGATAATATATCTCATGCACTCTTTTGTCGAACACTTTGTTTGTTTCCCCAACTGAGTAAGATTTGCATTCTTTGCAGAATCAAATGTCCATCCTATAAACAAGTTTGCTTTCGCTCTCTTCAGGATGATGAGTGTTTTGGCATATATACCAATTCACGCTTTGGTCGGTCACCTATTATATACCTCGGTATCCCTGGTGTTCCTTCCTTTCTGCTCCCTATTATGACCTCGGTCCCCTTGTGGAGTCAGGTTTTCCTGAGTTTATGTACCTTTTTCAGGTCTTTCTCAGATGTTTGGTTGATTGATATCTCTCACCCTTATACCGGTCTTAGATATTCATTCTTCCTGAGTTTGTTACCCTTATACCGGTAACACCTCCATTCTTTGGTGCTTCCTCAGTGGAGTTTCCTATTGCTTCTCCCCAGGAGTCAGCTTGTGTCTCTCCAATGGATGTTTTTCCTTTAGAATTTTCTTTTCCCCAGTGTGAGTTCCTTCACTCCCCAGTGAGGTCTCCAGTCTGATTTCTGTTACCCTAATCAGAGTCGTGTCTTGTTCACGCGGTGTCAGTTTTGTTTTTTTCCAACTTGAAGTCGTGACCTGCTCACGCATTCTTTTTGTTTTACTATCCCCAATAAGAGTCTTGTTAGAGTCTCTGTTCCTGGTGAGTGTATTACTCCGATGGATCGTCTTTTCTTCTGTGTGAACTGTATCCCCACAGAGTTTGTGTCTTTTGCATGCATACATCTGCATCATGAGGTCTCTTAGGGACCAAAATTTGTCTCATTACTGTTATTTAAGCCCATTCTACCGTGTCGAGATGAAGATTTCTAAACTTCACTTCTCCGGCTAGAATGACCTTAAATAGGGGCATCTGTAAGACCCCAATTTTGGCCCTAAGATCCCTCATGGCATCATATCATACCATATCATTGCCTCAAGGATCTTTGTGCACCTTTGCTTCCCTCCTAGTGGATGGGTTATCTTGTGAGTGTGGTTCTTGATCACCAAGCATGTTTTGCATTTGTATATCATTGCTTTTCATCTGTCTATTAACCAAAGGTACAAAAATATTGTCATCTAACCATGTTACTTGCAGATGAAGCAAATTAGGTCAAATCAGTCAAAGTCAGTCATTGAGATAGATGGTGGCCATTCTTGAAGAATTTGGGCACCATGATCATTCATCAAGAGTTCATATGGGTTGTGGCATCATTTTGGATCAAGATATCAAGTGGTAGGGGCTTGGAATTCATCAGAACATGGTTCAGTCAAGCAAAACCCTAGCAAAGTCAACTGAAGTCAACCTTGGTCAACTGTGCATTTAATCAGTGATTTGATGGGGGGAATTGGTTTGAGAGGTCTCATTCATGTCCATATAAGCCTCATATAACATGTCAAACATCCACATTGAAGAATTTGAAGTCAAACAAGAAATTTCCAAAAATAGAAAGTTGACCTGTAATTGGAATTTGCCAAAAATGGAAAGTTCTTCTCCCCAAACTTACATCATCATACAAGCTTCAAATGAATTTTTGTCCAACATGAAAGTTGAAGATCTTGTTCTCCCATTTTCAAAAAGTCCAAGAACACTCATTTATCATGTGTGGTTGTCAAGTTATGATCAAATCATTCTCAAAAAATTTTGAACTTCAAAGTGGCATATCTTCCAAACCATTTGGCCAAATTGAGTGAGGTTTTTTGCTACAAGTCATATTTGATGTGCTCTATCCAAATCTTTCATCACAATTCACCAAAAATCAACCAATCAAAATGGCATTTTTTAGTTGACTTGAATTAAAAAGGAAAGGTAAAAAAGTTGACTTTCAAAATAGCCATTTGCTACACTTTCTACCAATTGAACTTGACTAAAAATCATATTTGGAGGTTGTTTAAAGCCCAATTTCGTGCACTAACATACACCCCATGCATTTTTGGTTGGTTTTTAGTAAAATGACCAAAACACTTCATTTAAGCTAATCTCCATTACCACTCAATTAACCCAACTTAAGCAATACTAATCAGAGTATATATTTGACATTTTCTGCTGCAAAAGCCCTAGCCACACTTCACCAAACCAGATCAAAAAATCTCATTCTCTCTCAAACACTCAATTCTTCATTTGAAACTTTTTTCTGAAAATTGTCAAGGGAACTCGTGCCCTGTTGGTTGCTTCATCACCTACCAACATTCTTGGAGCATTTGTGAGCATCATTTTCCAACTGTAAGCAAAGGAAGAACACTGTTGCATTGAAGCTTCTCACATGGCAGATCTTGATTGGAGCTTTTTCAAAGGTCGTTAAGCTAAAACCCTTCATTCATTCATCATCTGGAACTTGAAGAAGCATCTGTTTCTACACAACACAACCAAACAATCACTATATCATCACTGCTCTTCAAATTTGGTAAGAATTCGAATCACACCATTTTCAAAATCATGCTATGCTTTAGAAAGGTCTTTCCATGCTGAACATGATGAGCTTTAAATCATTGAAAATGGTCGAGTATTGTAGAAGTTATGTTGAAATGAAGCTTGATATTCAAATATGTTTTTGCTTGGTTCTTTCATGATAGCTTGAATTAATGAAAATGGATGTTGTAATGTTGATGTACGCTGTTTGCTGGTTTGAATGATGTATTCGTTGCCAAAATCTGGAAAGTTTGCTCTTCATGTTCATGAACACGACCACTGTAGCTATAAACCCTAAAATGTTGAACCCAAATTTTGTCTTGCTCGTGTTTGGCTGTGTGGGTTTTTGTTTTGCATGAAAATCACTATTCCATTGCCATGAACCAATAAGCATGTGACACGCAGTCTAATTGGAACGCAGCGTTCCATTTAAATGACTCCCAAATTACAAGTTTGCCATTCCCGGTTTCATTATTTGATTAAATCATTCCATTTTGCAATTTTTATTTCATTTGGCATGGCTGACTTCAAAAAATCATAAGTCCTTCATTTTTAATCCAATTTTGGTGGGATTTTTTGTGGATTGCTCCTCTTGACCTCTAGTTTTTTATGATATTTTTTCCAGATTTTTTGCACGTGTGGATTTTAAAATGTGCTAGGGTTTGTTCATGTTGTCCATTTTATGTATGTCTTGCCAAATTGATTGTGAAATGATGATACATTATCCAATGCTTCCCAAATTTTTTGTGCTTAAACTAGACATGTTCATGGTGATTTTAGTGTAGTGTTTGTGAATTTATCATTGCTGGTTGTGGAGATATGATTTTTTGATTAGGGGTGTGACAATTTGTGTCACACCATTCATGTCCAACTTCATGATTTTTATTACCATGCTTATTGAACTCAAATTGGTTTGGATTTTTGCATGAACATACTCGTGGATGTTGAGAATACATGTGAATTTTTCTGGAATTATTGATGTCATTTCCTATTTGATTGGAATTTTCTCCCCTGTTTGGTCATTTGTTGACTTTTTGTGATACATGTTTGTATTTGATTTGTGAAATCCTCATACATTATTGGATGGACTTGAAATTTTACATGTGAATTGTAGACATCTTAATGTTTGTCATGGTTTTAGTCCCATTCATTTATCATGTGCTGTCACTGTTTTATGATTTATTGAAGTTGGTGCATGTTTTGATGCTTTGTATGAGTTGGTTTGAACTTGCTTTGACTTTCTGATTTTCATTGACCTACTTCCCTTGATCCAAATGAGCTGAAATTTGGTATGCCTATAATGTTATGGATGATGTTTGAGCATGATGTATTTGAGAAGTTTTTGAGATGTTTATGATTAGTTTTGAGTTGTATCATTCTGTTGACTTCTTTGAGGTTCTATATGGCATGTTTTTACCTAATTTGCTTGTGAAATAATAATGATGAATGATATGAATGTGAAACCACTTGGGTTTGTTTCTTAATTGTTTGAACTTGATTTTGGATATCTTTCACTTGCTGTTTTAGATTTTTATCTCCTTTTGACCCTAGGCTTGTCCTAGTGGTCTTGTCACTCATGTTTAAGCTTGGTTTTTCAGGTTAAGCAACAAATGCTTCAAAGAGACCAATACAAGTTGAATGAGTTTGATTGTTTATCATGAACTAACTTGTTTGTTTTGTAGGTTGCCTAGCTCACTTGTTATGAGCTTGTGCTTTGCACATATGCTTGACTGTGTTGTCTGTTGGCTTATGCTGTTTGTTTTAACTTTGTGTCTGGTATACTAATTGTGTTTGACTGATTTCAGGTACATTAGTTGCTATTAGTTCCTTGTGAACTTTGCTTTGCTTTGCTTGATAAGCAATTTGCATTGAGGTATAATTTCCTTACTCCATGTAGTCTGGAAGACCTGGCCTATTATTTGGCCAGGCAACTGTCTGAAGTCCTCCTTAAGAGGCGATGTTTTTGCTTGTTTACTTTTGTCCCAAGCAGGAAAAGTCCTTTAAATAAGGCAATTGGTAGAATCCAAGAGATATGTAACCTATCTCCTACTATTCTGTGAGTCACTCACCTTGCTCACACTACTTGTGTTGATGCATAGTGAGTAAAAACCCAAGATCTATCGAGTCTAACTTGTGGAGAGAGTTCCATCTTTCTGAACTCCCACACCTTCTGATATTTAAAGCTCTCCCTGACTAGGGATAAGAGCATGAGGCACACCCCTCATATCCTTTCATCTGCTTCACCTTGGCTTTCAATGTCAAGGTTAAGAGCACCATTAACCCTGTTCCAGTTGGCTTCAATGCCTAACCCTTTGTATGAGCCTAATTGCTTGGTTATAGTGTGTGCTGAATGCCTTTGATTGATTGATTGTTTACTTCATATGCACATGTTTGCTTGCATGCTTTGTACATTTATCATCATTAATTGCTCATTAGTGCATGATCATTTCATTTGTCTTTGTGACATATCTTTGTTGTTTGCCCATTGAGGACAATTGTAAGACCATTCATTGGCCATTGTTCCTATGATATGGAAGTGAGTATAAGACCATTTCATTGGCCACTCATCTTCTCTTTGTTTGATGCATTTGTTTGTTGTATGTGAGGATGCAATTGTAAGTCCGTGTAATTTGGCATTTGTTTTCCTATGATCATATGTTGGAGGTTAGAGTAAGCCCAGATAGATTGGCATCTGACATCCAAGTGTTTGTTTTGTTGTTGTTGGAGATTGGTATAAGCCCAGATAGATTGGCATCCGGTATCCACTTTTTATTTCTTTGTTGAGGAGATTGGTATAAGTCCATAGAGTGGCCTCTGATATCCGGTTCTATTTTAGGAGATTGGTATAAGTCCAGTGATTGGCATCCGGTATCCGCTTTTGTTGACTTTCCTCTTTTGCTTGTTTGTTATTGCTCATTGCCTATTCCAAAGGACACACTTGAGTCATCTTCTATATGATTTCAAGAGGTGAACCTTCTAGGAAGTTTTACACTCCATCTTCACCCATTCATCCATTTTGTCCTAAACCTTTTCACACATTGCTTTCAAAACTTGAGATAGATATTGTGCAAACATCTTCATGCTTTTAAATTAAAAACCTGGTGTAGCACCTCAAATTTGCACCTATCATTGTACATACATTCTCATATTAGGTCATAGCATATCATGGTCCATTGCATAGCATTGCATTGTCCCCAGTTGCCTCAAGAGCAAGCAAGTCAAGAATTAGGTCAAACTGATCAGGAGATCAGTCCACCAATCAAGCAAGGGTGTTTCTCAAGGAGCTAAGGCCCTAGGGTTTGTCCAACAAGTTCACATGACTTGGGAGTCCTTTTGAAGTGTTTAAGTCAAGGGTTGGATGTTCAGAGGGCATCAGTTCATGCACAATCAGTCAATTAGGTCAAAATCAGTCAAAGTCAGTCATTGTTGTGGATGGTGGCCATTCTTGTGGAATTTGGGCACCATGATCAATAATCAAGAGTCCATACAACTTGGGGCATCATTTGAAGTCAAGGTCTCAAGGAATTAGGGTTTGGAATTCATCAGTCAATGCACAGACAGTCAGAAACCCTAGAAAGTCAAAGCTGGTCAACTGTGGTTGATTTTATGGTTTTGAGGGATGGATTTGGTTTGAGAGAGCTTGTTCATGTCCCAATAGGCCTCATATACCATGGCAATCAACATCATTGAAGAATTTGAAGCCAATCAGAAAATTTCCAAAAATAGAAACTGGACCTGTAATTTTAACTGCCGAAAATGGAAACTTCTTGATCCTCAACTTGCATCATGATACAAGCTTCAAATGAATTTTTGCCCAACATGAAAGTTGAATATCTTGTTCTCCCATTTTCAAAAAGTCCAAGAACTCTCAAATCCCATGAATGGTTTGCAAGATATGGTCATTTCATTTTCACATTTTCATGAACTTCAAAAGGCCATATCTCATGATTCCTTTGGCCAAATTTGATGGGGTTTTTTCCTACAAACCACATTTTTCCTCCTCTTTCCAAAAATATAAACATCATTCACCAAAACCTTGCCAATCAAAATGGCATTTTTTGACTTGTTTCATTAAAATTCAAGTTTGACCAATGGTTGACTTTTTGAATTAAGGCTTTTCAGCATAATTGGCTATTGGGAACCTGTTTTAATTGACATTTGAGACTTGTTCCAAGGCCCATTTCGTGCAGACCATACCTCCATATGCACCTTTGGTTCACAATTAGCAAATATACATTTTGGTTCATTTAAGCAAAGTGGGATTAACTCATGATTAGCAAGGCTTAAACAGGTGATATATATCACATTTTCTGCAGATTGAAGCAACCCTAGTAGCAGCCATACAACAGAAATCCTCATTCTCTCATTTTTTTGCATTTTGCTCACTTTACAAATTCTGCTCAAAATCTTCAAAGACCACGAGGAACCCTTGATTCTTTCTTCACCTGGACAACCTTTGGAGGCTTTTTCAGGCAGCAAATACCAACTGTAGTGGCAGCTCGAGTTCTGTTTCTCCAAGGACCCTTCCATGGCAAATCAAGATTTGGACTCTTCCAAGCAAGTTTGAGCTAACATACCTCAAGAATACATCATTGCAAAGCATAAGGACGATCTGTTTGAGCTTGAAACACACCAAGAACCACTGATTCACAAATTTCTTCATAATCAAGTAAAATCTCGACTCTCTTTTTTCTCTTATCCATGCCATGTGTTAGATAGAGCTTGTTTAGCTGAGTCCACTGCAACTTGTTTCACTTGAAATGATTATGATATGGCTGAGAAATCTAGGTTTACATTTTTATGTTCAAACTTGTTTTTTGTGGATTTCTCTTTTATGAGCTCGAATTGATGATGATGATTGTTACATTATGCTTGTGCTTGGTTTGCTGAAGCTATTGATATACTTGATTCAGTTTTCTGGGCACTTTTCTCATTTTCGATTTTTACTGATGATGAACATAATGTTGTTGCTGTGCTGTTGTGATAAACCCTAGCATTTTCCAGTTATTTTCCCCCATCGTGTTTGGCTGTTGCTGAATGATGTTGCTTGAATACCAATGCCATGCTATTGTGTGATTCTGCTCGATATTTGTTTTATGATGATGAACATTGTTGATGAACATAAAGCCCTGTTGCATAAACCCTAGCATTCCCAGAATTTGCATGAACTGTTTGGTTTGTTGTATGATGCTGCATGATGTTCACTATACCAATGCCATGCTGTTTGTGTGATATTGTTGAATGTTGTTTTTGGTGATTACATGAAGATGAATACATGTTGTTGCTGCTCAAACCCTAGGTTGCATGAACCTTAAACCCTGCCCAGAAAACATGGAGGCGATTGGCTGTTGTTGTTGGTTTGCTGTGTATGTTACTGTTTCATTGGAAACTGGCCAATCACAACATTTCGTGTGTCCCTTTGAAACTCTGCGTTTTGATTAATGAGGGAGGGAATTACCACATTGCCACTCGGTCAACTTGGTTGACCATTAGTCCATGTTATGTTGCTCATTTTTGTCTCAATTGTTACACAACTTGCAAAATCCATCCCTCCTTCATTTTAACTCCAAAAATCATGGGATTTTTTTGCACTATGTTCATGAGAATGTCTACTATTTTGTCATGATTTTTAATTATTTTTTGCGTGGCTGGATTTTTAATGGCTCTAGGTTTCTTGTCATGCATGCTTATTTGATACATTTTGCCATTCCTTTTGTGAAATGATGATGATGCATCCAATGACCCTGAAATTTTTTGTGGTTAATCTACACTCATTCACCTTTGTTTTGATGTAAAGTTTGTGCATTTATCATATGTGGTTTTTGAGATTTGATTTTTTGAAGTAGGGTGTGACAATTTGTGTCACACCAATGTTATGCAAGTTCATGAATTTTGTTTACATGCTTCATGACCTCCAAATGACCCCAAATTTTGCATGAACCTCATTTCATATGTCTAGTTGACTTGTGATTTTTCTTGGAATTAATGGTGTTGTTTTCCATTTGTTTGAGATTTTTCTTCCCTGCCTAGTCCATTGTTGACTTTATGTGACACATCTTGCCAAATCCTTTGTGAAATTCTCATATCTTATTGCATGATCATGAAATTTCATATGTGCATACTAGACTTCTTGAGCTTTTCATTGGTGTTAATCCCATCCATTTCTCATCTGTTTTCATTTTGTTATGATTTTTTGAAGTTGACCCATGATTGTTGACCTTCTTTGTGCTTACTTGAAACTTGTTTGACTTCCTGATTTTATTTGACTATCTTCCCATGATCCAATTGAGCTGAAATTTCATATGCATGCTATGTTATGTATTGTGATTGAGTATAAATTATTTCATAATTTTTGGAATTGATTATGTTTGGGTTTGAGCTTGGTCTTGCTGTTGACCTTTTGTGTGCTCCCTCTTGCCATGTTTTGACTTCTTTGGTCTATAAAATGCTGTTGATGCATGATATAAACCTGAAACTAATTGTGCTTGCTTCCTAAATGCTTGAACTTGACTTTGGTTGACTATTTGTTTGCTGTTTTGACTTTCCCTTTTGTTTTTGACCCTAGGCTTGTCCTAGTGGTCTTTTGGGACTTATGTTGAGTTCATTGTTTCAGGTTAAGCATCAATGCTTCAAAGAGACCATACAAATTTGGTTGAGTTTGATTATATATCATGTACTAACCTTTGTTTTGTAGGTGTGACTCATGTGACTTGAGTCTTGTGCTTTTGCACTTCTGTTTATTGATCTAACTGTTTGATCCCTTTCTTTCTGATTTAAACTGTTGAACTGTTTACTGATTAGTTGGACTATTTCAGGTACCCTTTTAGTTGCTTAAGTTCTTTGAACTTGCTTGCTTTGCTATTTAGCAATTTGCTTTTGAGGTATAATTACTTCTTCTTCATGTAGTCTGGAGACCCGGCTTGTTATTTGGCCGGGCAAACTGTCTGAAGTCCTCCTTAAGAGGCCATGCTTGTGTGTGTTTAAAATTGTCCCAAGCAGGAAAAGTCCTTCAAGTAAGGCAATTGGTAGATCAAAGGGATAAGCAACCTATCCCCTACTATTCAGTGAGTCTTCTCCTTGCTCCTATTACATGGTTGTAGCATTGAGATCAAAACCCAAGATCTATAGAGTCTAATGGGGAGAGAGTTCCATCTTTCTGAACTCCCCCACTTTCTATTATTTGATGCTCTCTCTGACCAGAGATAAAAGCAATGAGGCACACCCCTCATCTCCTTTCATCTGCTTCACCTTAGCCTCTCAATGGCAAGGTTAAGAGCGACATTTACCTATTACAGTGGACTTTCATAGTCAAACCCTCTTGTGTGAGCCCCCTTGTTTGGCTATAGAGTGTGCTGTTTGATTCTCATTGATTGATTGATTGCTTCATATGCACCTGTTTGCTTGTATGTTATGCATTTATCATCATCAACTGCCATTAATGCATGATCATCTCTTTTGTCTGTGTGACATCATCACTGTTGTTTACCCATTGAGGACAATTGTAAGTCCATTGCTTTGGCCATTGTTCCTATGATATGGAAGTGAGTATAAGACCATCACATTGGCCACTCATCTTATCTTTGCTTGTTGCATTGTTTGTATGTGAGGGTACAATTGTAAGTCCCACAAGTTGGCATTTGTTTTCCTAGGATCATACTGTGTGTGTCAGAGTAAGCCCAGACAAATTGGCATCTGACATCCATGTTTGCTTTCTTTGTTTGTGAGAGGATGCAATTGTAAGTCCCACAAGTTGGCATTTGCTGTCCTATGATCATGTGTGGAGTTAACCTAAGTCCAGTTAGATTGGCAGTTGATTTCTGTATTTCATTCTTGTTTTTTCCTTTTGAGGAGATTAGTGTAAGACCATTGAGTGGCCTCTGATATCCATTTCTGTTTTAGGAGATTGGTGTAAATCCAGCTATTGGTATCCGATATCCGCTTTCGTTTGTGAGATTGGAGTAAGACCATTGAGTGGCATCCAGTATCATTTTGTTTGTTTATTTTATCATTACTTATTTTCCATTCCAAAGGACACACTTGAATCATCTCCTATATGATTTCAAGAGGTGAACCTCCCGAGAAGTTTTACTATCCATCTTCATCCATTCATCTCTCATTGTGTCCTAAACCTTTTCACACTTTGAACCCAAACTTGACATAGATATTGTGCAAACTTCTTCATGTTTTTTAAACTAAAAACCTGGACCCCAAGTCCTTGACTTTTTTTCAAACTCCATTTCATAATACTTCTTTTGAATCAATCTTAATCATACTTTGACTTCACTTTCATAATCACAATCAATTAACTTCACTCATTCACTTGTTTTGGCTTTGTCCATTAATCTTTTCATGCATTAGCCATAGGTTTCAATTATCATTGTGGTTGATGTAAACCTCACCTTATCTTTAGTGAGTCGACAGTAAGACTTCCGTACTGAAAACAGGGTTAACCCCTCTAGTGCGTCGAAGCTATCCTCACATGGTGGATGTTGTTCTTGGTCGAGTGTTCTCCCATTGATAATGAAAAGCCTCAGTGCTTGTGTTTAAAATTAAATCCACCAACTTTTGGAAATCTTTTAGCCGAACTACGGCGTTTTGATCCTTACCTTTGATGGAAGGTACGTAGGCAACGGGTTCATCCGTTCAAACCCCAATAAAAATTGTATATTCTTTTCTCATCCTCCCAATCATGTTTGCACAATATTTATGTCGTAACAAATAACAACTTAGTACAACAAGTGTGAAAAGGGCTCCCTAGGAGTACCTAGGACGTAGTGGGTGCCTAACACCTTCCCATTGCGTAACTTACCCCTTACCCAGACTCTCTGATCTTTTATTAGTTTTCTACGCGTAAAGCTTCTTAGGCTTTTGTTCGCTTTTTAGCCAGTCCTTTGGATAAATAAAAGTGCGGTGGCGAC
The DNA here is from genome assembly GCF_024323335.1 of Lathyrus oleraceus. Taxonomy (NCBI): domain Eukaryota; kingdom Viridiplantae; phylum Streptophyta; class Magnoliopsida; order Fabales; family Fabaceae; genus Lathyrus; species Lathyrus oleraceus. The sequence continues at coordinate 326,776,364 of NC_066580.1, forward strand.
TCGAAATTTCATTGTATGCTTTGCTTATGGTTTAATCGATAAATCATATAGCGACGAATACACCGCTACAGAAAAGTGGCGACTCTGCTGGGGAAATGAAACTTATCCTTGGCGGTAGTGCCTACTTTTCACCTTTGTTGTGCTATATTGTTATTTGTTATTCGACTTATTCTTGTACAATTTGGGGATCACTGTATTGATTGTAATGTGTAAATTGCTTGATATACATTGCTGTTTGCTTTGGTGGTCTGTGAGATGAGTTCTATACCCGAACTCGAGTGCACTCTAGGATAGGGGAATGGCATAGTCTCGTTGACTGGTGTGGAGTAGTCCTTAGCCAGTTGACTTGCGAGTCCATTCACTTGGTGGAGGTCATGTTGAACTAATAATGTCACACAAGTTATTTGTGGTTAGGCATTATTCTTTCAATCATGTGCCGCAGAAGCCAAGGACCTTAGTTTACCAAACCCATCTTGGCCTATTTTTAGGACCGTAGTGCGGAGGTCGTTCAGATGTCAGTTCTGATACGATTGTCACGCGATACTACACTCATAAGAGTTTCTCTTGAGAATATTCTTGGAATACGAGTATTCGTTCCTCCGATAATATTCGAAAGATGGAGCGATGATTATGGGAACCTCTGATAGAACATGTCTGGCAGGTTTAAACCCTAGTACACTCCCTTTGGGTGGTTCTTAACCGAGACTCCATGCTCGTGACTCTCAACAAACCCATGATTCGTGGTTGAGTCGTTCAAACATTGTTAATATCAATGGATCCCGGATTAGGTGTAAAACCTAAAATCCATCAAAGCGGCTGGTTGATATTAAGGATGTTTGAGCCGGTTCATGTACCGTTAATATCAATGGAACTTGGGTGTCGATGAGGTGAAAACCTAAATCCACCAAAATGGATGATTGATATTAGGGATACATAGAGCTTTCCCACGACCTTTGTTTGGTGTGCCTTGCTTGATCCTTGAGTGTGTTTGTTGCATTCATGCATTCACGCATTCATCCGCATACATGTCATCATCAGAAAAAGAAAACTTTCAAGGAACTTAAAGGGTTTATTTGCAAAATTTTCAGACAATGGAAAGACCAAAGAGGCATACAAAGAAATACAGCTTCAGACAACCTGATGTCAAAGAGTTAAGGAATCTGACATCGTATGTATTAGATCCCTTGGGTTTCAAAGCTCGTTATGGGAAGCTCCTACCGCTGCTCACCACTCAGGTTGACGAAGGGTTGATGAGTACTCTAGCTCAGTTCTATGATCCGCTCTACCATTGCTTCTTATTTCCGGACTTCCAGCTACTGCCGACTTTGGAGGAATATTCTCACCTTATTGGGATTCCTATTCTGGAACAAGTGCCGTTCAGTGGCTTAGAGAGTATTCCATCTGCTCGAGAGATTGCAAGCTTGTTGCACATAGATGAAGATTTGATTAGAGCTAATCTGACTACCAAAGGCGGAATTCAGGGTTTTCCTTCCGAGTTCCTCATTGCCCAAGCCACTTTCTATGGGAAGGCCATGAGTGAGGATGCCTTTGAGGCTCTATTTGTGTTACTCATCTATGGATTGGTGCTATTCCCCAACTTCGACAAGTTCGTGGACATGAACGCCATTAGGATCTTTGCAGTCCTTAATCCAGTTCCGACCTTGTTGGGTGATGCATATGTCTCCATGCACCTAAGGAATATGAAGAATGGAGGAGTCATTGTCTGCTGTTTACCCCTGCTGTACAAGTGGTTTATTTCGCACTTGCCGCAGACAGTTGCTTTCAAGGAGAACAAGGGATGTCTACGGTGGTCTCAGAGACTCATGTCTCTCACCAATGATGATATCACCTGGTATGATCGCGTGTATGATACCGTCCAGATCATCGACTATTGTGGGGAATTCCCTAATGTGCCTCTTCTTGGCACATGTGGGGGGATTACCTACAATCCTATTCTTGCACGTCGTCAGCTTGGGTTCCCCCTAAAGGATAAACCTAATAACATTCTGTTAGAAGGTGTGTTCTTTCAGGAGGGTAAAGATCCCCAAGGCCTGAAAGCCAGATTTGTCCGTGCTTGGCGCAGTATTCACAAGAAGAGTAGGAATGAATTGGGTCCGAAGAACTGCATTGCTTTGGAGCCCTACACCTCTTGGGTCAGACAAAGAGCTGCCACCTACCTGATGCCGTATGATCATCCAAGACCTACACCGTTGGATATGGCTGGGCCTTCAACCCTCCCTACCCAACGTGTAGAGGAGTTGAGAGAAGAAGACCTTTCGCGTGCTTGGTTCCGTGAAAGAGAGGAATTGCTGCAGCAGCTCAAGGAGAAAGATGCTATGATTGAATTTCTCGAGCACCGAGTGATCGACGATCCGAACGACACTTGGACTTCTCTGCTTCCTCAGTCATCCAAATTCTGGAAGAGGAAGTATGATCGACTTGCAAAAGAGAAAGCTGACATGGAGGCTGCCTATGAGAGAGAGATCAAGAAGTTGTGCACTTCTCGTCTTCCAGCATCCCGAGCTTCTAGGGATCCATAGGATGTCATTTACCTTTTCTCTTTGTAATGAATCAAATGCTGTATTTCTTTGTCTCAATATATTGAATGAAATATTTCCATGAGCAATTAAAATGTTTAAATATTCAAAATACTGCAAATAATACCCTAAGGGTTCCTTGAAAACAAAGCATTTGCACAAGCATTGCATGCATCATCTTTGCATAAACAGGTGTTCTCAGGCCGTCTTCTCACTTTGATTCCTGTGTCCAGACAGGATAGCTGATCAAAGGCCGCACCGCTACTCAACGAGGCTCAACCATCAACGCAATATGGACCAGGTTCAAGCCGAGTTAGCTGAGATGAGGGCTAACATGGCCCAATTTATGCACATGATGCAAGGGGTTGCACAAGGACAAGAAGAACTCCGAGCACTGGTTCAGAGGCAAGAAGCTGTAATTCCACCGCCTAACCAGGCTTTGCCAGAAGGAAATCCAGTTCCTGACACTCCTGCTGCTGCTATTCCCGTCAACAACTATGGTGCAGGCGAAGAGTTGAGGGGTATCCGAGTTGACGGTCAACCAATTGCTCCAGATGTTGCTAGTGCCAGAGTCCTCCATGCTCCGGCCCGTAATAGAATCCCTATTGTTGACAGACAAGAGGATTTGTCTACTATGCTCAGTGAAGACGACGACATCTTGGGTAGAAATGATGCGAGAGATCGCAAAGTTGAGGCCCTTGCTGAGAAGATCAGGGCAATGGAATGTCAAAACTCCCTCGGTTTTGATGTTGCCAACATGGGATTGGTTGAAGGACTGAGAATCCCGCACAAGTTCAAGGCGCCGTCATTTGATAAATACAACGGTACCTCCTGCCCTCGCACCCACGTGCAGGCATACTATAGAAAAATATCCGCATACACTGATGATGAGAAGATGTGGATGTATTTCTTCCAAGATAGCCTATCTGGGGCATCTTTGGACTGGTATATGGAGCTGAAGCGGGATTCCATTCGGTGCTGGAGAGACCTGGGCGAGGCGTTCCTCAGGCAGTATAAGCACAACATGGACATGGCTCCAACAAGGACTCAGCTGCAGAGTCTTTGTCAGAAGAACAACGAGAGCTTCAAAGAGTACGCCCAGAGATGGCGCGAACTAACTGCAAGAGTCCAACCCCCTATGCTGGAAAGGGAGTTGACTGATATGTTCATCAGTACTCTTCAAGGAGTTTACATGGACCGGATGGGAAGTTGCCCATTCGGAAGTTTTTCTGACGTTGTTATCTGCGGCGAAAGAACAGAGAGTCTAATCAAGGCTGGGAGGATCCATGATGCAGGTTCCTCATCTTCTTCCAAGAAACCCTTCTCTGGGGCACCTCGCCGTAGAGAAGGAGAAACTAATGCTGTACAGCACCGAGGGGGTGTGTACAGAGCAAAAGCTACCAGAGATCAGTATCGACCAGTGGCTGCAGTGACTATTCCTGCACCTCAACCTCGTCCACAACAACAACAAAGGGTTCAGCAACAACAACCGCAACAACAACAACAACAACAGCAACGTCCTTATCAGCAGAGGCAAAGGTTGAATCCTGATAGAAGATTTGACCCTCTGCCTATGTCTTACGCAGAGCTACTACCCGAACTAATCCGGTTAGGGTTTGTAGAGTTGCGTACGATGGCCACTCCGACAGTGCTGCCTCCTGGCTATGATGCAAACGTCCGTTGTGACTTTCATTCTGGGGCACCAGGCCACCATACTGAAAGATGTAGGGCTTTGCAACATAAGGTTCAGGACTTGATCGATGCTAAGGAGATCAACTTCTCTCCAGTTCCAAATGTGGTGAACAATCCTATGCCTCAGCATGGTGGGCATAGGGTTAACAATGTTGAAGATGGAGAAGCTGAAGACTTGGTTGTCAGTGTCGAAGACGTTCAGACTTCACTGTTGGTAATCAAGGGCCGATTGTTGAAGGGGGGTGTTGACCCAGGTTGTCAAGAAGAGTGTTTGGGCTGTTCAGAAGCTGTGAATGGTTGTGACCAGCTGAAGGCTGGTATTCAGAAGTTAATTGATGAGGGCTGTCTCCAGTTCAGCCGGACCGTTAAGGATGATGGGGCAGTGTCTACTGTCACCATATTTTACAAGCCGTCTGAAGGACGAGGGCGTGGGACTGTCAGTGCACCCACAACAAGCAATACTCCGGTTACCATTCCAGCTCCGGTAACCATCCGTGCACCAACTACTATTGTTGCGCCTGGCAGAAGGCAAATTGAAAATAGTAGAGCAGTTCCCTGGAGATATGACAACGCCTATCGCAATGATAGAAGGGCTGGTAACCAGACGAGACCAGCTGTGCAAGCACCGGTTACAATCAGTGCTCCCGTGAAAACTCCTGCTGTTGCAAGTCCGGTGGTGGACAATGTTGGAGGGCCAGGAGGTTTCACTAGGAGTGGACGACTGTTTGCTCCTCAGCCTTTGAGGGATGCTGCTGCTGAGGCATCCGCCAGAGCTAAGGGCAAACAAGCAGTGGTTGACGAAGAACCGGCTCAGAAGGAGGCTGAGGGTTCTTTTCAGAAAGATGTTGAGGAGTTCATGAAAATCATCAAAAAGAGTGACTACAAGATCGTAGATCAGCTCAACCAAACTCCGTCAAAGATTTCAATACTCTCTTTGCTGATGTGTTCTGAGGCACATCGGGACGCTTTGCTGAAGATGCTGAATATGGCATACGTCCCGCAAGAGATATCCGTCAACCAGCTGGAGGGTGTACTAGCCAATGTGAGTACCAGGCACGGTGTGGGTTTCACTGACCTAGACCTAACGCCTGAGGGACGCAATCATAACAAAGCCTTGCACATCACTATGGAGTGCAAGGGTGATGTATTATCTCACGTGCTAGTGGACACCGGGTCGTCCCTGAATGTCCTGCCCAAGCAAATATTGAAGAAGATCGATGTCGAGGGAGTTGTGCTCACTCCCAGTGACCTGATTGTGCGTGCATTCGACGGATCCAAACGGTCTGTGTTTGGTGAAGTCACTTTGCCGGTAAAGATAGGTCCGGAGGTGTTCGACATCGTGTTCTACGTGATGGACATTCAAGTATGTCTGGAACGGTCAGATTGTGACCGTCTGCGGTGAAGAGGAAATCCTGGTGAGTTATCTTTCCTCATTCAAGTATGTTGAGGTGGATGGCGAGATCCACGAAACCCTGTGCCAGGCATTTGAGACCGTGGCCTTAGAAGGGGTAGCTTGTGCAGAGCAGAGGAAGCCGGGCGCTTCGATATCGTCGTACAAGCAGGCCAAGGAGGTTGTGGACTCTGGCAAGGCTGAAGGCTGGGGCAAGATGGTTGACTTGCCAATCAAAGAAGACAAGTTCGGAATCGGGTATGAGCCTCTTCTAACAGAGCAGAGCGTACAAGCAGGTCCGAGCACCTTCACCAGCGCTGGGCTGATGAACCATGGGGATGTCTTTGCTACTGATGGTGAAGACTGTGGCAGTGATTTGGATGTCTGGGTCCGCCCTTGTGCACCAGGCGAGTCTATCAACAATTGGACGGCTGAAGAAGTGGTCCAAGTTACTCTACTGACAGAGTAATTTTCTTTTGTTTTTTCATTTTTGCATGAAAACCCTACGTTCTGCCCAAGGCGTAGTGGTTCATTGTAGGGCCACATCACGTTTTTACAATGTCTATAAATAAAGGACGTTTTTTCAATCAAATTTTGAGATCCCTGTCTTTCTATTTTCTGTTTTTTTGTTTTTCTCACTTTTTCAAAACAATAAAAATGGCAATGTTTTTGTTTTTTGTGACTTTATTGAAATCTTTTTCTAAAAACCAAAACATTAAACATGCAGAGATGATCTTTTGGCATCCACTGTGAACGACTCTGTTATGGCTCCATATGATTTCAACAATCCCATCTACCAAGCTGAAGAGGAGAGTGAGGAAGACTGTGAACTCCCTGCAGAATTGGTCAGACTACTGAAGCAAGAAGAAAGGGTCATCCAACCTCATCAGGAGGAGTTGGAAATTGTCAATCTGGGTACCGAGGACGCCAGAAGAGAAATCAAGATCGGGGCTGCTTTAGAAGATTCTGTCAAGAGGAAGTTAATTGAGATGCTGAGAGAATATGTGGAAATATTCGCCTGGTCATACCAAGACATGCCTGGGTTGGACACAGACATCGTGGTGCATCGGTTACCTCTCAGAGAAGAATGCCCGTCAGTCAAGCAGAAGCTTCGCAGAACAAGTCCTGATATGGCAGTCAAGATCAAGGAAGAGGTTCAGAAGCAGTGGGACGCAGGGTTCCTGGCTGTTACAAGTTACCCGCCGTGGGTTGCCAATATTGTTCCCGTGCCAAAGAAGGATGGCAAAGTCAGAATGTGTGTTGATTACCGAGATCTGAATAGGGCGAGCCCGAAAGACGATTTCCCATTACCTCACATTGATGTATTGGTGGATAATACGGCTCAGTCCTCGGTATTCTCTTTCATGGACGGTTTCTCGGGCTATAATCAGATCAAGATGGCGCCAGAAGACATGGAAAAGACGACATTCATTACACCTTGGGGCACGTTCTGCTACAAAGTGATGCCATTTGGGCTGAAGAATGCCGGTGCTACCTATCAGAGGGCTATGACGACTCTCTTTCATGACATGATGCACAATGAAATCGAAGTGTACGTGGATGATATGATTGCGAAGTCGCAGACAGAAGAGGAGCACCTGGTAAATTTGCAGAAGTTGTTTGACAGACTGGTCAAGTTCAAGCTGAGGCTGAATCCGAACAAGTGTACGTTTGGAGTGAGATCCGGGAAGCTCTTAGGCTTCATTGTCAGTGAGAAAGGGATTGAGGTTGATCCAGCAAAAGTCAAAGCTATTCAAGAGATGCCTGAACCGAAAACGGAAAAGCAAGTTCGTGGGTTTTTAGGGAGGTTGAACTACATTGCAAGGTTCATATCTCATCTAACTGCCACATGTGAACCAATTTTCAAACTACTCAGAAAAAATCAGGCGATCAAATGGAATGATGACTGTCAGAAGGCATTTGACAAGATCAAAGAGTACTTACAGAAACCTCCAATCCTGATTCCTCCAGTTCCAGGGAGACCACTGATAATGTACCTATCAGTCACCGAGACTTCGATGGGGTGTGTATTGGGTCAGCATGACGAGTCTGGTCGAAAAGAGCATGCCATATACTACCTAAGCAAAAAGTTTACCGACTGTGAAACAAGATATTCACTGCTCGAGAAAACTTGCTGTGCTTTGGCCTGGGCTGCTCGCCGACTAAGGCAGTATATGTTGAACCATACTACTCTGTTGATTTCTAGGATGGATCCAGTCAAATACATCTTTGAGAAGCCAGCTCTTACCGGACGTGTTGCCCGTTGGCAGATGATCTTAACGGAGTATGACATTCAGTACACGTCTCAGAAGGCCATCAATGGTAGTATTCTGTCAGACTATCTTGCCGAACAACCAATCGATGATTATCAGCCAATGATGTTTGAATTCCCTGATGAAGACATCATGTACCTGAAGACAAAAGACTGTGAAGAGCCACCTGTCGAGGAAGGACCGGATCCTGATGACAAGTGGACACTGATGTTCGATGGGGCTGTGAACATGAACGGTAATGGTGTTGGGGCAGTGTTGATCAATCCCAAAGGTGCCCATATACCTTTTTCTGCCAGATTAACTTTTGACGTCACCAACAATGAAGCTGAGTATGAGGCTTGTATCATGGGAATAGAAGAAGCCATTGATCTGAGGATCAAAACACTTGACATATTCGGAGATTCAGCTCTAGTGATCAATCAGGTCAATGGGGATTGAAATACAAATCAGCCGCATCTGATTCCGTATAGAGATTACACCAGAAGAATACTGACGTTCTTCAAGAAGGTGAAGTTGTATCATGTCCCCCGGGATGAGAATCAGATGGCTGATGCTTTGGCTACTTTATCTTCCATGATAAAGGTTCATTGGTGGAATCATGTGCCACATGTTGCAGTAAATCGACTCGAGAGGCCTGCATATGTGTTCGCAGCCGAGTCTGTTAATGCTATTGATGATAAGCCGTGGTATTATGACATCAAGAACTTCCTCAAGACTCAAGAGTATCCTGAGGGTGCGTCAAAGAATGATAAGAAGACCCTGAGAAGGCTAGCTGGAAGCTTTTATCTGAATCAGGATGATGTGCTATACAAGAGAAACTTTGACATGGTCTTGCTCAGATGCGTGGATAGACACGAAGCAGACATGTTAATGCAAGAAGTACACGAGGGTTCGTTTGGTACCCACGCTGGTGGTCATGCAATGTCGAAGAAATTGCTGAGAGCCGGATATTACTGGATGACTATGGAATCCGATTGCTTCAAATATGCTCGGAAATGCCATAAGTGTCAAATCTATGTTGATAAGGTGCATGTACCACCAAGCCCGTTGAATGTCATGAACTCGCCTTGGCCGTTTGCCATGTGGGGCATCGATATGATTGGGAAGATTGAGCCAACTGCTTCGAACGGACATCGCTTCATCTTGGTCGCGATTGATTACTTCACCAAATGGGTGGAAGCAGCTTCCTATGCCAACGTCACCAAACAAGTGGTTGCCCGGTTCATCAAGAGAGAAATCATCTGTCGTTATGGAGTCCCTGAGAGAATCATCACTGACAATGGTTCGAATCTCAACAACAAAATGATGAAAGACTTGTGCAGAGATTTCAAGATTGAACATCACAATTCTTCTCCTTACAGGCCAAAGATGAATGGTGCTGTAGAGGCAGCTAACAAGAATATCAAGAAGATTGTGCAAAAGATGGTCGTTACGTACAAGGATTGGCATGAGATGTTGCCTTTCGCGTTGCATGGGTACCGTACCTCAGTACGTACGTCGACCGGGGCAACCCCCTACTCCCTTGTGTATGGTATGGAAGCAGTACTACCAGTGGAGGTGGAGATCCCTTCTCTGAGGGTATTATTGGATGTCAAGCTGGACGAAGCCGAGTGGATTCGTACAAGGTTTAACGAGTTAAGCCTTATCGAAGAGAGACGGCTAGCAGCTGTTTGCCATGGGCAGTTGTATCAGAGAAGGATGAAGCGAGCCTTTGGTCAGAAAGTGCGTCCTCGGACATTTCAAACTGGCGATCTAGTTTTGAAGAGGATCCTTCCTCCCGGTACAGATAACAGGGGCAAGTGGACTCCTAATTACGAAGGTCCATATGTTGTGAAGAAGGTCTTCTCCGGTGGAGCCTTGATGCTTACAACAATGGATGGTGAAGATTTTCCTTCCCCTGTTAACTCAGATGTAGTCAAAAAATACTTCACATAAATTGACCCGCTGGACAAAAAGAACAAAAGAGTCCAGGCAAAAATGGGCATCCCGGCGAACCAAAAAACAGAAAGAAAAGGTTCGGGCAAAAGTTAGGGATAAAAATGAAAAATTGTACACCCGGTAAGTCGAAAACCCGCAAGGGCGGCTTAGGCAAAAATGGGTATCCCGGTGGATTGAAAACCCGAAAGGGCGATCCAGCCAAAAGAGGGATTAAGGCGAAGACTACAGTTTGAGTTATCTGTACTTCATCATGCTTCGTCAGCTACCATCTCGACAGATGTGATCGGTCCAGTCAGTCTTCTCAGAAAGCAAGGAATTGGGAGGAAACTGATGATCCATGAGTTATAACAGAGTTGGGAAACAGTGGATGCCGTGTTCACATTGCCATTAGGATAGTTTATTTTTCCTTTTGTGCGCAATTACCTCTTCCTAGGAATTGCTTCCCAATGTATTTGCCTCTTCAGGCACACTTTCAATCAATAAAAGTCGTTATTCAGATAAATTGCTCTCTTGTTTTTACTTTTACTGTTTTGTTTGCAAAAACGTCCGAATTTTTGATAAACATCGTATATAAAAACGTGAAGGCTAAACAATGACGTGCAGAAAGATTAAAACATTCGAAAATCATTTTGAATGTTGAGGACACTTGACCGTATCTTGTCCATGTACACCCTGGGGCATCTGTTTGTTCCGATTTGCAGGTCGTCACCTGTGAATATTTTCCCCAGTAAGGTCGTCACCTGTGAGCATTCCCCAGCAGTGCTTCCCCCAGACGGAATCATTCTCCTAACTATGGTTTGCTTAAGCCTTCCCCAGCGAAGCAATTATCTCTCCAGCAGAGTTCATCCTACCAGTGGATTGGACAGGTGTCCATGGCAGACGGATACCTACATCCCCAGCTGAGTCGTTTCTACTTGTGAACATTGTGGGTCGTCCCCGGCGGAGTAGCGGTTATCCCCCGAAGCAGGGCCTATTTTATCTGAGGTTTGTATGAGCCTTACCCCCAGAGGGTTGCCTGGTTTAGTTTCCCCCAGCGGAGCTTTCATTTCCCCAAGCGGAATTTTTGTGGATTGATTGGGGCATCCCCAGCAGTTTACCTTTGCTTTCCCCTAGCAGAGTTGCTTTATTACTCCCCAGCGAGTTATCTTGTCTTCCCCTAGTGGATTCGTATTGTTGGTTCCCCAGCAGTTGATTTGTCTCCCCCAGCGGATTTGTATTGAAGATTCCTCAACACAGTCGTCCTGTGTATTTCTCCCGCAGAGTTCTTATCATATTGCATTGCATATAGTAATCATTGCATCCTCAAACTGCGTAGCATTTCCATCCCATATGGAGCATAACGCCATAGAAAAATTCAAACATATGCATTCATGTGTTCAACATCAACACAGTTGCACCTCAAATTTGCACCTATCATTGTACATACATTCTCATATTAGGTCATAGCATATCATGGTCCATTGCATAGCATTGCATTGTCCCCAGTTGCCTCAAGAGCAAGCAAGTCAAGAATTAGGTCAAACTGATCAGGAGATCAGTCCACCAATCAAGCAAGGGTGTTTCTCAAGGAGCTAAGGCCCTAGGGTTTGTCCAACAAGTTCACATGACTTGGGAGTCCTTTTGAAGTGTTTAAGTCAAGGGTTGGATGTTCAGAGGGCATCAGTTCATGCACAATCAGTCAATTAGATCAAAATCAGTCAAAGTCAGTCATTGCAGTGGATGGTGGCCATTCTTGTGGAATTTGGGCACCATGATCAATAATCAAGAGTCCATACAACTTGGGGCATCATTTGAAGTCAAGGTCTCAAGGAATTAGGGTTTGGAATTCATCAGTCAATGCACAGACAGTCAGAAACCCTAGAAAGTCAAAGCTGGTCAACTGTGGTTGATTTTATGGTTTTGAGGGATGGATTTGGTTTGAGAGAGCTTGTTCATGTCCCAATAGGCCTCATATACCATGGCAATCAACATCATTGAAGAATTTGAAGCCAATCAGAAAATTTCCAAAAATAGAAACTGGACCTGTAATTTTAACTGCCAAAAATGGAAACTTCTTGATCCTCAACTTGCATCATGATACAAGCTTCAAATGAATTTTTGCCCAACATGAAAGTTGAAGATCTTGTTCTCCCATTTTCAAAAAGTCCAAGAACTCTCAAATCCCATGAATGGTTTGCAAGATATGGTCATTTCATTTTCACATTTTCATGAACTTCAAAAGGCCATATCTCATGATTCCTTTGGCCAAATTTGATGGGGTTTTTTCCTACAAACCACATTTTTCCTCCTCTTTCCAAAAATATAAACATCATTCACCAAAACCTTGCCAATCAAAATGGCATTTTTTGACTTGTTTCATTAAAATTCAAGTTTGACCAATGGTTGACTTTTTGAATTAAGGCTTTTCAGCATAATTGGCTATTGGGAACCTGTTTTAATTGACATTTGAGACTTGTTCCAAGGCCCATTTCGTGCAGACCATACCTCCATATGCACCTTTGGTTCACAATTAGCAAATATACATTTTGGTTCATTTAAGCAAAATGGGATTAACTCATGATTAGCAAGGCTTAAACAGGTGATATATATCACATTTTCTGCAGATTGAAGCAACCCTAGTAGCAGCCATACAACAGAAATCCTCATTCTCTCATTTTTTTGCATTTTGCTCACTTTACAAATTCTGCTCAAAATCTTCAAAGACCACGAGGAACCCTTGATTCTTTCTTCACCTGGACAACCTTTGGAGGCTTTTTCAGGCAGCAAATACCAACTGTAGTGGCAGCTCGAGTTCTGTTTCTCCAAGGACCCTTCCATGGCAAATCAAGATTTGGACTCTTCCAAGCAAGTTTGAGCTAACATACCTCAAGAATACATCATTGCAAAGCATAAGGACGATCTGTTTGAGCTTGAAACACACCAAGAACCACTGATTCACAAATTTCTTCATAATCAAGTAAAATCTCGACTCTCTTTTTTCTCTTATCCATGCCATGTGTTAGATAGAGCTTGTTTAGCTGAGTCCACTGCAACTTGTTTCACTTGAAATGATTATGATATGGCTGAGAAATCTAGGTTTACATTTTTATGTTCAAACTTGTTTTTTGTGGATTTCTCTTTTATGAGCTCGAATTGATGATGATGATTGTTACATTATGCTTGTGCTTGGTTTGCTGAAGCTATTGATATACTTGATTCAGTTTTCTGGGCACTTTTCTCATTTTCGATTTTTACTGATGATGAACATAATGTTGTTGCTGTGCTGTTGTGATAAACCCTAGCATTTTCCAGTTATTTTCCCCCATCGTGTTTGGCTGTTGCTGAATGATGTTGCTTGAATACCAATGCCATGCTATTGTGTGATTCTGCTCGATATTTGTTTTATGATGATGAACATTGTTGATGAACATAAAGCCCTGTTGCATAAACCCTAGCATTCCCAGAATTTGCATGAACTGTTTGGTTTGTTGTATGATGCTGCATGATGTTCACTATACCAATGCCATGCTGTTTGTGTGATATTGTTGAATGTTGTTTTTGGTGATTACATGAAGATGAATACATGTTGTTGCTGCTCAAACCCTAGGTTGCATGAACCTTAAACCCTGCCCAGAAAACATGGAGGCGATTGGCTGTTGTTGTTGGTTTGCTGTGTATGTTACTGTTTCATTGGAAACTGGCCAATCACAACATTTCGTGTGTCCCTTTGAAACTCTGCGTTTTGATTAATGAGGGAGGGAATTACCACATTGCCACTCGGTCAACTTGGTTGACCATTAGTCCATGTTATGTTGCTCATTTTTGTCTCAATTGTTACACAACTTGCAAAATCCATCCCTCCTTCATTTTAACTCCAAAAATCATGGGATTTTTTTGCACTATGTTCATGAGAATGTCTACTATTTTGTCATGATTTTTAATTATTTTTTGCGTGGCTGGATTTTTAATGGCTCTAGGTTTCTTGTCATGCATGCTTATTTGATACATTTTGCCATTCCTTTTGTGAAATGATGATGATGCATCCAATGACCCTGAAATTTTTTGTGGTTAATCTACACTCATTCACCTTTGTTTTGATGTAAAGTTTGTGCATTTATCATATGTGGTTTTTGAGATTTGATTTTTTGAAGTAGGGTGTGACAATTTGTGTCACACCAATGTTATGCAAGTTCATGAATTTTGTTTACATGCTTCATGACCTCCAAATGACCCCAAATTTTGCATGAACCTCATTTCATATGTCTAGTTGACTTGTGATTTTTCTTGGAATTAATGGTGTTGTTTTCCATTTGTTTGAGATTTTTCTTCCCTGCCTAGTCCATTGTTGACTTTATGTGACACATCTTGCCAAATCCTTTGTGAAATTCTCATATCTTATTGCATGATCATGAAATTTCATATGTGCATACTAGACTTCTTGAGCTTTTCATTGGTGTTAATCCCATCCATTTCTCATCTGTTTTCATTTTGTTATGATTTTTTGAAGTTGACCCATGATTGTTGACCTTCTTTGTGCTTACTTGAAACTTGTTTGACTTCCTGATTTTATTTGACTATCTTCCCATGATCCAATTGAGCTGAAATTTCATATGCATGCTATGTTATGTATTGTGATTGAGTATAAATTATTTCATAATTTTTGGAATTGATTATGTTTGGGTTTGAGCTTGGTCTTGCTGTTGACCTTTTGTGTGCTCCCTCTTGCCATGTTTTGACTTCTTTGGTCTATAAAATGCTGTTGATGCATGATATAAACCTGAAACTAATTGTGCTTGCTTCCTAAATGCTTGAACTTGACTTTGGTTGACTATTTGTTTGCTGTTTTGACTTTCCCTTTTGTTTTTGACCCTAGGCTTGTCCTAGTGGTCTTTTGGGACTTATGTTGAGTTCATTGTTTCAGGTTAAGCATCAATGCTTCAAAGAGACCATACAAATTTGGTTGAGTTTGATTATATATCATGTACTAACCTTTGTTTTGTAGGTGTGACTCATGTGACTTGAGTCTTGTGCTTTTGCACTTCTGTTTATTGATCTAACTGTTTGATCCCTTTCTTTCTGATTTAAACTGTTGAACTGTTTACTGATTAGTTGGACTATTTCAGGTACCCTTTTAGTTGCTTAAGTTCTTTGAACTTGCTTGCTTTGCTATTTAGCAATTTGCTTTTGAGGTATAATTACTTCTTCTTCATGTAGTCTGGAGACCCGGCTTGTTATTTGGCCGGGCAAACTGTCTGAAGTCCTCCTTAAGAGGCCATGCTTGTGTGTGTTTAAAATTGTCCCAAGCAGGAAAAGTCCTTCAAGTAAGGCAATTGGTAGATCAAAGGGATAAGCAACCTATCCCCTACTATTCAGTGAGTCTTCTCCTTGCTCCTATTACATGGTTGTAGCATTGAGATCAAAACCCAAGATCTATAGAGTCTAATGGGGAGAGAGTTCCATCTTTCTGAACTCCCCCACTTTCTATTATTTGATGCTCTCTCTGACCAGAGATAAAAGCAATGAGGCACACCCCTCATCTCCTTTCATCTGCTTCACCTTAGCCTCTCAATGGCAAGGTTAAGAGCGACATTTACCTATTACAGTGGACTTTCATAGTCAAACCCTCTTGTGTGAGCCCCCTTGTTTGGCTATAGAGTGTGCTGTTTGATTCTCATTGATTGATTGATTGCTTCATATGCACCTGTTTGCTTGTATGTTATGCATTTATCATCATCAACTGCCATTAATGCATGATCATCTCTTTTGTCTGTGTGACATCATCACTGTTGTTTACCCATTGAGGACAATTGTAAGTCCATTGCTTTGGCCATTGTTCCTATGATATGGAAGTGAGTATAAGACCATCACATTGGCCACTCATCTTATCTTTGCTTGTTGCATTGTTTGTATGTGAGGGTACAATTGTAAGTCCCACAAGTTGGCATTTGTTTTCCTAGGATCATACTGTGTGTGTCAGAGTAAGCCCAGACAAATTGGCATCTGACATCCATGTTTGCTTTCTTTGTTTGTGAGAGGATGCAATTGTAAGTCCCACAAGTTGGCATTTGCTGTCCTATGATCATGTGTGGAGTTAACCTAAGTCCAGTTAGATTGGCAGTTGATTTCTGTATTTCATTCTTGTTTTTTCCTTTTGAGGAGATTAGTGTAAGACCATTGAGTGGCCTCTGATATCCATTTCTGTTTTAGGAGATTGGTGTAAATCCAGCTATTGGTATCCGATATCCGCTTTCGTTTGTGAGATTGGAGTAAGACCATTGAGTGGCATCCAGTATCATTTTGTTTGTTTATTTTATCATTACTTATTTTCCATTCCAAAGGACACACTTGAATCATCTCCTATATGATTTCAAGAGGTGAACCTCCCGAGAAGTTTTACTATCCATCTTCATCCATTCATCTCTCATTGTGTCCTAAACCTTTTCACACTTTGAACCCAAACTTGACATAGATATTGTGCAAACTTCTTCATGTTTTTTAAACTAAAAACCTGGACCCCAAGTCCTTGACTTTTTTTCAAACTCCATTTCATAATACTTCTTTTGAATCAATCTTAATCATACTTTGACTTCACTTTCATAATCACAATCAATTAACTTCACTCATTCACTTGTTTTGGCTTTGTCCATTAATCTTTTCATGCATTAGCCATAGGTTTCAATTATCATTGTGGTTGATGTAAACCTCACCTTATCTTTAGTGAGTCGACAGTAAGACTTCCGTACTGAAAACAGGGTTAACCCCTCTAGTGCGTCGAAGCTATCCTCACATGGTGGATGTTGTTCTTGGTCGAGTGTTCTCCCATTGATAATGAAAAGCCTCAGTGCTTGTGTTTAAAATTAAATCCACCAACTTTTGGAAATCTTTTAGCCGAACTACGGCGTTTTGATCCTTACCTTTGATGGAAGGTACGTAGGCAACGGGTTCATCCGTTCAAACCCCAATAAAAATTGTATATTCTTTTCTCACCCTCCCAATCATGTTTGCACAATATTTATGTCGTAACAAATAACAACTTAGTACAACAAGTGTGAAAAGGGCTCCCTAGGAGTACCTAGGACGTAGTGGGTGCCTAACACCTTCCCATTGCGTAACTTACCCCTTACCCAGACTCTCTGATCTTTTATTAGTTTTCTACGCGTAAAGCTTCTTAGGCTTTTGTTCGCTTTTTAGCCAGTCCTTTGGATAAATAAAAGTGCGGTGGCGACTCGAAATTTCATTGTATGCTTTGCTTATGGTTTAATCGATAAATCATATAGCGACGAATACACCGCTACACCTGGACCCAAGTCCTTGACTTTTTTTTCAAACTCCATTTTATAATACTTCTTTTGAATCAATCTTAATCATACTTTGACCTTCCTTTTGTGAATAATCATAATCAATTAACTTCACTCATTCAATTGTTTTGTGGCTTCGTCCATTCTTGTTAAGTTTTCATACATTAGCCATAGGTTTGATTTATCCTAGTTGGTTGATGTCAATCTCACCTATTTGTCCTTAGTTGATTGAATTGTAAGTCTTCCTTGCTTATTATAGGGTTAACCCCTCACTAGCAAGTTGAAGCTTTTCTCACATGGTGGACTTGTTGTTTGTATAAGGTTGAGTTTTCTCCCGTGGATAACGTAAGACCTTAGGGCTTGTGTTTAAAATTGAATCCACTAACTTTTTGGAAATCTTTTAGCCGAACTACGGCGTTTTGATCCTTACCTTTGATGGAAGGTACGTAGGCAACGGGTTCATCCGTTCGAACACAAAAATAATAAAAATTGTATATTCTTTTCTCATCATCCCAATCATGTTTGCACAATAAATATTTCATAACAAATAACATTTTTTTACAACAAGTGTGAAAAGGGCTCCCTAGGAGTACCTAGGACGTAGTGGGTGCCTAACACCTTCCCATTGCGTAATTTACCCCTTACCCAGACTCTCTGATCTTTTTATTAGTTTTCTACGCGTAAAACTTCTTAGGCTTTTGTTCGCTTTTTAGCCAGTCCTTTGGATAAATAAAAGTGCGGTGGCGACTCGAATTCATTGTATGCTTTGCTTATGGTTTAACCAATAAATCATATAGCAACGAATACACCGTTACAATACTATTTTATAGTTTTGCACAGTTTTGCTTCAACCAATAGCAATTGAATACAATATCTTCAGCCAAGAGTTGTTGAATATGACATCTTCAGCCAAGAGCAGTTGAATATGATCATTTGTTCCCTTGAGACAGTCTTCATTCAACTAAGATTGATTGAAGAACAGTCGAACAACTTACTTTGTAATAGATCCATCCTAGAGATCTACCGCCAGTCAAGAGCAGCTGAACATGATTCTCTGATCCCCAATCATTTGCATAGCATCTAAGAAATTAAGAGTATTTCTTAGTATATTTACATTCATGATTAAGAAATCAAGAGTATTTCTTAATTCATTTGCATATCGTCTAAGAAATCAAGAGTATTTCTTAGTACATTTACATTCATGATTAAGAAATTAAGAGTATTTCTTAAGTCATTTGCATAGCATATAACAAATCAAGAGTATTTCTTAATTCATTTGCATAGCATCTAAGAAATCAAGGATATTTCTTAGCACATTTACATTCATGATTAAGAAATCAAGAGTATTTCTTAATTCATTTGTATAGTATATAAGAAATCAAGAGTATTTCTTAATTCAGTTGCATTCATCTTTAAGGAGTCAAGAGTACTTCTTAACCTGCATAACATCTAAGGAATCAAGAGTATTTCTTAGTTCATTTATATTCATGATTAATAAATTAAGAGTATTTCTTAATTCATTTTCATTCTCATGATTAAGAAATCAAGAGCATTTTCTTAATTCATCTGCATTCATCTTTAAGAAGTCAAGAGTATTTCTTAACCTGTATACCATTAAGAAATCGAGAGTATTTCTTAAACCATCACTTACATTCGTATGATTAAGAAATCGAGATTATTTCTTAAATCACCTACATTCATTTTTAAGAAGTCAATGGTACTTCTTAACATTCTCATGATAAAGATATCGAGAGTATTTCTTAAGTCATATGCATTTCATTCAATCATATGATGATTAAGAGATCAAGAGTATTTCTTAATTCATTTATCTCTAAGGAGCCAAGAGTACTTCTTAGCATACATATCATTTATCATTTAATGATTAAGAAATCAATAGTATTTCTTAATTCATTTTCATTTCATTTGATCATATGATGATTAAGAGATTAAGAGTATTTCTTAATTCATTCATCTTTAAGGAGCCAAGAGTACTTCTTAACATACATATATTTTATTATACGATGATTAAGAAATCAAGAGTATTTATTAATTCATTTGCATTTCATTTGATCATATGATGGTTAAGAGATCAATAGTATTTTTTAATTCATTCATCTCTAAGGAGTCAAGAGTACTTCTTAGCATACATATCATTTATCATCTGATGATTAAGAAATTAAGAGTATTTCTTAAATCATTTGAATTTCATCTGATCGTATGATGATTAAGAGACCAAGAGTATTTCTTAATTCATTCATCTCTAAGGAGTCAAGAGCACTTCTTAACATACATATTATTTGTCATTTGATGATTAAAAAATCAAGAGTTGTTTCTTCATTCATTTTTTGCATTCATCTTTAAGAAGTCAACAGTACTTCCTAATCGTCATTACATTTATATCATCGTCATTTCACGATTTAGGAAATCAAGAGTATTTCTTAATTCATGCATATCATTGTCATCTGATGATTAAAAACTCAAGAGTATTTCTTAATTCATTTGCATTCATTTTAAGGAGTCAAAAGTACTTCTTAACCTTCATTGCATCCATATCACCCGGCGATTAGTAAATCAATAGTATTTCCTAAATCTCGTTGCATTCATTTGCATTACCATACGGTGATTAAGAAATTAAGAGTATTTCTTAACCTATGTGCATTCACTCATAACCACAAGCATATCATTTTATTGCATAAGAGGGCAAAATTTGAGTATGTTTGGTATTTAAACTATCTTTCACCATGATGATTTAAAGACAAGAGTTCTTCATATCCTCCGGTTAAAGATGTTTAAATCGAGGCAGCTTTCATACCTTAAATTTTACCTAGAGTTTTTCACTCGCATCAGCATAGCATAATCAATCCATTTTGTTGTGCATTTCATCAGTTAAAGCACTCATTAGGGTTTAGATGAAAAGTCAAAAGTTCTAGCATTTTACCTGACTCTGATGATGTTCATTCAGTCATTTATTGATTGAGAAGTCCAAGGACTTAATTTCTCAATCTCGTTGCATCGCTTGTTTCCATTGCATCATGTTTCAGAGGTTCAGAAGATGACAGTTAAGAGTATTATCGTCATCTGAATCTTTATATGGTTTTTAATTGTGATAGAGAATTAGAAGTAAATGGTCCAGGGGTGATTCATTTGTATCTAATTTCCTATTCATGATTATTAAGTCAGTAATTCAACGCATTCGTTGCATTTTATACTTGTTAAAACATGCATTTCATTTCACATAACGCTTAAAATGTCGCTCGAAATATTTGTCTGGATCTACAGACAGACTGGTCAAATCATTTCTCAATTGTATGTCAAACTAGCGGGTGAAAATTTTCAAAACCGAGCTTGCAGACATCAGTTTTCGTAATCTACGGTTCGCGTAGTGTAACCCGGTGTGCTCATTTTATTTTTTAGACTACTTTTTCGGTAGCATTCTAATCAGTCTGAGCCTGTTCAACCGACCATTTTTATTTCAAAATTAGATCGAAACTTGTATATTTTCAAGAAGTTTATTTCGCGTTGATCATTTTAATGCATTCAATTTAATTTTTCGAGCATTTTTACACCTGATTTTTGTTCATTTTTATTCATTTTGTTAGCCATTTTAATTAACATAATTAATTAGAATTAATTATGTTATGAATATAATTTCATTTATTAATTATATTCTGTTTTTTTTAATTTGATTTTATCTTTTCTTTAATTTTAAAAAACAAGTTTTTAAATTAAGAAGAATTAAAAGAAATATCTCTCTTGTCTCCAATCACAAAAAAACCACATGCCACTCTTTCCATGGTTATATTAAATTTGTTTTTTTACCCATAAGAAGGAGGAATCACGTGGACACCATAACACAACATATTTTCACGTTTTTCTTCGTCTTGTTCGGACACACAAAACTCAACCCTTCTTTTTTCCATCTTGAATCAACACTTCAACCAATTTTCTTCTTCCATCTCAAACTTCATCCACTAAAACCTCTTTACTTCGAGCCCCGTGCATCACCGCACCACCACCTCTAAACCGTCGGCTAAAAAACCTCCACAAAATTTGCTCCTCTCCCACTTTAAAATCCAAACCAAAACCTCTCTCTCTCTCTCTCTCTCTCTCTCTCTCTCTCTCTCTCTCTCAGAAACCACACCAT
The DNA here is from genome assembly GCF_024323335.1 of Lathyrus oleraceus. Classification (NCBI taxonomy): domain Eukaryota; kingdom Viridiplantae; phylum Streptophyta; class Magnoliopsida; order Fabales; family Fabaceae; genus Lathyrus; species Lathyrus oleraceus. The sequence continues at coordinate 326,797,615 of NC_066580.1, forward strand.
ACTCACCATCATGTGACAACCATAAAACCACCACCATTTTGTTACCATCATCACCAACATCAAAATATAACTTGTCGCATTCTCCATACTAAACCTCCCTTAACTTCCATTAACTCACAACAACTCCACGAACCGACTGAACATCACTTCCATCTTCTTAAACACAACACATAACTTTCCTCTTCATCACAACATCGATAACATCAAAATACAACACAGAAAAATTAAAAATAAGAAAGAGATCTGAGTTTTTGTGTCGCCGGAAAACGACCATCACCTTCACGCATCTCCGACGAGATACTGTGACGTTTTAATACAAAACTGCCTCGTCGGAAAACCATACACTCGCCTCATTCAGCTCTGAACTAAATCGTGAATTACCACCCTACACGACCTTTGTTTCTCGCTGAACAACCACTGGTTTTTTGATTGATTGTTGTTGTTCATTTGAGGAGGAAGAGAGAAAGATTTTTTCAGAAAAAATAGAGAAAAACAAGTTGTTGTTGTTTGTGTTCCAATGTTAAAGGAAGAAGAGGGTCTGGAAAATAAGTTTTTTTCATTTTTTCAAAACACTCTTTGCCACGTGTCACGCAGGGAGTGGGTCTTTTGATTTTTTTTTAAAACAACAACTCTCCCCTATACACAAACACACTGCACCACCTTTTTCCTTTTTTAATTTCTTTTTTTTTTCTTTCTTTTTTATATTATTATAATTATGATAATAATAATAATTATTATTGTTATTATTATTTAATATATATTATTACTAAATTATTATTATTTATTATTAATTTTGGATTACAATTGTTAATTGTTAATTATTATTATTATATTATTATTATTATTATTACCATTATTATTATTAATTGTTAATTATTATTATCATTAATTGTTATTATTATTATTGATTATTATTGTTAATTATAACTATTATTATTGTTAATATTTATTATTTTTGCTTATTATTACTATTATTATTTTATTATTATTACTATTATTAATTATCATTATGTATTGTTATTATTAATGTTAATTATTAATTATTGTTGCTAATTATTATCATTAATATTGTTAATTATTAATTATTGTTGCTAATTATTATCATTAATATTGTTAATTATTATTTATTATTGTTGTTTATTATTTATTGTCATTATTTATTTATTTAATTAAATTGATTGTTTTTTAATTGTTAAAAAGGAATTTGTTTTTTTGGTCTCATCGATTTTTCACAGATGCCTTGTAATTTCGGAGCTAAAAATTCAATTTAACTTCAGAAATTGCTTAAGCGTATAAAGTCTTATTGACCAGCCTCAGATATGGTGATTTCTACATGAATCGCCTTACAATTACTTAACATAGCGATAAATTATTTTAGTTTAATTTTTGTTTCTTTTTGTCGCTTAAAATAGGTTTTTCACAGATGTCATGCAATTTCGGAGTTAAAAATTCAATTTAACTTCAGAAATTGCTGAAGCGCATAGAGTCCTGTTTGTCGGCCTCATATAGGGTGATTCCTACATGAATCGCTTTACGATTGTTTAACATAGCACTAAATTATGTAGTTCAAATTTCTTGATTTTTACTTCGAGTCCATTGGCTTTCTCTTGGGCCTTCTTACAACGAGATTCTTTTATTTACAATTGTATTTCAAAACTTGTATCATTTAATTATTGTGGTGTATCCAAAGTTTTAAAAACCGAACCGATCTGGCCAATTCAACCGGTTGGACCAGGAATCGAAGATGAATCCAGTTTGATCGACCTTTCAAAATCGTTAGTGGGTCAAAACCGGAAAAATCGGATCGAACCATCCAAAACCATTCAAACCAAAGAACCGGAGCCGGTTTTGTAAAACCGTCTGATTCAAAAAAACGCATAAAATTAACCATTTTTTTTAATATGTCACTATTAAAACTTAACATACATTCCCCAATCACAAAAAAGAACTCCATATTTTTTTTACAACCATACAAACTTCTAAATTTTATCACTTCATTATAGTTTTTCTTTCAATCACACTCCATCATAAATACACCGTCTCTTTTAAACATAATCACAGTATTCAACTCAATATTAAATGTCGTTCAAGTCAATATTGTTTGTTGTTGTCAAGTAAAACTTGTTTGCCGTAGTTCAACTCAAATTCGTTTTTTTGTTGTTTAATGAAATTTATTGTATTATTTAGTTTTAGTATTCTATCTTAATTATTTGAATTTTATTTTAGTTTTTATATTCTATTATTTTAATTTTGGTTTGAATTAGTTTAACTTATTTTATTGTAATTCTTTAATTTGGTCAAATTATTTTCAAATAAAGGTTGAAATGAAATGTAGAACTATGTTATGTTATTATATATTTTATCGATTGTATTAACTTTGTAATAAGTTTTTGAAATCTTTATTTTATTAAGTTGTGAGTGTATGATTATGTGTGACATATCTATAAAATTTAGTTTCATATTATTAGTTTCTTTAATAAATAGTTTGACCATAGGTTTAATCGGTTAAACCAATTAAACCTTAAATCGCAAGTTTCTCCGCTTCAATCTCCGGTTCGGTTTTTAAAACATTAGTTGTATCCCCATTCGACAAACTGTACCCCATTCCCGTAAGTATATAATAAATTTACTGCTTTCATTTACTTTATTGTATCAGTTGATTGTTACTTCAAAGATTAAAATCAATCCTTTTCAGAAAAAAAGAACAAAAAGCAAATACTTTATCCAACATCGAGCGATTTTCCCAAATCAGAACCATTTCCATATTCACTTCTCCATCATTTTCAAAACCCTCAAATCATTTCATCCGCTTTTCCATCCAACACAAATAATAAAAACCTCTATCACACATCGAATGACTTTTCCCTAATCAAATCCAAATTACTTAATCATATTTAGACACCATTTTAAAAAGGATGAAAAAGGAGATGGTCTAGGGCCTTCGATTCCTCTCCTCAATTACTTGGATACGAGTAGCCTTGCTTGACCATTTGTAGCGGGGTATTCGTTACCATTAGAGATATTGACTAAATCCAAGGTAAATCATACAAGTCGAGTCGCCACCGCACTTCTATTTATCCAAAAGGAATGGTTAGAAAGCGAACAAAAACCTAAAAGTTTTAACAAAAACTAGTAAAAGAGAAACAGAGATCTGGGTAAGGGGGTTGGTTATGTAATGGGAAGGTGTTAGGCACCCAAAACATCCTAGGTACTCCTAGGGAGCCCTTTTCACACTTGTTGTAAGGTTTGTATTTTTGTGAAAATTTGTTTGTGCAAACATGATTGAAGAGATGGGAAGAGAATATACAAGTTCATTTACATTTTGTGTTTGGATGGACAAACCCATTGCCTACGTACCATCTTAAAAAAGATTAGGATCAAAACCTCGTAGTTCGGGGTAAAAATCTCAAAACAAGTTGGTGAATTAATTGGTACAAAAGCCTTAAGGTCTTTTGTTATCCAAGGGAGAAAACTCAACCTAAAACCACAAATCCACCATGTGAGGATAGCTTCAACATGCTAGAGAGGGGTTAACCCTATAATAAGCATGGAAGACTCATTGTCCATCACTAAGGATATAGGTAAGTATTACATCTACCTCAAAGATAACTTAAACCTAATAGCTAAAGGTTATGAAAAAGTTTTGATTAAAAAGTGGCCATTGGAACCACAAAAAGACATTTGAATGGGTTATATTTACCAATTAGAAGTATATACAAAATGGTCAAAGTTGACTTAAAAATTCAATTCAAAATAAGTATTATGAAAAGAAAGTTTGAAAATCAAAAGCATAAGACTTAGGTTTCTAATGTTGAAAACAAGTGATAGATGTTTGCACAAAAGTTTTGGCTTGGGTTAGAGTGGAGAGAAGAAGAAGAAGGGCTAAAGTCCTAAGCATGCAAGAGGTAAGGAAAAAGAAACAAAACCACAATGAAGTTCCTCCCTTGAGATCATATTGATGATCCAAGTAGCTCCCATCCTTTGGAATAAACAATCACATAAGCATAAACTCAAGCAATCAACAGTCAAATGAACTCTTGGAAAGACTCCTCAATGTATCTTGGATCTCTCTCTCTGGGAAGCTTATGGTAATGGTTCCTCAATTAAGCTCAAGTTGGAACTCCTAGCACAAGAAAACACACATCAAAAGGTTCTATAACACAATCAAAGAATGGACAAGAGGGAGTTTAGAATATGGTCCTTTCAATGTTCATCTTCAAGCTTAAGCATTCTAAAGGCCCAATGCCTAGTTGCTCTTTGACTTTTTATAGCACTCTAAAGGCCCAATGCCTAGTTGCTCTTTGACTCCAAATTTGCATAGGGAAAGTCCTAAGATCTAAGTCCATTTCTTTGTATTTGGTTCACAACAATCAACACAAAAACACAAGCACAATAATATATACACAATTATGTGCTCAAGTGAGCAAAAGGCAAATGGCATTAACATAAACATGTGCTCAAGTGAGCAAAAAGAAAAGCAAATGGATAATATGTGCAAGAATAGTAAATTGCATAAATGTAAAGAGCAAAAAGTAAATGTTAATTGTTAATGGTTAGTGTTAGTAATTAGTGTGTCATAAGGCAAATTTAGCGCTATGTTAAGCAATCGTAATTGGACTTATGTAGAAGTCACAACTATCTGAGGCCGGTCAATAATAATGTAGGCAACAACACAAGTTAGAAGTCTTGATTAGTGAACCAAGTTCCAACAACTTGCCATGCCAAAAAGAAAAAGAGAATTGATCTTGTATTGGTTTAAGCCTTTTGCATGATTTTAGAAGACAACCTATCCCTAATGCAAAGCCATTCACTTGATCAATTGATCAAGATGAATTAGATTTGAATCAAGGAAGATTAAGTCTTCCTAATCAATGCTAACTTATCAACCTTCAACTCATTGATCAAAAAGGAAGAAAAAAGAGAAGAAGAAGATGAAGAGTGGATAAGGAAATGGTAAGATCAAAATGCATAAGATGAAATAAGATGTACCAATCCATATGTATTGACCAAATGACATTGAAAGTCAAAGTCAAACAATAAGAAATCAGAAATGAGATTGAGATTGGAGAGCAAACAATAAGCATAATATTTTTGGCATTTTTAATATTAAAATAAACTTGAATTAAAAATAAAAGAAAGGTCAAACTTCAAAATTACTTCAAATCAACCTTGAAAGGTCCAAGTAATTTATCCCAAGTTCAACAAGGTCAAACAAAGTTTGACAAAAAATTTCAGCATTTTTAAAAGTCAGAAACTATTTTTAATCAATTAAAAATGAATATCAATAACCTAATTGAACTAAAATCTCAAATAAATCTCAAATCAATTAAAAAATAGATGAGAATATTTTTCATAGATCCATCATCATTCAAATAGGTTAGGAAAATATTTTTGTATTTTTTGAATATCAAAAACTATTTAAAATGAATTAAAAATAACCAGAAAAGAGAAAATTCACAAAAAATATTAAATGATAAAATAAAAAATATTAAAAATCAGAAATAGAAACTAGAAATTATTTGGAGACTAATGCAATTGGTCCCATATTTTTTGGATTAAAAATGAAGAAGATATTGATTTTTGAAAATTATTGGAATAAAAGAAATTAAATCAGAAAATTGGAAATTCAAAAAAAACCAGGAGCGTTAGATCTGAGCTCATTAATTGAGCTGGCAAATCATGCGCTCCAGATGCGCGCTTCCACCATAGACCAAAGTCAATGCGCTACACAATGAATTAAAATGAGTCATAACAAGCGAGGGCCAGGATTAGATCTGGAAAACTCAATCCAACGATCCACATTCAAACTGGCAATGGGACGGCCACCGGAGCCACCTTCTTCTCCGATGAGCTTGTGTTTTCCGGCCAAAATTGCAGACAACCAAATCTTAACCAAAATACACGATCTATACATCTTTGGAAAGCTGGGATGATGTACATCATCCCTGTGCCACTCAATTCCACTCTAGATCTCTATATTGAGAGAAATCAGAGATGGAAGTTCTGTGGTGTTCATCATGAACTTAATGGATTTCAAAAATTAAATGCACAGTCATGATGCCTCTATTGAGAGGTCTTCAGCCAACACAAGATCCAAGTAAATAGGTCAATATATGATGAGTTTCGAAGAAAATACCAGTTGAAGAATAAACTTGAATTCTGGAAGTTTGAGCTTGATTCCTTGCTTTCTTTGCCAAAACAGAAGATCAATGAGCTGAAGGATGAAGATTTAGAAGCTTTAGATCCAAGGATTCAACCAGATGTAGTTGAATTTTGGATCTGAAAAATTTGAAGAAAAGTGAAATAGCTTCTTTGGTAATGGTTATGAATTCAGTTGTGCAGCATCTCAGGCGCCATTAGGTTGAATTTCAAGTGAAGCAAGCAAGTGTATTTATAGCAAGAGTTGATGTAATGCATGATCAAACCCGTGTGCATGTGAATTGGGTCCTCCATGCATGGGCCTGTACAGGCGCATGTGAGGCCCAAAACTTGGTGCAAATGCAAGCTGAAATGAATGTGAGATGGTTTGGACGTGTAGCCTGGAGTAAATTGGCTTGTGTAATGAATTTCAACATGTTATGCATAATCATGCCTAAAACTTCTCCTCTTCGAAAATGCCATTTGCCAAATCCAAACATGATCATGTGAGTAATGGTTGGAAAGGTTTTGATGCAAGGAACAATTGTTATGTTGGGAAAAAATCCCTTTGAAGTGTGGAAATTGGTGAAATTGGAGTTTAAAGTGCAAGGTGTAAAACATGTAAAGGCAAAGTTTCTAAATTTGGCCAATGTTCAAGCCCTTCTGTTTTGATGATGCAAGCCTCAAATGGAAAATCCTCCAACATAAAAGTTGTAGATCTTTTCAAGGCAATCAAAATGGACTTAAATTTTTGCATCATTTGGATTTTTGATGAAAGAGTTATGGGCACTTGAAGTTGGACTTTTTTGCCTTTCAATGCATTTGGCCCAAAATGACCTATAATGTCTTGCATTATCACATGTATTTCCTTTGAGATTTTGAAATTTTGTTCAACATAACATTTGAAGTAGACATCTTAAGATTTACAATACATTTGATCCTATTTCAAAATCATAAAAAATGAATGAGTTATGTCCTTGGGAAGTAGACCTAAAATTAGGGTTTCAGTCAAAATAACCTATAATGTTTTGGAATGGGAGATGACCTTCCAAGCTTCAAATCAATTTTTGATGAACATAAAAGTTGTTCATATTGTCCTTAAGAACATTTTTGCTTTTGGAACCATCTCCATTTGACCAACATATAAAACGTTAGGTCTTAGTGCATTTCAGAATAGTCAGATTAATTGACTGATCAACTTCTCAAGTCCATGACTCATATCTTGATGAATTGATGATTGAGGACACTCAAATAAGTTCAAACATGCATGAAATGATGAATTAAAGAACTTCCCTTGATTGTATTTGATCATGGGCTGAGGTTGCTTCATGAGCAAGGCAATGTGGTGCACAGATGAATTAGGGTTTCCCTGAGAAACCAACCTCAAACCCTTTGACTTGCTTTGATCAAAATGATGAATTGAGATGTTTAGGGAGGCATGTTTGATGGATGACAGCTTTGGGAGCCATTACCATGCTTGCTATCATCTCCTCTTGACCTTATCCTTGTACCAATGACCTCTTTGAAACTTGACCTGGTGATTGCTTAAGCTACAAACAAAAGATGTTAGTGACATATTTTTGTGCTTTTGGTTAGTAAAAAAAATAGGAAAAGCAATGATATACCATTCAAGCATGCTTGGTGATCTCAAACCACTCACAAGAGATCCTACCTAAAGGTAAAGGGAACCAAGATGCTAGTGATCCTTGAGGCAATGCAAGTGCAATGTTATGATGTCATGAGGGATCTTAGGGACAAAATTGGGGTCTTACAGATGCCCCTATTTAAGGTCATTCTAGCCGGAGAAGTGAAGGTTAAAATCTTCGTCTCGACGGGGTAGAATGGGCTTAAATAATAACAAAGAGACAAATTTTGGCCCCTAAGATACCTCATGATGCGGATGTATGCATTCAAATAGTAAAGCTCTATGGGGATATGCGTCCACAAAAGAAAAAAGAAATCCAGAGAAACTGAAAATCCAAAGGAGTAGTACACTCACTAGGGAGACAAAGACTCCGGGGGAGTAAAGGGTAAAAATGCGTGAGCAGGTCACGACTTGAGACTTGCTGAGAGACACGGAGAGAATCCATGAAATAAATCAATGGAAGGACTCGAGCTGACTCAAAGATGCATGTATTGGGGAACATGTCAATACAGCCAAAATTTATCCGTAACGGATACTTCGGATAAAAAATCCGGACTCAGGTGTGGATGTCCACTAAGGACTCAGCTGAGGAAGATCCCAACAGAACTCTCCTGGGGAAGCAACAGGATGAGGTATTACCGATTACTGGGTAATAAGCTCGAAGAGACGTGTGATCTGAACACCGGCATAAGGGTGAGAGAACAACATGCTCGGGAAGAATGAATATCTAAGACCGGTATAAGGGTGAGAGATATCAATCAACCAAATCATCTGAGGAAGACCTAAAAAGGTATATCTCAACTCAGGAAAATCTGACTCCACAGGGGACAAAAAGTCATAATAGGGAGCAGAAGGAAGGAACACCAGGGATGCCGGTTACTGGGCATATAATAGGTGACCAACCAAAGCGTGAATTGGGGAATGTTCCCAAAACACTCATCATCCAAAAAGAGGGCGAAAAGCGAACTCGATTATGGGATGGACATTCGATTCCAAAACAGGGATACGAATCTTACTCAACTAGGGAAGAACAAAAGGCTTCGACCAAAGAGTGCATGAGATATATTATCTATTACCGTCAAAACGTAGATAATATACTCGCATGGAAGATTATCCACAACCGGTTACTGGGTTAATAAAGGACAAATCGACCGACAAAGAAAGGCATCGGGATACCGAAACTAGGTATATAATGATGACCATTCAAGGGGAGCAACAAACATTTACCGACAACCAGTATGAAAGATGACTTGCTGGGGATAAACTGCCTAATCAGAGCAATTATCCAAGAGAATGCGGGAATATCAACACCGAATATTGGATAATGATAACCGTCAAGGAGGGGATTACGTCTACTGGATACTGGGTAGAAAACCACGGAAGAGTAATCGTCACCGATTAGGATGAACAAAAGGATAACTCTGCAAAAGGGAGAAAATAGGGTTTGCAACTACCGATATAAGGGTAGAGAACCACAGACTGTGTCGAGGATAAGATGAATGATCACTAATTACTGAGCAATTATTCATTTATACCACGGGGAAGCGAAGGAAACAGTCACAAGAGGCCAATTTAGGATCAAACCAAAGAGGCAAGTTGAATCAAGACTCGTCCTAGTGAGGATATAACTCAATAGGGAAACCCATCCCAATATATATGTTGGGAGGAAGCAAAAACAACCGTCGTCCACGAGGATGTAACTCGGTGGGGAATGCGGAAGGAAAGATAAACACTTTCTGCTTAAGGGGCTGACTCTACATGGGGAGATCAGACACCGACATCTGATTGGGAAATGCATTACCAACTAGTAGGAAATAACAAACAAAGATATATGGCAAGGAATGCAATATGAATATCCGAATGTTTGAAAATTATATGCACACATGCGTGGTTTATGTATGATGAATGCTGACAAACAGCCATTTCTAACACAAACAGCTTCAAGGAATAAGCACACAGACATCCGGTACTACATCTCAAGAGAAAGCCAGGAAGCAAAGATCCCTGCCGGGGGGATGATCATCAATCATTTTAGCCGGGGACAGGAGTTATTGCACAGATAAAATCCGCCACATAAGCAACTCTACCGGGGAATCTATCCGAGGAGGTAAAGGGATTCTGGGGATCAAACACCAAGTACCGTACCCACCAAGGAGATCACATCTACCGAGGAGGAAAGGTCACTACTCTGCTGAAGGGAGGAGTGGTGAATATCTCACCAAGCACTCCACCTAGTGGGAAAACCATAAAAGGCTCCGGAGGAAGAAGATACAATTATGCCAGGAATATGAACAAATGTCTTACCCTGTTGGAGATTATACCATCCTTGGGAGAGCACTGAGGATCTCCTAAGTATCATTTCGTCATTGTGAATGTTCACTTCGTTTAAAAACAAGTTATGAAAAATTCGAATATTCAAAACAATGACATTTTCTCAATTAGAGCATGCAAAACGTTTATTGAATAGAAACAAATAAGAGTGCAAATAATTGGATAAAAGACTCAAATTTATTTGGTGGAATGGTAGTCTGCGAATGGCAAGACTCCATAGATCTTTACAAAGTTGAAATTGGTGATATATATTGGAAAATGGCTACATTGAACATAATGACCATTTCTCCACCAATTCTGAATCCGATGTATTTGAAGCTTCGGTTGATGACGAATGAGCAAGAATCTCTGACGGATGACAATTGTAGAACAGAATCTTGTCAGGATGCAGTTACTTGCCAAATCCCTAATTTTTGCCTAGATTGCCCCAGGATGAGGTACTCAATATAGCGGGATACATATATTCATTTTTTATGTCTCTAACTTTTGCCTGGATCGCCCTTTCGGGTTTTCAATCCACCGAGACGCTCATTTTTGCCTAAGCCGCCCTTTTGGGTTTTCAACTTAGCGAGCTATTCTGTTTTTATTTCCAGGCGAAGTATTTCTTGACTGCATCTGAATTCACAGGACGAGTGAAATCCTCCCCATCCATAGTTGTAAGTATCAAAGCACCGCCTGAAAAGGCTCTTTTAACAACATATGGACCTTCATAATTTGGAGTCCACTTGCCCCTGGAATCGGGCGCGAAAGACAAGAGTTTCTTGAGCACAAGGTCACCTTCTCGGAACACACGAGGCTTGACCTTCTTATCAAAAGCTTTCTTCATCCTTTGCTGATATAACTGACCATGGCACATGGCAGTCAATCTCTTTTCTTCTATCAAATTTAGTTGGTCATAACGACTCTGAACCCATTTGGCATCAGTCAACTTGGCTTCCATCAAGACTCTCATTGATGGAATCTCCACCTCTACTGGGAGTACAACCTCCATGCCATAAACAAGAGAGAAAGGGGTTGCCCCTGATGAAGTGCGGACAGATGTACGATATCCATGCAAAGCAAATGGCAACATCTCATGCCAATCTTTGTACGTGACAACCATCTTCTGGATAATCTTCTTGATATTCTTATTAGCAGCTTCAACAGCCCCATTCATCTTGGGTCTGCAAGGAGAAGAATTATGGTGTGCAATCTTGAACTCACTACACAGTTCTTTCATCATTTTGTTGTTCAAGTTAGATCCATTATCAGTAATGATCTTATCTGGCACACCATATCGGCATATGAGTTGATTCCTGATAAACTTCACAACCACCTGCCTGGTCACATTTGCATACGATGCCGCTTCAACCCACTTGGTGAAGTAATCAATTGCTACGAGAATACATCTGTGACCGTTGGACGCTTTCGGTTCTATCATGCCAATCATGTCAATTCCCCACATAGAGAAAGGCCATGGTGATGAGATCACATTCAGAAGTGTCGGGGGAATATGAATCTTATCCGCATAAATCTGACACTTATGGCATTTCTTCACATATTTGCAGCAGTCAGACTCCATTGTCAGCCAATAGTAGCCTGTTCTCAATATATTTCTAGCCATGGCATGTCCATTGGAATGAGTCCCAAATGAACCCTCATGGACCTCAGTCATCAACAGGTCTGCTTCGTGTCTATCCACGCATATGAGCAGCACCATGTCAAAATTTCTCTTATAAAGCACATCACCATTAAGGTAGAAACTTCCTGACAATCTCCTCAGAGTCTTCCTATCTTTCACAGATGCCCCATACGGGTAAACCTGGTTCTGAAGGAAACACTTGATATCAAAATACCATGGCCTATCCTCTTTCACATCTTCTACTACAAACACATGAGCTGGTCTGTCCAAGCGCATTATAGTGATATTGGGGACTTCATTCCAAAGTTTCACCACAGTCATCGAAGCAAGAGTAGCAAGAGCGTCTGCCATCCGATTCTCATCTCGAGGAATATGATGGAAGTCAACCTCAGTAAAGAACATTGAAATCCTCCTCGCATAATCCCTATATGGAATGAGACCAGGCTGATTCGTTTCCCATTCACCCTTAATCTGATTAACAACGAGGGCCGAATCACCATATACATCAAGATGCTTGATCCTTAGATCGATGCATTCCTCCAATCCCATGATACAGGCCTCATACTCAGCCATATTTTTCGTGCATTTGAAAGTTATCCTTGCTGTAAAAGGAATATGTGTGCCCTGAGGAGTAATAATCACCGCCCCAATACCATTTCCATACTGATTTACAGCACCATCAAACACCATACTCCATCTGGAACCAAGCTCTGGCCCTTCATCGAGTGTAGGCTCATCGCAATCTTTCATTTCCAATACAGAATCTCCTCATCTGGGAAGTCATACTGAACTGATTGATAATCCTCAATCGGCTGATGTGCCAAGTGGTCAGCCAAAATACTACCTTTAATAGCCTTCTGGGCTCGATACTCAATATCATACTCGGACAACAACATCTGCCAACGGGCAATCCTCCCTGTTAAAGCAGGTTTCTCGAGGATATACTTGATTGGATCCATTCTGGATATCAACCAAGTCGTATGATTTATCATATACTGGCATAAGCGCTTAGCAGCCCAAGCCAAAGCACATCATATCTTTTCGAGCATTGAATATCGAGACTCACAATCAGTGAACTTCTTACTCAAGTAGTAAATAGCATATTCTTTCTTTCCTGATTCGTCTTGCTGACCAAGGACACAACCCATTGAGTCTTCAAGAACAGTCAGATACATAATCAAAGGTTTTCCTTCCACGGGCGGAGACAGGATCGGAGGTTCGGACAGATACTCTTTAATACTGTCAAAAGCTTTCTGGCAATCCTCGGTCCAATCATGGGACTGATCTTTCCGGAGGAGCTTGAATATCGGTGCACATGTGGCAGTCATGTGGGATATGAATCTGGAAATATAATTCAAGCGGCCAAGAAAACCTCGGACTTGCTTCTCAGTTTTGGGCGCATGCATCTCTTGTATTGCTTTGACCTTTGCAGGATCAACCTCAATACCTCTCTCACTAACAATAAAGCCCAATAACTTACCGGAACGGACTCCAAATGTACACTTGTTGGGATTCAGATGAAGCTTGTATTTCCTCAAACCCTGAAAAAGCTTCAACAAGTGCTCTACATGTTCAACTTCCGTTCTTGACTTAGCAATCATATCGTCAACATATACCTCGATCTCCTTGTGCATCATATCATGAAACAAGGTGGTCATAGCTCGTTGATACGTGGCTCCAGCGTTCTTCAAACCGAAGGGCATCACTCGATAACAGAATGTTCCCCAAGGTGTGATAAATGTTGTCTTCTCCATATCCTCGGGTGCCATCTTGATCTGATTATATCCGGAAAATCCATCCATAAATGAGAAGACATTGAATTTAGCTGTATTATCTACTAACATATCAATATGTGGTAGAGGAAAATCATCTTTCGGACTAGTTTATTCAAGTCTCTATAGTCCACACATATTCAGACTTTTCCGTCTTTCTTAGGCACGGGCACAATATTGGCCACCCATTGAGGATATGTAGAAGTCACCAGAAACCCCGCGTCAATTTGCTTCTGAACCTCTTCTTTGATTTTCACTGCCATATCATGATGAGTTCTTCTGAGCTTCTGCTTCACAAGCACGCACTCAGGCTTCAAGGGTAAGAAATGTTGCACAATATCAGTATCTAGACCAGGCATGTCTTTATATGACCAGGCAAAAACATCAACATATTCTCGTAGCAAAGTCCTAAGCATGCAAGAGGTAAGGAAAAAGAAACAAAACCACAATGAAGTTCCTCCCTTGAGATCATATTGATGATCCAAGTAGCTCCCATCCTTTGGAATAAGCAATCACATAAGCATAAACTCAAGCAATCAACAGTCAAATGAACTCTTGGAAAGACTCCTCAATGTATCTTGGATCTCTCTCACTTGGAAGCTTATGGTAATGGTTCCTCAATTAAGCTCAAGTTGGAACTCCTAGCACAAGAAAACACACATCAAAAGGTTCTATAACACAATCAAAGAATGGACAAGAGGGAGTTTAGAATATGGTCCTTTCAATGTTCATCTTCAAGCTTAAGCATTCTAAAGGCCCAATGCCTAGTTGCTCTTTGACTTTTTATAGCACTCTAAAGGCCCAATGCCTAGTTGCTCTTTGACTCCAAATTTGCATAGGGAAAGTCCTAAGATCTAAGTCCATTTCTTTGTATTTGGTTCACAACAATCAACACAAAAACACAAGCACAATAATATATACACAATTATGTGCTCAAGTGAGCAAAAGGCAAATGGCATTAACATAAACATGTGCTCAAATGAGCAAAAAGAAAATCAAATGGATAATATGTGCAAGAATAGTAAATTGCATAAATGTAAAGAGAAAAAAGTAAATGTTAATTGTTAATGGTTAGTGTTAGTAATTAGTGTGCCATAAGGCAAATTTAGCGCTATGTTAAGCAATCGTAATTGGACTTATGTAGAAGTCACAACTATCTGAGGCCGGTCAATAATAATGTAGGCAACAACACAAGTTAGAAGTCTTGATTAGTGAACCAAGTTCCAACAACTTACCATGCCAAAAAGAAAAAGAGAATTGATCTTGTATTGGTTTAAGCCTTTTGCATGATTTTAGAAGACAACCTATCCCTAATGCAAAGCCATTCACTTGATCAATTGATCAAGATGAATTAGATTTGAATCAAGGAAGATTAAGTCTTCCTAATCAATGCTAACTTATCAACCTTCAACTCATTGATCAAAAAGGAAGAAGAAAGAGAAGAAGAAGATGAAGAGTGGATAAGGAAATGGTAAGATCAAAATGCATAAGATGAAATAAGATGTACCAACCCATATGTATTGACCAAATGACATTGAAAGTCAAAGTCAAACAATAAGAAATCAGAAATGAGATGGAGATTGGAGAGCAAACAATAAGCATAATATTTTTGGTATTTTTAATATTAAAATAAACTTGAATTAAAAATAAAAGAAAGGTCAAACTTCAAAATTACTTCAAATCAACCTTGAAAGGTCCAAGTAATTTATCCCAAGTTCAACAAGGTCAAACAAAGTTTGACAAAAAATTTCAGCATTTTTAAAAGTCAGAAACTATTTTTAATCAATTAAAAATGAATAAAAATAACCTAATTGAACTAAAATATCAAATAAATCTCAAATCAATTAAAAAATTGATGAGAATATTTTTCATAGATCCATCATCATTCAAATAGGTTAGGAAAATATTTTTGTATTTTTTGAATATCAAAAACTATTTAAAATGAATTAAAAATAACCAGAAAAGAGAAAATTCACAAAAAATATTAAATTATAAAATAAAAAATATTAAAAATCAGAAATAGAAACTAGAAATTATTTGGAGACTAATGCAATTGGTCCCATATTTTTTGGATTAAAAATGAAGAAGATATTGATTTTTGAAAATTATTGGAATAAAAGAAATTAAATCAGAAAATTGGAAATTCAAAAAAAACCAGGAGCGTTAGATCTGAGCTCATTAATTGAGCTGGCAAATCATGCGCTCCAGATGCGCGCTTCCACCATAGACCAAAGTCAATGCGCTACACAATGAATTAAAATGAGTCATAACAAGCGAGGGCCAGGATTAGATCTGGAAAACTCAATCCAACGATCCACATTCAAACTGGCAATGGGACGGCCACCGGAGCCACCTTCTTCTCCGGTGAGCTTGTGTTTTCCCGCCAAAATTGCAGACAACCAAATCTTAACCAAAATACACGATCTATACATCTTTGGAAAGCTGGGATGATGTACATCATCCCTGTGCCACTCAATTCCACTCTAGATCTCTATATTGAGAGAAATCAGAGATGGAAGTTATGTGGTGTTCATCATGAACTTAATGGATTTCAAAAATTAAATGCACAGTCATGATGCCTCTATTGAGAGGTCTTCAGCCAACACAAGATCCAAGTAAATAGGTCAATATATGATGAGTTTCGAAGAAAATACCAGTTGAAGAATAAACTTGAATTCTGGAAGTTTGAGCTTGATTCCTTGCTTTCTTTGCCAAAACAGAAGATCAATGAGCTGAAGGATGAAGGTTTAGAAGCTTTAGATCCAAGGATTCAACCAGATGTAGTTGAATTTTGGATCTGAAAAATTTGAAGAAAAGTGAAATAGCTTCTTTGGTAATGGTTATGAATTCAGTTGTACAGCATCTCAGGCGCCATTAGGTTGAATTCCAAGTGAAGCAAGCAAGTGTATTTATAGCAAGAGCTGATGCAATGCATGATCAAACCCGTGTGCATGTGAATTGGGTCCTCCATGCATGGGCCTGTACAGGCGCATGTGAGGCCCAAAACTTGGTGCAAATGCAAGCTGAAATGAATGTGAGATGGTTTGGACGTGTAGCTTTGAGTGAATTGGCTTGTGTAATGAATTTCAACATGTTATGCATAATCATGCCTAAAACTTCTCCTCTTCGAAAATGCCATTTGCCAAATCCAAACATGATCATGTGAGTAATGGTTGGAAAGGTTTTGATGCAAGGAACAATTGTTATGTTGGGCAAAAATCCCTTTGAAGTGTGGAAATTGGTGAAATTGGAGTT
This sequence comes from Lathyrus oleraceus, assembly GCF_024323335.1. Taxonomy (NCBI): domain Eukaryota; kingdom Viridiplantae; phylum Streptophyta; class Magnoliopsida; order Fabales; family Fabaceae; genus Lathyrus; species Lathyrus oleraceus. The sequence goes on from NC_066580.1 coordinate 326,814,377, forward strand.
TAAAGTGCAAGGTGTAAAACATGTAAAGGCAAAGTTTCTAAATTTGGCCAATGTTCAAGCCCTTCTGTTTTGATGATGCAAGCCTCAACTGGAAAAACCTCCAAAATCAAAGTTGTAGATATTTTCAAGACAATCAAAATGGACTTAAATTTTGCATCATTTGGATTTTTGATGAAAGAGTTATGGGCACTTGAAGTTGGACTTTTTTGCCTTTCAATGCATTTGGCCCAAAATGACCTATAATGTCTTGCATTATCACATGTATTTCCTTTGAGATTTTGAAATTTTGTTCAACATAACATTTGAAGTAGACATCTTAAGATTTCCAATGAATTTTATCCAACCTCAAAATAATTAAAAATGAATGATTTATGTCCTTGGTAAGTTGACCTAAAATTAGGGTTTAAGTCAAAATGACCTATAATGTCTTGGAATGGGAGATGACCTTCCAAGCTTCAAATCAATTTTTGATGAACATGAAAGTTGTTCATATTGTCCTTAAGAACATTTTTTCGTTTGGAACCATCTCCATTTGACCAACACATAAAAAGTTAGATCTCAGTGCATTTCAGAATAGTCAGATGAATTGACTGATCAACTTCTCAAGTCCATGACTCATATCTTGATGAACTGATGATTGAGGACACTCAAATAAGTTCAAACATGCATGAAATGATGAATTAAAGAACTTCCCTTTATTGTATTTGATCATGGGCTGAGGTTGCTTCATGAGCAAGGCAATGTGGTGCACAGATGAATTAGGGTTTCCCTGAGGAACCAACCTCAAACCCTTTGACTTGCTTTGATCAAAATGATGAATTGAGATGTTTAGGGAGGCATGTTTGATGGATGAGAGCTTTGGGAGCCATTACCATGCTTGCTATCATCTCCTCTTGTCCTTATCCTTGTACCAATAACCTCTTTGAAACTTGACCTGGTGATTGCTTAAGCTACAAACAAAAGATGTTAGTGACATATTTTTGTGCTTTTGGTTAGTAAACAAAATAGGAAAAGCAATGATATACCATTCAAGCATGCTTGGTGATCTCAAACCACTCACAAGAGATCCTACCTAAAGGTAAAGGGAACCAAGATGCTAGTGATCCTTGAGGCAATGCAAGTGCAATGTTATGATGCCATGAGGGATCTTAGGGACAAAATTGGGGTCTTACAGATCCTTCGATTCCTCTCCTCAATTACTTGGATACGAGTAGCCTTGCTTGACCATTTGAGCAATTGTCATCCATTAAAAAACTAAAAACCCCACCACATCCAAACTCTTTTCATAATCAAACCTTAAGTCAAACTCATTTTCGTAATAAACTTGGACGAAAAAGGAGGTGGTCTAGAGCCTTCTATTTCCTTCCCTGAGTACTTGGACATGAGTATCCTTACTCGGTCATTCGAGTATTTATCGTCCGTCCAAAACACATTAAGCTTATCTAAATACTTTTGCAATTAAGGATTAAAAGAGAGATGGTCTAGAGCCTCTTATTCCTATTCTCGAGTACTTGGATACAAGTAGGCTTACTCGACCATTCGAGTAATCGTCATCCAAAAAAACACTCAACAAATCAAACTTGTTTTTTGCCCTTGTGCAACCCCGAAAACATTTTCAGAAACGAGTATGCTTTATCCATATTAACGTGAAATAAACAAAGATTTCATCCTCCAAGAGTGACCAGTAAGTAAAGGTTTAATCATTCGATATTGCAATTCTGGTGTAGTCAGAGTTCAGATGTTCTACTCCAAGTCATGACATCTGATCCAACATTGTTACTAATACAGCAAGACATTTATACAAATTAAAACCCAGTACTGATATGCACACATTCACAGATGTCCCGACATCTGCTACTATATCACCATAGTATGGAAGAACACCCAGTTTTGTCCATCTGGTACAAAGACACAGCAGAGATCAACCATAGCACTTACTTCTGTTGAGCCTGCACAGTTATCAGCATGATGTCTCAACATTGATTTGAACATCACCTGTTACAGCATTACATGTTTACCTTATTTTATAACAGACAAAATTATAACATGCAGAAGGTAAAAACACAAGTAATTGTTAACCCAGTTCGGTGCAACATCACCTACTCTGGGGGCATACCAAGCCAGGAAGAAGATCCACTATCAGCAATATTAATTCTGAGTTAAACTCCCCTGTTTACAACTCTTCACTTAATCCCTACCCAATGCAATCTATACCTAGGAAATCCTAGATAGAAACCTCCAGTTTCCATTCCTATCACTACAAATACACTGTAATGCTAAACAACTTGAACTTGCTTCACAGCTTCGTTCAAGACCATAACAAACTCTTACCTACAGGCTTTGAGTTACAAATAATCTCATGCCTTTGAGCACTGAGAAACACATGGTAACCTTCCCACAGGTTGGGAGGTTTACCTCACACATACCCCTAATTTTACATTATTTGAGGCTTACCAAACCTAGGTTACAATCTGCTATTTATAACCTAAACACCCAACTGGATTTGGGCCTTCAGAAATCGCAGCAAACTTCTCCTTTGCTGTTACAAAGCCAGCAGAAAACTTCTGCTACAATCAAGGTCTTCAATCTTTTACTTCCTAAAATATCTCCATATTTAGAAACTGTATATTCACCAAATATTCCGATTGAGTCTTCAAGACCTCCACAAATAACGCCACATAGGATTCTAACTAATCCCAGGATATTGAATCAGTTAACACATAACAGAATTAACTAATTCAATTTTACACACAGGCGTGATGTCACAGTCACGATGTTATGACATCTTACATGACATGTTGGTCCAGATGTTGAACTTCTTCAACCTAACATATTAAAACAACAGAGGTGATTACATTATTTGTTTTACAAAATTAATGCCAATCCTAAGGTACTAACAATCTCCCCCTTTGGCAAATTTTAGCTAAAACAAATAAACATTACACTAGACACCACATCCTAATATGGGTCTGCACTTCCTCTTTGTCATTGTCAGCACCATCACCAACACCAACTTTGGTGTACATGAAGAAGAAGCTGTACAGGAATCAGTTGCATCACAACCCTTCCCCTCAACACTAGAGCTTCCTGAAGAATATGTAATGCTGAGTACATAGATAATGTAACTCAGATCACAAGACACAACTGTCTTCTTAACTCAGATCACAAGTCACAAGTGATATACCCAGTTAGTGACTTTTGTGCCTGAGACCAACTTCTGCTTGCTACCACATTTTGCTTGCTTCTGGTACATCCTCAGGATAATGTTTCTCTCCCCCTTTTTAGCTAAACATTTATAAATGAAACATTCACAAAACCAGATCCAGGCGTAGTATGCCCAAATCTTAACAAACCCCATGGTTTAGAGGGAATGGAATGTCGTTCTTGTGAGAAGAGGAGTGCTGATACATCCTTTAAATAGGCCAGGCCATGCTTAGGAATTAACGGTAGGAGTAAATACTTGGTCAAGATCCATGAATATATGCTTAGGAATTAACCGTAGGAGAAAATACTTGGTCAAGACCCATAAATATTTGCTGAGAATCAGTCAGAGAATCACCACCAATATCCCAGACTATCTTTGAATACCTTTTATAGCTCTTGACTTTTTCTTTTCAGAAACAACAGTTCCAATGCGTGTAGACTATTCCATAAATATTGTCAGACATGTTGCAAGCGATGTCTTAACATTCGACACTGCTTTTGTCTGCATTCTTCATGTATTCTCCCTATCACCATTTCCTAAAACCACTTTCTCACCTCTAGTGGTAGCTTGACATCTAGCACCACACATCCATATTTCCTTATATAACTTCCATCAGGTACATATGATATCTTATGTTAAGACATCACATATGACATCTTGTGAACACTTTGTCCTTTTTGTTCACAAGGAAAACTACCAGCAGTTAAACAACATAACAGAAGTTTAATCAGCAGCAGAAGCAAAACAATTACTAGCTATGGCTACTAGTAATACACACATGCACAAGGGTACTTCTCCTCCCCCTAAATCTGTGCAACAAACAGAATTACTAGTTATGGATGCAACTAGTAAGACACACAAATTGTCCAAGGCAATGTCATGACATCCGGTCAGACATTCTTCTGCTCACTCAGCCTTGACACACACCACATCATCCCACTAACTACCAAGGTGCCATACCTTGTTATCTGAGAACACATAGACCACAAGCTTGATGATTACTTGCAGCGCAAAGACAGAACTCCCCCTATCATGAACAACCAACTCTCCTCTTGAAACTTGGAGATCACACATGAACATATCCAACACCCCAAAGTTGGACCTTCACATACTTCCTGATTCAAAGAGAACCCAGACCACTTGATGAATGGAAAACATAAGACGCATCTTCATGTCTTCAAGAGCACTCCCTCTGTTCAACCCTATTGGCTGAACACATCCACACTCTGTGTCAATCTCTCTTCTAACCAGAACAGAAAATCACTTCACCAACTGTTCTAACATAAGTTAGGACATCCTTCACAACATAACAAAGAACACCATATGATAATCTTCAGAAAACACTGAGTCACCAGCTTGATCCAAAAGAACCCATGCATAAATTGGGACATATACATTCTCATCCCATTACAAGAGATAATCTTCCATAGATAGCTCAGAACTCCTACCACAAGCTCCAAGAGATGAATAGAAAACACCTCCGTTTGTCTTCAACTTGCTACTTTTCTGCTCAAAAGTAATTTGTTTCAGACTTTCCTCAAGAATAATCAGCTCCCATATGTTGATTATCTTGATTCTTCGAACTCACTTCTGGGATAGACCAATTGCCACTGGTTGATTACCTCCTTCATGAATCCTCACATGAAAAAGATCACATGCCACTTTTTGACTTCTCCATGTTTATCAGACTTCTCCCAAAGATATTCTGACCTTCCAAGTGAGACTTGATCTTCAAGCTGCATAGGTCCCATTAAGTCCATGTGCAACAGTTCCAGAGTTTTGAATGTTGTAGGATGTCCCAGCTTAGGATGTGACATCTTGGTTTGCTTGCCAACCTGGCATTCTCCACAGACTCTTCCTTCATCAATAAGCAACTTTGGAATTCCTCTAACTGCTTCCTTGGATATGATCTTTTTCATTCCCCTTAAATGAAGATGACCAAGACGTCTATGCCACAGCTTCACCTCCTGTTCTTCCTTGGCTGAGGGACAAATTGAGGAGTAGTTTGAGACGTTAGGTTCCCATAGATAGCAGTTATCTTTGGACCTGGATCCTCTCATAACCTCTTGATTATCTCCATTAGTCACAACACATAATTCCTTAGTGAACTGAACATAGAAACCTTGATCACACAGCTGGCTTATGCTGATGAGATTAGCAGTTAGTCCTTTTACTAACAGCATATTATTCAGTTCTGGAACTCCAGAGCTGTCCAGCTTACCAACACCGTTGATTTTTCCTTTAGCACCATCACCAAAGGTCACATAACTGGTAGTGTAAGGTTGTAGATCCACCAATAAATTCTCCATACCAGTCATATGTCTTGAGCAGCCACTATCAAAGTATCAGTCTTCTCTGGTAAACGCCCTTAGAGCTGTGTGCGCTAACCTAGCAACCCATTGTCGTTTCTTGATGGGGGCATTATGCTTAGATGCCTTATGCTTAGGTCTGTCATGAGGGGTTTGGTTAGGATAACCATGCAACCTGTAGCAGAAGGCTTTTATATGACCAAATCTACCACAGTAGTGACATCTCCATTTAGCACCTCCAAAGAACTGCAATGGGAATGATCTTTTCGAAGTACCCAATCTACAACTCTGTAGACCCTTCTATCTTAAGTTGATGTCCCACTTCACCAACTAAGATTCTGATGTTGAACCAAATGTCACAACATTGTGTTTTAACATCTAGTTGTTGAATTCAGCTCCTTCTTCTGCCACTTGAAAGAACTTCCTTCCTTCCCAGAACCAGAGTTCAACGCTCTCATAGACTTGATTGTGGAGCAAAGTTTGAGTAAATAACCTCCATCCTGCAGGTTTGCAGTTAAGTCATCCAAGCTCACACCTTGATAAATCCCTGCTTCTTCTCCAAAGACATCAGACACTATGATGCATGAGTCTTCAGAAGGACCAGTTAGAGACTAACCCTTCAGCTATACCAAGGATTCCACTTCCTAAAGTAAGGCTGTTTCCATGATGTCAAGAATGCTGCCACTTGTTCTTAACTCCACAGGGTGCATTAGCCAATGCACTTCCTTACCTAGATCAGAAATGAACTGATCCAAGTAACCATCATCAAGACTATGATGTCTTCTTCATCTTGTACATACCAAGGCTGAACATGTTCCTTGCTAGGAAACCTTTTCAGAGATCATATGCTTTTGCTGTCACCAAAGAGATATATCATAAACCAATGTACTATCCTTCCTGTGATTCTGCACAGGGTCTTGAAGAAGGGATGTTCCAACATCTTTAAGAACATCAGTTATCTTGAGCTCCAAGGATAATCAATTCAATACTTGTTCTTGGCATAAGTAGACATTGATCTTAAATCCTTTCCCAATTATCCTTTCAGATACTTCCACCATAAGAATACTTCGAGAATACTCTTCTTGTGTCAACATCTTCTGCTTGCAAGCACCTCAACTGATTTGAGAATCTTTCCAGATTAGATTCACCCTTGGGAATGAGAGAGATGAATCCTTCCTTGCAAATGTATCACACAACAATCAGAACCCATGTGACACAGGTCAACAGCCAACCAGACCCTAGGCTGACCAACCGTGAGGAGGTTAACCAAAACTCCCCCTCAAATTAACAATCATGGAAACTCCACACCAATATCCATGCATTGTACACAAATGTCTCAACATGACATACACCATCCCTACCAGTGGCAACTAACTCTATGAGTTGTACCTAAACTAACCTCTGAATCTTCATATTCTCACTCCTTGAAAGAACTGCCACTTCTGAGCGTGGTGTTTGAATTACAAGATTCATGGTCCCAATCCTCTTAAATGGAATAGCAATCAGGTTACCCCATTATTAACTTCTAACATCCAGGGGACTTGTCTTCCAACACTACATGGTACTTCAGGGAACAACTATCCAACCTTGATCAATCTACAGGAATAAGACAAACAGCAGGAGATTGAACAATGTCACATCTCAACCAACTCCACTTCTAGAGATCAGACTTCTAAAAGTGACCTTCTTGAGCACACACACAGTTGACCCTACCCTTGTCAACTTAGCACACACAGATGTCTCCTCTTCCAGGTCAGGAGTAGGTTCCAAACAAAAGTATCCCTTTGTTTGACACCTAAAAGCATCTGCTCTTCAACCAGTAGCTGCATACTTGTTGAACAACATGTTCTAACATCACATAGAACATTAATTCCACCTCCTTGGAACAAACCCTCCTTGAAAGTCTTCAAGGTCTTCATATACACTACCCAAGAGAGTAAAAGAATCAGTGATCAGGTGATTCTTACCATCCTGAAGTGAGAACGTCATGATGAGTGGACTTGAGGAGACTCAAGTATCTTTGACATCTTCAGTAGGTTATGATGAAATCTTAAATACAGCAGCCTTTCATCCACATGAGGGGAAACTCCATCAGAGTTTGAGTTTTGCTAGGTATTATGCAGCGGAAATCATAATACAACTCAACCTATGAACACACACTTCACCAGATCAGCCTCCAAGAACATACCAAGTTTGAATATGATTCAATACTAGCACAGCTGTCCCACACAAAGGCCAATTGCCAACCTCCAGAGACAGGTACACACAGTTCCTGTCATGAATAGTCCATCCACCCACTTCAAGGGACCATTCAGGGAAATCACAGAACCTTCCACAGGTTCCAACATCAGTACTAACATAACTCCTTGCAAGATACCAGAAAGTATCACCCATGGATCTCATTAAGAATCAGAATAGGATGCCTGCTCTTATACCAATTGAAATTCTGGTGTAGTCAGAGTTCAGATGTTCTACTCTAAGTCATGACATCTGATCCAACATTGTTACTAATACAACAAGACATTTATACAAATTAAAACCCAGTACTGATATGCACACATTCACAGATGTCACGACATCTGCTACTATATCACCATAGTATGGAAGAACACCCAGTTCTGTCCATCTGGTACAAAGACACAGCAGAGATCAACCATAGCACTTACTTCTGTTGAGCCTGGACAGTTATCAGCATGATGTCTCAACATTGATTTGAACATCACCTGTTACAGCATTACAGGTTTACCTTATTTTATAACAGACAAAATTATAACATGCAGAAGGTAAAAACACAAGTAATTGTTAACCCAGTTCGGTGCAACATCACCTACTCTGGGGGCATACCAAGCCAGGAAGAAGATCCACTATCAGCAATATTAATTCTGAGTTAAACTCCCCTGTTTACAACTCTTCACTTAATCCCTACCCAATGCAATCTATACCTAGGAAATCCTAGATAGAAACCTCCAGTTTCCATTCCTATCACTACAAATACACTGTAATGCTAAACAACTTGAACTTGCTTCACAGCTTCGTTCAAGACCATAACAAACTCTTACCTACAGGCTTTGAGTTACAAATAATCTCATGCCTTTGAGCACTGAGAAACACATGGTAACCTTCCCACAGGTTGGGAGGTTTACCTCACACATACCCCTAATTTTACATTATTTGAGGCTTACCAAACCTAGGTTACAATCTGCTATTTATAACCTAAACACCCAACTGGATTTGGGCCTTCAGAAATCGCAGCAAACTTCTCCTTTGCTGTTACAAAGCCAGCAGAAAACTTCTGCTACAATCAAGGTCTTCAATCTTTTACTTCCTAAAATATCTCCATATTTAGAAACTGTATATTCACCAAATATTCTGATTGAGTCTTCAAGACCTCCATAAATAACGTCACATAGGATTCTAACTAATCCCAGGATATTGAGTCAGTTAACACAGAACAGAATTAACTAATTCAGTTTTACACACAGGCGTGATGTCACAGTCACGATGTTATGACATCTTACATGACATGTTGGTCCAGATGTTGAACTTCTTCAACCCAACATATTAAAACAACAGAGGTGATTACATTATTTGTTTTACAAAATTAATGCCAATCCTAAGGTACTAACAGATATGTCTATGAGATCACTCCTTAAAAATAATCCATCTAGTAGTTCTCTTTTAGCATAACTACATAACCTTGAGTTCTTCATAGCACCTGAAGATACGTAGGAGTAAGATTGTGAAATCTTGTCAGTCACATTAATGTAAAAAACACCCCTTTAATAAATAATTTTTTTTCCTATCTTTCTTTTTTCTCAATCGGTAAGTAAAAGATAACAATATCACTTTATTGTAAATCTAACTAAGTGGTTCTCATTGAGTACAAGAGATGTGAGGGGTGTTAATAACTTCCCTTTGCATAACCGACTCTTGAACCTGAATTTGGTTGTGATGATTGTTTTCTTTTTGTTTTAGGGTTTTTATCAATATTTTCCCTTTCCTTCATCAGAATAAATAAAGTTCAGTGGTGACTCTGTTTGAACATCTTTTCTGCGAGCGTGTGAGAGCTCAAAAGGATCACATTTTTTAGATGTGACAATACTCAGACATAACTTTGTACCCATAGCATGTTGAAATTCTCCACAAAATCTTGAAATAAACTTAGGGTCTCTATTAGATACGATACTAGAGGGAATACCATTCAACCTCACAATTTCTGCAATAAACAATCTTGCAAGATAAATAGCTCTGTATGTGGTATTCATGCCCAAAAAATGAGTTGACTTTGTTAATTTATCCACAATTACCCAAATTGAGTCATAACCACTCGAGTAGATGGTAACCCTATTGCAAAATCCATAAAAATACTATCCCATTTCCACACTGAAACTCCTAGTTGTTGTAGCAGTCCACATGTTCTTTGATGCTCAATATTTACTTGTTGGCATACTACACATTCAACTATATACTCAACAATACTTCTCTTCATACCAAGCCACCAATAATCCTTCTTCAGGTTTTGGTACATCTTTAACGAACATGGATGAATGGTAAACATAATTTTTTATGTCGCTTCTAGGACTGTCCTTCTTAATTCTGCCTCCTTTGGAACACATACTCTTTGATTAAACACAAGAAATCCATTTATAGTCTGAGAAAAACTCAGTTGGTTTATCCGTGCTTGCAAATCATCATCAAATAGTTGACTTTGTCGAATCCTTTCCCTTAATTCCAAAGTAACATCCAAATTTCCTTTCATCGCACCATTCTGAGTTCACACAAATTAAAGATCAAGATTCTTGAATTTTTCCAATAGATCATTTTCTAATACCATCAACTCTACCTTATGTGTTTCTTTTCGACTTAATACATTTGCCACCTTATTTTCTTTACCTAGATGATACTTTAATTCAAGGTTAAAATATTTCAAGTACTCTATCCATCTTTTCTGCCACATGTTTAACTCTTTTTGGTAAAAAAAAGGTATTCCAAACATTTGTGGTCACTAGACATCTCAAAATGTACTCCATACAAATAATGGCGTCACACCTTAAAGGTAAACACAACATCTGCTAATTTAAGATCATGCATCAGATAGTTCTCTTCATGAGTTTTCAATTGTCGGGATGCATAGGCCATCACTTGGCTATCTTGCATCAAAACACCACATAACCCTTTCTTTTAGGCATCACAAAACACTTCATAAGGTTTGATAGGATATGGAATTATCAACAAATGTGCGGTAGTCAACTTTTCCTTTAATTTGGAGAAACTTTATTCACACTTTGAATCTCATTTGAAATGAGCTTCCTTTTGAGCAAGTCTGGGCATGGGTAAGGCCATATGCGAGATTGGATAAACTTCTTATATTAACCCGTCAATCTTATGAAACTTCTAACCTCTGATGCATTCTTCGGTCTTGCCCAACTGATAATTGCTTCAATCTTGGATGGATCTACTGTAACTCCCCCCTATGATACAACATGATCAAGAAAATTCACTTTGATCATCCAAAATTCACACTTACTAAGTTTTGCAAATATTTGTTTCTCTTGTAGCTCTGATAGGACAATCCTTAAATGTTCCTCATGCTCCTGTTAAGTACGGGAGTAAATAAGGATATCATTAATGAATATCACTACAAACTGATCCAAGTAAGGTTGGAATATTCGATTCATATAATCCATAAAAATAGCAGGTGTGTTCGTCAATCCAAATGGCATCACTAAGAAATCATAATGGCCATATCGGGTTCTAAATGCAGTCTTCGGGGTGTCAGAACTTTTGACTTAGATCTGATGGTAAACTAAATGCAAATCAATCTTTGAGAATACACATGCTCCTTTCAATTGATCTAATAAATTGTCTATCCGAGGTAAGGGATACTTATATTTTATGGTAACCTTATTCAACTGATGGTAATCAATGCACATACGCATTCCCCTATTTTTCTTCTTCACCAACAACATTGGGGCTCCCCACTGTGACATACTCGGATGAACAAAATGCTTATCCAATAAATCCTCCAATTGATTCTTATATCCTCTAAGTTTGATTGGCGACATGTGATAAGGAGAAACGAAGATTAAGGGGGTTCCTAGCACAAGATCGATAAAGAATTCCACTTATCTCTCTGGAGGAAGAGAAGTGACGTCCTCGGGAAAAACATCTAGAAATTCATAGACTATAGGAACTTGCACAACATTTACACCCTCGCTTGATTCCTTGGTGAGAATCAATAGAGTGAACTTTTCATGCTTAAACAAAAGATTAATCATGCTAACTGTACACCCTAAAATAATGGTTATCATATTATCGGGAGTGGCTCCATCGGTTGGAACAAAAATTACTTTTTCCTTGCAGCCAACATACATAAAATTGGCGGAGATCAAACCCATACCCAATACCACATCAATCTTCTTAAGTGATTAACATATAAGATCAATTTGGAAAACTCGGCCATTCATAGATAGTGAACAGTTTTCACACTTCCATTAGGGGTGGAAAAACGGGTCTGGCCCGTTGGGCATGCCCGTTTGCCTGCACTTCAATGCAGGATGGGCCAAGGATTTAGGAACTCACCCTCTAATATGTTTTCCCCCGCACTGCCCCATTTTCTTCACGTACTTTTGCGGGCACGAGCATTTACATGAATTTTTGCATCTTTAGGCTTAAAAAGTGCAGTGCCCGCGGGCTTTCCCCGCCTCACCCTCATTTTTTTGTGGAGCGGGCCTAAGTTTTAGGCTCGCATCCTCAACTATGATCGTCCCGCCCTACCCCATTTTTTTGCGGGCTTTTACGTGGCGGGCCTAAACGGGGAGGGCATGCGTGTTTTCCACCCCTAATTGCCATTATGTCTTAATACTACTATATGTAGCAGTAGAAACCACCATAGGAAGAGATAATATAATTACTTCTAATATGAGACGTTTCACACATTGATTCAATACAAAAGAGTGTGATGCTCCACAGTCAAACAATATAAAGCAAGGATGGTTATTCAAGTTATACGTACCAACAATCATATTATTATCACCCTTGACCTTCCTAGCATCCAAGGTATAGACTCGACTGATACTTTATCCTTGCACCTAAATTCTTCTCTGAGGATAATCACGAGATATGTGACCTTCTTCTTGACACTGATAACACTGAATCCCTCTGAACCCACACTTTCCAAAATGAAACTTCCTACACAGTTGGCATTGAGGGGGTTGGACAGGTCTTGCATTATGTCTCTGCTTTCCCTTGAATGATTGATACTTAGGCTTAAATTGATAACTTGGTCTTCACCGGTCTTTCTAATCAAACATGTATTGAACTCCTTCCTCTTGAACTCTTTTTAAACTATCTTTAGCATCATAACATTTCCTCGACAATTTCGCATAAGAAGTAATATCTCTCTGAGAGACACTATGAGCAATCTCAACTCTTAATCTAAACATAAATTGGTTCACTTTCCACTTCTCATCTAGAGCATACACAACTTTCCCGGAATAAAAAACCATGTTATCAAACTTCTTGGCAAACTCAGTCACCAGCATATTACCTTCTTTGTGGTGTTGAAACTCGAACTCCTTATGAGTTCTCAAGCTACTCGGGAAATACTTTTCCAAAAAAGTGGTCTTGAAGTGTTCCTAGTCTCTTAGAATCTCTTTCTTGGTCATGAGGGTCAAAGCATTATCCCATCATCTCGTTGCGGGACCTTTCATCATCTGTGAAGCAAAAACCACTTTGTTCTCCTCACTATAGGGCATAACATAAAACACATTTTCCATGTGGGATAACTAATCATGAGATTTCAACAGGTCAAGACTACGTTGAAACTTAGGAGGATTCATCTGGAAGAAATATCGAAAATTACCACAGCAGCAACTTGCGGAGCAACTTGTGGTTGGGAACCACCATTGGTTTGTTGCATCACATGCTTCAAGAACTTCATGAACTGAGGCGGCCACTGAGCCGCATTATCCTCAATCGTAGGTTCTGACTCCACATTCTGATTTTTGGGCCTCCCAAAACCTATGTGTATGTCAGTCATGTTCCTAAATTTTATGCATATAGAATTAAATTGATCAAACTCAATACTATATGAGGCATAATTAATTCACTTATGATCTTTCATGGTTGGGTCAAGAATCGATCTTCTCTGATACCGATTGTAACACCTACATATATTATACATCTAGAAAATTTATTATGCATAGTGTAATTGGTACTGAATACACATAAGAGCCTATCAACAAAAATGATACATGATATACAAATATTCCTAAACAAAACTAGGATCTATATCATATTCCATATGATCCACAACAGAAGATCATAATCCAAAAAGTGTGATCACCGAAACATCATCATGCAAGTTTATCCTTGCCTTTCACCTGTAAAGAACTACGCGAAAAACAACAAAAATAGTGGGATGAGATAATAATCGCAGTAAGTTCCCCTATCTTATAAGTCCACTCGACTCTAAAGGGATCTAAATATATACGAGATCATATGATCCATCGACACCAGGGAACGAGGCATGTATCATTAGAGAATGTTATAATGATTACCGCCTATTACGAACAATGTATACCATTTATAGCAACTGAAGCTTATGGTTACATCTACGGGATAAACGTGCAACCAGACATTCTTTACACCCATTATGCCTGGATTAATCTAGCCTCGAGTATGACATAATTTCATAGTATTTATCGCATTACGCGAAAAACCGGCGGGAAAAAGACACAGAGCCGCCACCGTGCGTTATTTATCCCAAAGGAGGGAAAGGAAACGCTCGAAGTAAACCTGGAAAGGAAATGGTCTTACGACCAGAGATGCAAGGATCGGGAGTCGGTTATGCGAAGGGAAGGTATTAGCACCCCTACGCATCCGTCGTACTCGACGGGATCCACGCTCAAAAAGAATAGAAGAAAGGTTGCTACACAACTGCTCAAAAACTACACACACACTGGAAGGAAACACCGATGAAAGACGGGAGAAGGTGACTCGGCAGGATGTCGCATCCTGGTCCTACGTAGTTTGTCAGAAACAAACATCAGAGTCGACGTAGTTCGGGGGAATGGGAACGTGCTCGCTAGGATATCGTATCCTATGCATACGTATCTTCTCTAACCAGAATCAGAGCACTCGTAGCTCGGCTAACGCACGCCAAACAAAACACAAAACGGAGACGCTGAGACGTCAAAACAAACTGGAAATGGAATGCCAATCGCTGGTCTTACATCCAACTACATACAGAACAAACACAAACAGGAAACCGACTGCCAATCGCTGGACTTACGCCAGACTCCAAACAAACACACACAGGAAACCGACTGCCAATCGCTGGACTTACGCCAGACTCCAAACAAACACACACTGGAAACCGACTGCCAATCGCTGGACTTACGCCAGACTCCAAACAAACACACACTGGAAACCGACTGCCAATCGCTGGACTTACGTCAGACTCCAAACACACACAAGAGGGTTGAAAAAGAAAAAAGGGCGCTCGGAGAGATCAACTCATCTCCTACCTACGTACCTCATCTGGTATGAGGATCAGGGCGACATAGTTCCCTTTCACAGGGAAAAAACTTCTATCCTAACCAGAGACTAGGGAGATAACAGACTACTAGGGAGACTACGACTCGAGCCTAGAAGTTGTCATGCATACGATCCCTATGTTGAGGTCTCTAATCAGCACCTAACTCGCACAGGGAGCAAGCTAGCCTAAACATCAATCAAGTAAGCAAACACAAGCACAGGAGAGCAAACACACACACTATATGCAAACAAGTGGCTCATACAAGGCTGGGCTTTAGTCAAGGGGTCATATCAACCTCGACAAACAAGCCGGTTCTGTTATGGGTGTTTTGAGCTCTTAACCCTAACATTGAGAGTTAGGGTGAAGCAGATGAAAAGGTAATGGGGGTAAGACCTCATAGCTCTTAACCCGAGCCTGGGTGAGCTTGAATCAATGAAAGTGTGGGAGTCCAGAATGAGGAACTCTACTCCACATGACTCGATGTACAATGATCTTGGGTGTTTATTCAAATGCATCAGCACGTAGTGCGAGCAAGATGAATGACTCAACTGAATAGCAGGGGATGGATTGCACATCCCTTCTATCTGCCAATGCCTCTTCACTTAGGAGGTCTTTACATGTATAAGGCACAAAGATAAACAACCACAAACATTGCCTCTTAAGGAGGGCTTTAGACAGGTGCCTGCCAAAATAACATGACAGGTCTTCCAGACTACATGGAGAATAGGAAGTTACCTAGGTGGTATACCAACCACAAGCAAAGCAACTCAAACAATGAGTTAAAGCGGCTAAAGTACCTGTGCAAACAACCAAACAATCAGTATAGTATTCAGACAAACAGTCAACAGACAAACAACTGTCAGACAACCAATATACACAACATGCAAGCTTATGTGCAAGCATTCAAATTGTTTCATCATCTCAAATGACCTACAAACAGCAAGGGTTAGTGGACAAAGTAAATAGCAACACTCAAATGATGAGGCAACATCAACCATGGAGATCGGATGCTTGGTCCTGAAATACACAGCTTCAAATGTGAGTTCAAACCCCTAGGGCAAAGCCTAGGGTCAAAGGTGGAGAAAAAAGTCAAAACAGCAACCAATATTCAACATAAAGCATGCTTAAACAAGTAAGAACATGTCCTAAAAAGGACCAAATCAAAATCATTAAGCAAAGTCATATAGTGAGCAAGAGAAGACAAAGCAAGCAAAAGGTGCATACAATTGGTCATCAAGAATCAAAATTCCATATTAAAACAGAAATGACTCAAACAATTCTGGAAATTTTTATGAGCATACAGCATGTCAAACATAATCATCATGCCAAAAATTGTAAACAGAGGAGCTCAATTGATCAGGCAATGAAAATGGAGAAGATCAACATCAAATTGTGTGACACACATTGTCACACCATACAATCATGTGCATAAAACAGAAATGACAAATGCTAAAAATGCACAACCAAGCCTCAAAAATCACACAACATGTTGAGAATCAGCACACAAAATTTCATGGCAATTGGATCATTATTGAGCATTTCACATTAGTTTGAATGAGGCATAGTCCAAATGTATACATGTTCAATTAGTCTAGCACAATTTAATTTCCAGAAATGGTAAAATCCTAAAATCAACACCATAAAATTCTAGACATTCACATGAATAAGTAGAAAAAATTGGGAATTAATTGGATGTGTTTTCAATTAGTTATGATTTTTTGAAGTTGGAATAAAAATGAAATAAAATGTGGAATACTTGGAAATGATATTGAAATAAAATGATGAAAATGCTTCATGGGAGAATCGAACCGTGTGCGCCTCAAACGCCTGTGTTTTGGACTAGTCAAAACGCTGCCGTTTCACTAATGTGCTGGCGCCCAGTCACCAGTCAAAGGCCATGTGGCGCAGGTCAATGGAACCATGTCCACTCGTTTGGCCAACAGGCAGCTCGCGTGGCGCGTGACAGGTAAGCCCTAGCGCTCATAACCAGAGGGCGCATGTACTGTTCACGACGGCGGAAACCACCATCTCCTTCGTTGAGACGGTGGATGAACAGTGACCACAGACGAATTTTTTTGCAGAATCGCGCGAAATTCATATCAATGGAAATCGTAGCTCATGTACAATTCAAATCTATCATCCATTCACATTAATTCATCATGAACAAAGCAAATCGAAGAGAAAACAACATGAACATTCAAACTTTAATTTCATATAACTCCATGAATATTGCACCAAATTTCATGTTCTTTATACTAGTGGAATCAGCAAGCAACAAACTACAAGTCTATGGCAATAAAAACAAGAATTAAGAGATGCGAAAATTTGACCTCTTGAAGCTCCAACAATGGCAGTAGTGGATTCAAGTGTCTAGCAACATCCAAATCTCTTCTATAAACCTTATTATCACTTCTGAAGCACAAATCAACTCTTGGAATGGCTTGGATCTAGCTAGATCTTCAAAACTCCATGTTCATGTTCATGCATGGAATTGCTTGATTCTTCACCAATTTCTTCAATCAATGGCTTGAATTCTACCAATTGAGGATCAAGAAAACAGAATATGCAATAAAAATCAAGTGTTCTTTGAAGAATTTTTGAATTTGGAAGAAGAGAAATTTTGGAGGGAAATTTTGGATCTAGATCTAGAATTGTGAATAATGAAAATTCTGTTAGGATTTACTATTTATATGCTGGCCTAATCCATTTCCTAATTACAATTAAGCATGGTTAATGAGATTTTAGTGAGAAAAGAGGTGTTATGAAAAAATTGGTTTTTTTCACCCCATGCAGGCAATCCCACGTGAACAGTAGCAAATGGCCATGCATTTTCACTTAAAACCATATTATGAACATGCTGGAATGGCTAAAAAGCTCATATGATGCATCAAATTCAAATTCATGATTTTCCCTCCCAAATGAATATGAATGAGCATATGGTCATGTGATGAAAGTTCATGCAATGTGATGAATGATTTGGAAAATACATGCCATGAGAAGAATTATGCAAAAAGGAGCACTCATTTTGGAGTTCTAGATCAAAAGTTATGGCCTTTTGAAGTTCCATGTACACTTGGCAATGATTTGATCATATCTTCTCAACCATTCATCAGATGCTCAAGATCTTGGACTTTTTGGAAATGGGAGAGAAAGATCTTCAACTTTCATGTTGGACAAAATTTCATTTGAAGCTTTTTTGATGTTGGAAAGTCAAGTTGAAAGTGGTCTAAAAACTTGCCATTTTTTGAAACTTGAAATTACAGGTCACTTTCCATTTTTGGAAACTTTTGATCTGGCTTCAAAATCTTCAAGATATGAGTTTGAAATGTTGAATAAACCTCTTTTGGACATGAATTAAGTGTCTCAAACCATTTCTCCACCTCCTAGCCCTCAGTTGACTTGCAGTTGACTTTTATGGGCCCTAGATGACCTGAAACTGCACTGTGGACTTTGAGCCTCTAACACTTGGTCAAGTTGCTTCAAAATGAACCTTGGCTCATATAAGCTCTCTAGAACAACCATGTGTCTTTCATCTCATGGAAAACCCTTGCTCTTTTGCACTGAGTAATTCTCCTGATACAAGTCTTGACTGATGAGATGCAATGTACTATGCAATGATAATGTATTGTTAATGTGATGTCAATGACCTAAAAAAATGAAATGAATGCATGAATGGGGGGTGCAAATTTGAGGTGCTACAGCTGCCCCTATTTAATCAACTGAGAACCTGAACGGATGAGAGCAACGACTGTCAGACTTTCAAGGTAATCAGGGATTGAATACCAAAAGAACCTGGAATTTGCGCTATGCGGGGGATGAAGCAAAGAAAAGAATGTTCACCAATGGCAGCTTCCAATGGGGATTTGATATGGACCAGACAAGACGTTTACCGACGACTCTACTGGGGACTCTTTTTTTATCGGAGACAGAAACCACGACTAGACGCCAACGGACGAATAGGAAGGACTCAACCAGACATCAACAGATGAATGGGAGAAAGAAACCACGACTAGACGCCAACAGACGAATAGGAAGGACTCAACCAGACATCAACGGATGAATGGGAGAAAGAAACCACGACTAGACGCCAACGGACGAATAGGAAGGACTCAACCAGACATCAACGGATGAATGGGAGAAAGAAACCACGACTAGACGCCAACGGACGAATAGGAAGGACTCAACCAGACATCAACGGATGAATGGGAGAAAGAAACCACGACTAGACGCCAACGGACGAATAGGAAGGACTCAACCAGACATCAACTGATGAATGGGAATGATCTGAACAAGATGTCCCTGCCGAGAACATGCATGTATTGGGGAAGACGCCAACACATCAACAATTGTCTAGAAAATACTCTCTTGGGGAAGCAAGAAAGGGGTGAGGTGTTACCGGTTAGCGGGTAACAAGCTCGGGGAGAATGAATATCAAAGACCGGTGTACGGGTGAGAGATATCAATCCACCAACAAACATCTGAGGAAAACCTGGAAAAGGCATATTTCGACTCAGGAAAATCTGACTTCACAGGGGACCACGGTCGCAATAGGGAGCAGACAGGAAGGAACACCAAGGATAACGGGTTGTAGGCATATAACAAGTGACCGACCAAGGCGTGAATTGGTTTGTGTCCCAAAACACTCATCATCCTGAAGAGAGCAAAAGCAAACTTGTTAAAGGATGGACATTCGATTCCACAAGGAATACGAATCTTACTCGGTTGGGGAAACAAACAAAGGGTTCAACCAAAGAGTGCATGAGATATATTATCTATAGCCGTCAAAACGTAGATAATATACTCGCATGGAAGATTATCCATAACCGGGTTGTAGGTTGACAAAGGATAAATCGACCGAAATCGTGAATTGGTGCGTGTTCCAAAACACTCATCATCCTGAAGAGAGCGAAAGCAAACTTGTTAAAGGATGGATATTCGATTCCACAAGGAATACGAATCTTACTCAACTGGGAAGGACAAGACTTCGACCAAAGAGTGCACGAGATATATTATCTATAGCCGTCAAAACATAGATAATATACTCGCATGGAAGATTATCCATAACCGGGTTGTAGGTTGACAAAGGATAAATCGACCGAAATCGTGAATTGGTGTGTGTTCCAAAACACTCATCATCCTGAAGAGAGCGAAAGCAAACTTGTTAAAGGATGGATATTCGATTCCACAAGGAATACGAATCTTACTCAACTGGGAAGGACAAGACTTCGACCAAAGAGTGCATGAGATATATTATCTATAGCCGTCAAAACGTAGATAATATACTCGCATGGAAGATTATCCATAACCGGGTTGTAGGTTGTCAAAGGATAAATCAACCGAAAAGAGAAACAATCGTTACCAACAACAATAGGGTAGACGAGAGATGACTCACCGGGGATAAATTGCGCGAACAAGGCAATTATCCAAACAACTGGGGTAGAATGAATATTCGATTCCGCAAAGGGACAACGAATCTTACTCGACTGGGGAAACACGAAGGGCTTAGACCGAAGAGTGCATGAGATGTATTATCTATAGCCGTCAAAACGTAGATAATATACTCGCATGAAAGATTATCCATAACCGGGTTGTAGGTTGTCAAAGGATAAATCAACCGAAAAGAAGGGCATCGGGATACCAGACTAAGTATGTAAAGATGACCAATCAAAAGGGGAAACCACAAACATTACCGGCAAACGGTGAATGAAAGAGGACCTACTGAGGATAAAATGGCTTACTCGGAGCAATTATCCAAAAGGAAGGGGAAGACCCGCTGGGGATAATATTGCTTAATCAAAGCAAATATCCAAAAGGGAAAAGGACTATCAATACCGAAAACTGGATAATGATAACCGCAAAGAGGGGATTACATCTACCGGTTCGTAGGTAGAAAACCACGGAAAAGTAACCGTCATCGACTAGGATGAGCATAAGGGTTGACTCCACAAAGGGGAGAAAAGAGGGTTTATAACCACCGGCTAGTAGGTAGAAAACCGCAAAAATCTGCTGAGGAACAGAATGGGAGAAAATAGGATTTACAACTACCGGGTAGTAGGTAGAAGACCATAAAGATAGGACTTACAACTACCGGTTAGTAGGTAGAAGCCAACAAATTCCGCTGAGGATAAGATGAATGAGTGTCGGTTAATGAGCAACTATTCATTTATACCACATGGAAGTACAAGAGACAGCCCATAGGAAGCCAATTTAGGATCGATCCAAAAAGGCAAACTGAATCAAGACTCATCCTAATGAGGAAAGAACTCAATAGGGAAAACCCATCCCGTTATGTGTGTAAGGAGGGAACGGAAACAACCATCATCCACGAGGATATAACTCAGTGGGGAGTGTAGAAGGAAATGGTAGACACTTTCTGCCTAAGGGGCTGACTCTATATGGAGAGATCAGACACACCAACGTCTGCTTGGGGAGATCTACTAGGGAGATCTGTATCACCAATTAGCAGGAGACAACAATCAGCAGATATACGGCAAAAGATGCAACATGAATATCTGAATGTTATGATTATGCGTATATGCATTATGCATGATGAATGCTGACAAACAGACATGTCTAACACACATAGGTCCAGGAATCAACCACCCGTTACTACTCTTCCAGAGGGAAAGCCAAAAGATCACCCGAGAGCAAAAGAGATCCGCCGGAGACTGGGATATCAGGAGACAACACCATCATGCAGGGGAGGAAGGCCACAAGAGGCTCCCGGAGGGATCGTCAGTCACAACCGGAGAAAAGAGTTCATAGCACAGGCAGACACTGCCACAACAGCAACTCATGCTGGGGGTCAAAGATACCAAGAAGCAACCAGATCTCTGGTGGGGATAGATAGGCATTGATAAAGTTCATCATGCCAACAACTCCACTGGGGATCTATCCGAGGAAATGATGGAGTACTGAGATGTCTATCCACCAAATACCGAATCTTCAAAGAAAAGCACCCATGTTGGGGAAAGGAGAAGACTGCTCTGCTGGAGAGAAGAAAGCTGAAGTCCTCAACAAACGCTCTGCTTGGGAACTGGCCCACAAAAGTGTTCAAACAGCAACTTACTAGGGATGACCCACAATAGGGCTCAAACAACACTCTACTAGGGATGACCCACAATAGGGCTAATAGGGCTTGGAGGAAGAATGCTGCATTGCCGGGGAAATAAAGATGAACAACTTCAAACAACACTGCACTGAGCACCCTCGCTGAGGAGAAACCATGAAAGGTTCTACAGGAAAAAGATACAGTTATGCCAGAGATATGAACAAAAGTCTTACCCTGTTGGGAATCATACCACCCTTGGGAGAGCACTGCGGATCTCCTAAGTGTCCTTCCATCATCGTGAATGTTCACTTTGTTTAAGAACAATTTGTGAAAGATTTGTTTATTTTGAAAACAATGATATTTTATCAATTAAGACATGCAAAACATTTGTTGAGTTGAAACAAATAAGAGTGCAAATAATTGGATAAAAGCTCAAATTGATTTGATGGAATGGTAGTCTGCAAATGGCAAGACTCCATAGATCTGTACAAGTTTGAAATCGGTGATATATATTGGAGAGGGCTACATTGAACATAATGACCTTTTCTCCACCAATTCCGAATTTCGATGTATTCGAAGCTTCAGTCGACGACGAATCAAGAATTTTCTGGCGGATGACAGATGTAGAACACAGTCTTGTCAGGATGCAGTTACTTGCCAAATCCCTAATTTTTGCCTAGATTGCCCCAGTGTGAGGTACTCAATCTAGCGGGATGCAAATTCGTTTTTTCAATGTCTCTAACTTTTGCCTGGATCGCCCTTTCGGGTTTTCAATCCACCGAGACGCTCCTTTTTTGCCTAAGTCGGCCTTTCGGGTGTTCGACTTAGCGAGCTATTCTGCTTTTTAGGCGAAGTATTTCTTGACTGCATCTGAATTCACAGGACGAGTGAAATCCTCCCCGTCCATTGTTGTAAGTGTCAAAGCACCGCCTGAAAAGGCTCTCTTGACAACATATGGACCTTCATAGTTTGGAGCCCACTTGCCCCTGGAATCGGGCGCGAAAGACAAGACTTTCTTAAGCACGAGGTCACCTTCTCGGAACACACGAGGCTTGACCTTATTGTGGAATGCTTTCTTCATTCTCTGCTGATATAACTGACCATGACACATGGCAGTTAATCTCTTCTTTTCGATCAGATTCACTTGGTCGTAACGACTCTGAATCCATTCAGCATCAGTCAACTTGGGATTTGAGGGTGCTATTTTTCTTTTGTTTCTTTCTTTTTTCTTTCTTTTGATTTTGATTTTGATTTTGATTTTGATTTTGATTTTTCACCCTCCTCTCTTTTTTTTCCTTTTTTTTTGATTACATTTGTAATGCCCCAGTTTGACTGTTTTGCTGATTCTCGAGATGCAGCTGAGTGATCTTCTTTTCTTGCTCAAGAAGTCGGGAACTCTCATTAGGAATCCTTTCAACATCATCTTCCTCTGCTTCGAATACAGGGAATTCAAAATTGGGAGATGGCGTTGGATCATTATGTTCAATGGGTTTTAGAATCAACCTGCATAATGATTTTGATATGAAAAGCTTTTGGAAATCAAACAAGGCAATCATTATGCAGATGAAAAGATTGCTTTTATTCTCGTTTTTTAGGGTTTTTTGTGATCACCAATTTCATGCAAAAAGCGAAAAGGGAAAACAAATGGAAAAACAAATGTTTTAACATGCTTTTATTGAATGAAAATATCATTGCACAAATGTTGCCAACAATGTCATCACTTCTCCTTTTGGCATGGGAGAAGGGTTTTTAAACAAAGTGATTATTACTCTGACTTATGCATGACTGTAGGAACATCCACAGCGACCCAAATGTGACAGATCCCACCAGGGATGACAAATGTCAGTATCTTCTGCATCTTCACTCTGATCGGCGTGGATAAAACCTCCACTTCTGAACAACCCTTTTCGTTGAAGACCCCAGAAGAAAAGCCAATGCCAGCCCGGGACTTGCTGTCTTCAAGCTCGCTTAACATTGGGACCTACGTCCTCAAAGCTCAAAATACCTGATCTCATAAGGTCTTGAACCTTATTCTTCAACTGAAAGCAGTTGTCCACATCATGGCCAGGAGCACCCGAATGATACACACAATGCTGATCAGGCTTATACCACCACCGAGGGTTGACGGGTATAGCCGGTGGGTCTCTGGGAGTAATCAAGTTCCGCTCTATCAAAGAGGGATACAGTTCTACATACGACATAGGAATCGGATCAAAAGTGATCTTCTTCCTCTCATTACTCGTACCAGCTTGATTATTATTGCGAGGCTGGTAAGCCTGCTGTTGAGGACGATGTTGTTGATATTGATATTGCTGAGTTGGTCTTCTTTGCTGTTGTTGAGGTTGAGTTGCTGGAATAGTCACAGCAGCGACTTGACGATATTGTCTTCTGTTCACATTCCTTCGATGGTGTACAACATTTGTTCCACCCTCTCCCTTTCCGGGTGCCCCAGAAAATGGCTTCTTAGAACTGGAAGAGCTTGAAGATCCAGGATCTCGGATCTTTCCTACTTTGATAAGACTCTCCGTTCTTTCCCCACAGATTAAAACATCTGAAAATCTACCAAACGGGCAACTTCCCATACGGTCCATGAACACACCCTGCAGGGTTCCAATGAACATATCGGTCAGCTCTCTCTCCAACATCAGAGGTTGCACTCTTGCGGCTAGTTCACGCCACCTCTGGGCGTACTCTTTGAAGCTTTCACCAGATTTCTGACACAAACTCTGCAGCTGAGTTCTGCTCGGAGCCATATCCATGTTATGCTTATACTGCCTCAAGAAGGCTTCACCCAAATCCCTCCAACTTCTAATGGATTCTCTCCTCAGGTCCATATACCAGTCCAAGGACGCTCCAGACAAGTTGTCTTGGAAAAAGTATATCCACATCTTCTCGTCGTCAGTATATGCGGAGATTTTTCTGTAGTAAGCCTGCACATGGGTGCGAGGACAAGAAGTGCCATTATATTTGTCAAAAGATGGCGCCTTGAATTTGTAAGGGATCCTCAGCCCATCAACTAGTCCCATATTTGTTACATGAAAACCCAAAGAGTTCTGACACTCCATGGCACGGATTTTCTCAGCAAGGGCGTCAACTTTCCTATCCCTCTCTTCAGTTCTTACACCTTCATCATCCTCACTGAGGAGAGTGAACATATCCTCCTGTCTGTCAACCAACGGAGCAGGATGGCGAACTGGAGCACGGGTTGCTCTAACATTAGCAGTATCTACAGCAATAGGTTGTCCGTTGATCCTGATACCCCTCAACTCATCACCCACAGTATAGTTGTTGACGGGAATAGTAGCAGCAACATTGTCATTAACAGGGACTCCCTCTGGCGAAGCACGGTTGACCGGTGGAATCACAGCTTCCTGTCTCTGGGCTAAGGCTCGCAGCTCCTCTTGCCCTTGCACAACCCCTTGCATCATGCTCATGAATTGGGCCATGTTAGCTCTCATCTCTGCCAACTCAGCTTGAACTTGATCCATACTTCTTTGTTGATTCAGTCTTGTCGCGTAGCGGTGCAGACGACGATCAGCAATCCTGCCTAGGTCAGGAACCAGAATGAGAAGTCTTGTCAAGAACACCTATAATGCAAGAATGATATGTGTATGATGCGTATGATGTGTATGCTGTTTATCATGAATGATCCTGAAAAAGGATATGCGTATGCGGGTTAACTTTTTTCCTTTTTTGCATTTTTCATTATTCATTTTTTCATTTTTTTTGGTTTACTTTCTTTTGTAAATAAACATGCTATGATGCAAATGATGCAACTATGACTGGATGGCTGTGCATCACGAGGCACAGGATCAGAGCTTCGACATGACTTCGGAACCGGAAACCACAGATCAAAGTCATCTGGAACCCAAGGTCATCTGGAACCCATACTTCAGAACCAAGTCACCAACAGGACCAAACAGAAGTCACCAACAGGATACGGTCACCAACAGATCAAGTCACCAACAATACCAAGTCACCAACAGTACCTGTAAATGATTCAATCCCTCCCCACTCACGGGTGTCATGTAGGCCAGGGTAAGGTCAAGAGAAACGCAGGATAAACAACCCTTTCAAGAATATCATCATATACACACCAGATGTATGCAACGATAATACCCCATCAGGATCTGAACTGCTCGTGATGCCATGTTCCGCTAAGTGGCGCTATACCACCCGCTTCCCATGAATCACTCTATTTCTAGGTGTCCTAAAGTTCACTCATAGCCTGGGTATTGGGCCTTTTACCTCTGGTAACTCCCACCCAACAGAGAAACATATACACAGCCAGCACAATGACAATATGCATGCAAACATATATGCAAATATACAATCACATCATAAATGCAATAAATAAAGCAGTAAAAGCAACCAACACTATCCTAAAGAGCGCTAGGATTGACTCGCTTAGGGAAGATGGACCAGCAATAGGTCAACTTCTATATAATCCCCAGCAGAGTCGCCAGCTGTCGCATTACGCGAAAAACCGGCGGGAAAAAGACACAGAGCCGCCACCGTGCGTTATTTATCCCAAAGGAGGGAAAGGAAACGCTCGAAGTAAACCTAGAAAGGAAATGGTCTTACGACCAGAGATGCAAGGATCGGGAGTCGGTTATGCGAAGGGAAGGTATTAGCACCCCTACGCATCCGTCGTACTCGACGGGATCCACGCTCAAAAAGAATAGAAGAAAGGTTGCTACATAACTGCTCAAAAACTGCACACACACTGGAAGGAAACACCGATGAAAGACGGGAGAAGGTGACTCGGCAGGATGTCGCATCCTGGTCCTACGTAGTTTGTCAGAAACAAACATCAGAGTCGACGTAGTTCGGGGGAATGGGAACGTGCTCGCTAGGATATCGCATCCTATGCATACGTATCTTCTCTAACTAGAGTAAGAATCAGAGCACTCGTAGCTCGGCTAACGCACGCCAAACAAAACACAAAACGGAGACGCTGAGACGTCAAAACAAACTGGAAATGGAATGCCAATTGCTGGTCTTACATCCAACTCCACACAAAACAAACACAAACAGGAAACCGACTGCCAATCGCTGGACTTACGCCAGACTCCAAACAAACACACACAGGAAACCGACTGCCAATCGCTGGACTTACGCCAGACTCCAAACAAACACACACTGGAAACCGACTGCCAATCGCTGGACTTACACCAGACTCCAAACAAACACACACTGGAAACCGACTTCCAATCGCTGGACTTACGTCAGACTCCAAACACACACAAGAGGGTTGAAAAAGAAAAAAGGGCGCCCGGAGAGATCGGTTCATCTCCTGCCTACGTACCTCATCTGGTATGAGGATCAGGGCGACGTAGTTCCCCTTCATAGGGAAAAAACTTCTATCCTAACCAGAGACTAGGGAGATAACAGACTACTAGGGAGACTACGACTCGAGCCTAGAAGTTGTCATGCATACGATCCATATGTTGAGGTCTCTAATCAGCACCTAACTCGCACAGGGAACAAGCTAGCCTAAACATCAATCAAGTAAGCAAACACAAGTACAGGAGAGCAAGCACACACACTATATGCAAACAAGTGGCTCATACAAGGCTAAGCTTTAGTCAAGGGGTCATGTCAACCTCGACAAACAAGCCGGTTCTGTTATGGGTGTTTTGAGCTCTTAACCCTAACATTGAGAGTTAGGGTGAAGCAAATGAAAAGGTAATGAGGGTAAGACCTCATAGCTCTTAACCCGGGCCTGGGTGAGCTTGAATCAATGAAAATGTAGGAGTCCAGAATGAGGAACTCTACTCCATATGACTCGATATACAATGATCTTGGGTGTTTATTCAAATGCATCAACACGTAGTGCGAGCAAGATGAATGACTCAACTGAATAGCAGGGGATGGACTGCACATCCCTTCTATCTGCCAATGCCTCTTCACTTAGGAGGTCTTTACATGTATAAGGCACAAAGATAAACAACCACAAACATTGCCTCTTAAGGAGGGCTTCAGACAGGTGCCTGCCAAAATAACATGACAGGTCTTCCAGACTACATGGAGAATAGGAAGTTACCTAGGTGGTATGCCAACCACAAGCAAAGCAACTCAAACAATGAGTTAAAGCGGCTAAAGTACCTGTGTAAACAACCAAACAATCAGTATAGTATTCAGACAAACAGTCAACAGACAAACAACAGTCAGACAACCAATATACACAACATGCAAGCTTATGTGCAAGCATTCAAATTGTTTCATAATCTCAAATGACCTACAAACAGCAAAGGTTAGTGGACAAAGTAAATAGCAACACTCAAATGATGAGGCAACATCAACCATGGAGATTGGATGCTTGGTCCTGAAATACACAACTTCAAATGTGAGTTCAAACCCCTAGGGCAAAGCCTAGGGTCAAAGGTGGAGAAAAAAGTCAAAACAGCAACCAATATTCAACATAAAGCATGCTTAAACAAGTAAGAACATGTCCTAAAAAGGACCAAATCAAAATCATTAAGCAAAGTCATATAGTGAGCAAGAGAAGACAAAGCAAGCAAAAGGTGCATACAATTGGTCATCAAGAATCAAAGTTCCATATTAAAACAGAAATGACTCAAACAATTCTGGAAATTTTTATGAGCATACAACATGTCAAACATAATCATCATGCCAAAGATTGTAAATAGAGGAGCTCAATTGATCAGGCAATGAAAATGGAGAAGATCAACATCAAATTGTGTGACACACATTGTCACACCATACAATCATGTGCATAAAACAGAAATGACAAATGCTAAAAATGCACAACCAAGCCTCAAAAATCACACAACATGTTGAGAATCAGCACACAAAATTTCATGGCAATTGGATCATTATTGAGCATTTCACATTAGTTTGAATGAGGCATGGTCCAAATGTATACATGTTCAATTAGTCTAGCACAATTTAATTTCCAGAAATGGTAAAATCCTAAAATCAACACCATAAAATTCTAGACATTCACATGAACAAGTAGAAAAAAATTGGGAATTAATTGGATGTGTTTTCAATTAGTTATGATTTTTTGAAGTTGGAATAAAAATGAAATAAAATGTGGAATACTTGGAAATGATATTGAAATAAAATGATGAAAATGCTTCATGGGAGAATCGAACCGTGTGCGCCTCAAACGCCTGCGTTTTGGACTAGTCAAAACGCTGCCGTTTCACTAATGCGCTGGCGCCCAGTCACCAGTCAAAGGCCATGTGGCGCAGGTCAATGGAACCGTGTCCACTCGTTTGGCCAACAGGCAGCTCGCGTGGCGCGTGACAGGTAAGCCCTAGCGCTCATAACCAGAGGGCGCATGTACTGTTCACGACGGCGGAAACCACCATCTCCTTCGTT
The DNA here is from genome assembly GCF_024323335.1 of Lathyrus oleraceus. Lineage (NCBI taxonomy): Eukaryota > Viridiplantae > Streptophyta > Magnoliopsida > Fabales > Fabaceae > Lathyrus > Lathyrus oleraceus. Next base: position 326,843,833 of record NC_066580.1, read on the forward strand.
GAGACGGTGGATGAACAGTGACCACAGACGAATTTTTTTGCAGAATCGCGCGAAATTCATATCAATGGAAATCTTAGCTCATGTACAATTCAAATTTATCATCCATTCACATTAATTCATCATGAACAAAGCAAATCGAAGAGAAAACAACATGAACATTCAAACTTTAATTTCATATAACTCCATGAATATTGCACCAAATTTCATGTTCTTTATACCAGTGGAATCAGCAAGCAACGAACTACAAGTCTATGGCAATAAAAACAAGAATTAAGAGATGCGAAAATTTGACCTCTTGAAGCTCCAACAATGGCAGTAGTGGATTCAAGTGTCTAGCAGCATCCAAATCTCTTCTATAAACCTTGTTATCACTTCTGAAGCACAAATCAACTCTTGGAATGGCTTGGATCTAGCTAGATCTTCAAAACTCCATGTTCATGTTCATGCATGGAATTGCTTGATTCTTCACCAATTTCTTCAATCAATGGCTTGAATTCTACCAATTGAGGATCAAGAAAACAGAATATGCAATAAAAATCAAGTGTTCTTTGAAGAATTTTTGAATTTGGAAGAAGAGAAATTTTGGATCTAGATCTAGAATTGTGAATAATGAAAATTCTGTTAGGATTTACTATTTATATGCTGGCCTAATCCATTTCCTAATTACAATTAAGCATGGTTAATGAGATTTTAGTGAGAAAAGAGGTGTTATGAAAAAATTGGTTTTTTTCACCCCATGCATGCAATCCCACGTGAACAGTAGCAAATGGCCATGCATTTTCACTTAAAACCATATTATGAACATGTTGGAATGGCTAAAAAGCTCATATGATGCATCAAATTCAAATTCATGATTTTCCCTCCAAAATGAATATGAATGAGCATATGGTCATGTGATGAAAGTTCATGCAATATGATGAATGATTTGGAAAATACATGCCATGAGAAGAATTATGCAAAAAGGAGCACTCATTTTGGAGTTCTAGATCAAAAGTTATGGCCTTTTGAAGTTCCATGCACACTTGGCAATGATTTGATCATATCTTCTCAACCATTCATCAGATACTCAAGATCTTGGACTTTTTGGAAATGGGAGAGAAAGATCTTCAACTTTCATGTTGGACAAAATTTCATTTTAAGCTTTTTTGATGTTGGAAAGTCAAGTTGAAAGTGGTCCAAAAACTTGCCATTTTTGGAAACTTGAAATTACATGTCACTTTCCATTTTTGGAAACTTTTGATCTGGCTTCAAAATCTTCAAGGTATGAGTTTGACATGTTGAATAAACCTCTTTTGGACATGAATGAAGTGTCTCAAACCATTTCTCCACCTCCTAGCCCTCAGTTGACTTGCATTTTACTTTTATGGGCCCTAGATGACCTGAAACTGCACTGTGGACTTTGAGCCTCTAACACTTGGTCAAGTTGCTTCAAAATGAACCTTGGCTCATATAAGCTCTCTAGAACAACCATGTGTCTTTCATCTCATGGAAAACCCTTTCTCTTTTGCACTGAGGAATTCTCCTGATACCAGTCTTGACTGATGAGATGCAATGTACTATGCAATGATAATGTATTGTTAATGTGATGTCAATGACCTAAAAAAATGAAATGAATGCATGAATGGGGGGGTGCAAATTTGAGGTGCTACAGTATTCTCATATTATCATGTTTTATTCACACAACACATAACTTAATCAATTAGCATATTAAATCAACTTATAATATTTTTGATACTCTCACTAATATCATTGCATCTTTATGACTCCAAATTAGAAGCAAGATACTTATATCATTTTCAATCCTTACGATAGGAACTTAGTCCCATGACTAATTACGACCCCGCTCGGTAGGATTTAGTACATGGTGTACCACTACTTATTACGACCCTTCCGATTGAAATTTAGAAGGTGTAGCTAGCACTCTACTAATTATAACCCCCACACAGTTGGATTTAGTAGATGCCTTACCATTACTAATTATGACTCATTCCGATTGAAATTTAGTGTGTATAATTAATTACGACTCCATTCGGTTGAATTAATATGTCATTAGGCTTTTAATAATGATGGCTCCATTCTAGGAACTTAGTACTTCACGAGGCTTGTACTAATTATGGCTCTATTCTAGGAACTTAGTACTTTTCCTTCTCATGTGCATGAATTACATTCCAAGTTCCAATCATTAACCATGCAATTAATACACATACACATCACAGCATGATACATGAAACATACATCATAGTTATTATCATTATCTAAACAATATGGAAAAATAAGCATGGTTTATTTACATAAAAGGTAGAGCATTGGACTAGTTTTCCAAGGCATTCGACCCCACGTTAAACAAAATCAAAATTCCCGTTTTATAGTGGAGATAGGAACACTACTTATTTTCCACATCATTATGACTCTCGCTTAGAGAGCTCATGCAAGCTCCAAGCGAGATGAGGCATAATGCTTATTTTCCCATATTTCCATTATTTTTCTCAGCAAGCTCCAAGCGAGGAGTTCAAGTGAGCTCACGCCTAGTGACCTCCCATCGAAGCTCAAGCGAGAGGTTCCAGAAATCAAATTATCTCAAATATTCCTTATCTGGCCTAGCGAGAAATGCAGATCTTTTATGCTACTGCTACTAGTAAACTCGCTTTAGTGAGCAGATCCCTCGCCTAGTGAGAGTTGTTGCACAAAACTAGTAATAAAACAAAATAGGATGGGAGATAAGCAATTACACATCATCACATAGCACCATATTGCATCAACAACATCAAATATAATGGATTATCACAAGCAAACATGGAAAACAACAAGATCATCACATATTAACACCAATTTCATGATCATAGCAAAACACATAAAACCCTAATTTTTCATTCATGTACTTTTCCCTACCATAGCCATGTCTAACTAGGAACCTACCTTGAATCAAGAAGATGATGGAAGTTAGGGATGATTATTAATGAAGCAAGATGATTCATCCTCTCTCCAAGTTTTTCTCATTTTTTTCTCTCCTTCTCTTCTTATCTTATTCTTTCTTTCTCTCCTTAACAACCTTCTCTTATTATCTTTTGTTACTTCAACAAGGAAAAAGGTTGATAAGAGGAAAAAAAGAATATCTAAAAAGATATATTTTTTCCAGGGAAAATTTGACCATTCATTAATGTTACCAAAATGTATCTTATTTTAGTTATTAATAAAGGTCAAATGAATTGAGTAAAAATTAAGCTCAATTGGGTTCATTAATTACTCTATTTGTCTCAAATGACAATAAATAGAGCATATATGATCCTAATCTGATCCAACTGATAATGAATAAAGTATTTAAGAGGATATGGATATTATGTTGGAACAAGATTGTTCATATCTCTTTGGTTTTGATGATAACAAAGTATTTAAAGAACAAATGGGTATGCTAATATTTGTTTAACTGTGTAGGATCATAAGCATAAAATTAATCTTGATTGTTAGCATATGTGAAGAAGCAGGGTTTGTCTAAATTTTGATTGATCAGAATCTGAAGTGGTTCATAAGCATCTGAAGGCATCAGACTCTGGAGGTTCCGACTCTGGTCTAAAGACTCAGCCTTTGATGATAACTCATATTCTGAAAGGTTGAAAGGCATCTGATATATACAGTATACTCATTCATTTCTCGTTCATGTGAATTATTCATTCATGTTAACAATTGCTAATAATCATCATAGATTCTGTAAGACCCCAATTTTGACCCTAAGATCCCTCATGTTATCTCATCATATGCATTGGCTTAGGGATCACACCTTGGCATTCTCTTTACCCCTCATTCATTGGTTTTGCATTGGGAGAGATCACCAAGCACATTTGATTGTATCATACTTTGTTTTTCATTATTTACTAACCAAAATACCAAAAATATGTCAATGTATAGTTTGTTGTTTTTGTAGGTAGTGTGTGTGATCACCAAGGCCTCATCAAGCTCATATATAGGGTTTAAGACCCTCAATGCAAGGAGAACAATCAAGATATGGTTTAAATTGGCCCTAGACATAATATATAGATCCCCATGGTCTTCACATATCATTTTGATCAAAAATTCATCAAGAGTTTGAAGCTTGTTTGCCTTGGAAGCCCTAATTCATCTGGGCATCTTGTGTGACTTCCTCAGGAAGTTTCTTCGTCATTTGATAAAATATTTCAAGGTATACTTCATATTACATCATCCTACACATATATGATCCTCCATGAGTCCCAAATATCAAGAGATTGTCAAGTTTGCAAGTTGGTTCATGGTGGTTGACCAGAGAAAGTCAATTGGTCAAAACTAGGGTTCCCTAGACCCTATCTCCCACAACATTTGTCATATAAAATGATTCCAAGAGAAAAATTACTCTTTATGACATTCCAAACAACTTTCATGTTGAAGTAAAGATCTAGTTTTGCTTGGAAAGTTATTTTATATGGTGAAAGATTATAGGTCATTTTGTCTGAAGCCTAGTTAGGAGGTCAACTTCTAAGGACCATAACTTGCTCAATGTTTATGAGATTAAATCCATTCAAATTCCATGATCAAATTCAACATGTCCTTTTCAACTTTGATGTTTGGAATAAGTTCAAATTTAACTTGAAAATGCATGTGCCAAGAGGAAACATTATAGGTCATTTTGGGCCATTACCATTGAACAAGTGATTTTCCTCAACTTCTAAAATGCATAACTCCTTCATGCCAAATCCAAATAAGGTCAAATTTATGACCAGATTGAAGAGGTTTGAAATATCTACAACGTTTTTAGAGGAACTTTTTCCATTTGAAGTCCATAGCAAAAGCTATTCAAGGTGGAAGAAGTGAACATTTGGCTTGGTACTTAGAAAGTTTTCAAATATGTTTGATTTCCCAAACTTCCACCTCAAAATTCATCGTGATCCAAGCTTCAAATGGAAAAGTGTTCAATATGAAAATTGTTCCCCTTGATCTCACCTTTCCCAAAAGTCTAAGATTATCCCATTTGGATCAAAATTGATGAACTTGCGCATGACTCCTTTGTTGGGTTTGTTTTGGCAAGATTTGGATTCAAATGATCATTCTTCTTTGCATGCTTCCATATGATTACTTCAGTACACTTTGTACATGAATTGGAGATGTATTGTATCACTATTTAGGCCCAAACCATTGCCCATGCATCCATGTAACTTGGTTTCCAATTTTGTAAAAATTTCAAGTGGCGCAAAAATCAATTGCATTGCCTATTTAAACAACACCTTGCCCAAGCTTTCCCAAGAGAACTCAAACCCTCACACCATAGACTTTCTTGAGGATTTCATTGAAATCAAGTTTGAATTTCACCTTCTATTTGAAGTTCAAACTCCAAGAATCCATTGCCCTCTCCATCTCAATTGATCACTACAAGCAAGAGGAGGAAAAATCAAGTAAATCCAAATCAAGATAAAGCTGAATTGAAGCTACTCAAAGGTGAAATTTCTGAAACTTTATCTCTTCGATTCTCTCTCAATTCTTCATTATTCATTGTGATTTTTGGTTGGCTAAAGTCCTATCAACATAGGCAACAAGATTGAGTTGCTTTGAGGTCAAATTGAAGCAACTCAATTCATGATTCTCAAAATTTAAATCCTTGTATCTTTTTATATACTTGGAATTGGAGAAAATTGAGGCCAGATTCGAGCTCCTGAGCATTTTCTCTTTGAAATAGTATCCTTGATTTTCATTTTTCATGAAGTTGAGGTTGGACCAGTCTGATGGTGATCACCGGAGAAGATGACCGGAGCTAGGGCTCCGGTGGTGCGTTGGCAAGTCCCAAGCCATCTAATCTGGTCCAAACGTTTTAATCTTGGCCCTTGATTGTGATTACCACACGTGTGGCGCTTTGACTCAGGTCTTTGGTAGATAGCGTGCGCTTAGCCATCAGATCTGCCACCTCAATTAATGAGGGAGATCTGATGGCCCTTGTTTTTTTGTATTTTCTGATTTTTCATTTAATTGTTTTATTTTGTTTAATTCATAAAAAAATCATTTTAAATCCAAAAAATATAGGACTTTCACCAAAAATATTTTTAAAAAATTCTTTCATTTTCTGAATTAAAATTATCTTTTGGAATAATTTTGATTTTTTTTTCATGAATTAATTGTTTTTGTGTATATTTTTAATTGTTTAAAATACTCCTGACTTTTCAAAAATCATGAATTTTTTTGTCTAAGGTCCTTTGACCTTGTTTGACATAGGATAAATCTCTTGACCATTTATTTGGTGTTTTGAAGAGATTTTAGGTTTTGACCAAATTAAATTGAATTTTAATGCATTTTTAAATTGATTTTTAATTGATTAATTGTGTAAAAATTATGTTGAGCCATTTTTATGGTCTTGTGATGTTTGACTATTTGTTCGGGCCTTGGTCAAGGTTGATTTGACTTTTGTTGGATTAAAATCATTGGATTTAGGGGATTGATGAAATGTACATTTCATCTCCCAAAATGAATGAATGATTTTAATTTGATAAAATTCCTCCCATGACCAATTTATGTTTCTCTACCTCCCCTCCCTCTTCATCTTCATCCCTATTCTTGCCCATTCCTTCCATTGACCAATGAAATCTCAAATATCCTAAGGCTAATTGGTTCATCAATGACCTTATGTCAGATGAACCAATACAAGTATGGATGAGATAGGTTCATCCCTTTTGATTTTTTCTTTTAGTGTGTGGTATGTTTTAGGAGTTTGGTTCATTATACCAAATCTATAACATGCATTAACACCTAAATTTTTATTGCCCGGTCTTAGATAGTTGTGACTTCTACATAAGTCCAATTACGATTGCTTAACATAGAGCTAACTTTGAACCTAAAGACATAGCATTCTAGTAAGTGAGATTGTAAGTCTCCCATCTTTCATGGTATTGTGTGGAAACTTAGCATTTTTTCCTTCCTATGGAAGATGTCTTGGTTCAAGGATTCATGCTTGTGAATAGATGGTTGAGTGTTCTCCAAAGAATGACTTAATCAATTAAAAAGCAAAATAAAATATCACTAACATTCAATTAACCTTGACTAACATTTGACTAAGTCTTATTAATATTGCTTTACTTTCAAGTCATTTATTTTATGCAATTTAATTTTCAGTCATTTATGATTCATTTTCCATTTACATTTCATTAAACTTGTTTATGTTTATGCCATTTTCACTTTGCTCATTTGAGCCATATTTTGTGATTGTATATATTTATTTGTGCATTTTGATTTTGTTTATGGTCTTAGGACATTAAAACACTTAATAAATAACAAAAACCCTAAAAAATGTTTGATGGACTGTTGATCTTGATCTGAACTTTCAGACTTAGGATTAGGAACATTCCGTGTGCAAAAAGGACTTGGCCAATGCCAACATTCTGAGACCAAGCTATTGTGAACTGAGCCTTCATCTGATGTAAGTCTTGGGATTCATTTGAACTCATCTGCTACATGGTCTTGATGCAAATTATTATTTTGATCTTGTGTTTAATGCTTATTTCTGAGTTGATCAAGGAGCATTTCATCTGATACATGAGAAGATAAAGAAGACTGCTAGCCATGGAGTTGCATGATTGGATATGGCTATCTTTATTTGATGCCTTGATCTTCATGATGTATGATATTGCTAATTGCTTGCTGATTATTGCTTGATTCAAAGTCCAAAGGGAAAATGGGTTTTCTATATGACATACTTGTCTATTGGATGCATCCCATTGGTCAGATCTTTTCAACTCTTAACTTTTAATTTTATGCTTGGGATTAGTCTCTTAATCTCCTCCCACTTCTTAAATTCCAAATCTCTTCCCCTTTTCAAAAACTTTCTTTGCTTGTGATTTCAAAATTATACCTTATTTCAAGTTGAAACTTTGGCCTTATGCCATTGAATTTTTGAACTTCTTTTTCTTAAATCAAACTTGTAAATAAATCTAATCATATTGACTTAAAATTTCAAAAGACAAAGAACTAACAACTTCATTCAAATTTTTGGGCCTTTTGTGACTTTCTCATTAAACCTTTTGTTAAAAGCAACTTACTCACTTTGAAATTGTTACCATGAATTACGAGGTTTTGATTCCTCATTTTTATGTTGGTACGTAGGCACAAGTCCGAAGGTCTTGTCAAACACAAAAGTATAATTAATGAATTCTTCTCTCATCCCCACACTCTATTTTTTCTCAAACATATTTTATACCAAAAACACATACACACATAAAAAAGGGCTCCCTAGGAGTACCTAGGACACTTTAGGTGCTAACACCTTCCCTCTGTGTAACCAACCCCCTTACCTGTAATCTCTGGCATTTTATTAGTTTTGATTTGAAAACTTCTTATCTTTGGATTTTGTTCGTACTTTTCCCTTTTCCTTTGGACACCATAAAAGCATGGTGGCGACTCTAGTTTTATTGACATTAAGCTCATTCATAACTTAATGGTCATGAATTTACCGCTACAAAAATTAAGTGGCGACTCTGCTGGGGAGTAGTCCTCGGTGGGTTTAGCCTACTTTTTATGTGTATATATTTGTATGTTTGATGTTTGTATATATTTGTTTGTATGATATAATCTATCTTTTATGCTTGGTGATCTCTGAGTGGTGAGATAAGTTCTAACCCGAACTTGAGTGCAATTAAGATAGGAGGATGGTATAGTCATGTTCAACTTGTGCGGAGTGGTCCTTAACATGTTGGCTTGGTACCCATATACTCAGTGGAGACCCTTTTGGAGTTACTAATGTCACACAAGTCATTTGTGGTTAGGCATCACTTTCTCTGATTTGGGGTCCAAGAAGTTGAGGACCGTAGAACATTTAACCCAACTTGGCCTATTTAGGACGTAGTGTGGAGACTATTCAGGTGTAGACCTGATAATAGTTGTTACGCGATACTACGTTCAAACGAGTTTCTCTTAAGAATATTATAGGTTGACGAGTCAGTCATCCTAACCTATAATATTCGATAGATGAGATTAAGACTCTGGGAAATTTTTAGAACATGATCTATAGGTTTTTATCCTTAGTACACTCCTTTGGCATGGTTCTTAACATGACTCCATGCTCGTGACTCACAACAAACCCTTTGATTCTCGGTTGATCCGATCAAGTCTTGTCAATATCAATGGAACTTGGGTGTTGATAAGGTGAAAACCATCATCCACCAAAATGGATGATTGATCTTGATAATGACTTGATCCATTCCTTGACCTTTGTTTGTGTTTGCCTTGTGTGTGATCCCTTGTTTGTGATTGTTGCATTCATGCATACATGCACATCATAACATTCGACACAGAAAAATAAATTTCAAGGAACTGAGGTCTTATTTGCAAATATTTTCATACTATGCATTATGGACGAAGGAACACTAAGAAGTACGATTTCAGATGTCCTGATTTGAAAGAGCTAAGGAAGTTGTCATCTTTGGTATTAGATCCCTTGGACTTCAAGCAACGTCATGGGAAGCTTTTGTCTGTGTTGTCTGCTGATGTGGTTGAAGGACTTCTGAGTGTTTTGGTTCACTTCTATGACCCTTTCTATCGGTGCTTCACTTTTCCCGATTTTCGGCTTATGCCTACGTTAGGGGAGTATGCCTATCTCTTGGGAATACCCGTCTCTGACAAGGTACCTTTTAGTGGATTAGAGGAGATTCCCATATCTCATATCATAGCTAAAGCTCTTCATCTGAAGAAATCTGAGATTGATGCTCATTTAGTGAAGAAAGGAGGAATTTTGGGGTTGACTTCTGAGTTCCTCATAGGAAAATCTATTGTCTTTGCTCAAGCTGCTAGTGTGAATACTTTTATAACTATCTTTGTATTGCTCATCTATGGTTTAGCTTTGTTCCCTAACATTGACGGTTTTGTTGATGTTAACGCCATCCGAATTTTCTTGATTGGGAATCATGTTCCTACTCTGTCTGGTGACATGTATTTCTATTTGCATTTGAGGAATTCTAAAGATGGTGAGACTATTATTTGTTGTGTTCCTCTTCTGTACAAGTGGTTTATTTTGCACTTGCCTCAAACGCCTGCTTTTTTGGAGAACAAACAATGTCTAAGGTGGTCCCAGAGACTTATGTCTCTCACTAATGATGATATTGTTTGGTATAATTCTGAATTGAGTAGCTTGGATATTATTGTCAGTTATGGTGAATTCTCTAATGTACCCCTCATTGGTACACAAGGAGGAATCAACTACAACCCTGCTTTAGCTCGTTGTCAACTTGGGTTCCCCTTGAGAGATAAACCTAATAACACTCAGTTAGAAGGTATTTCCTATCAAGAGGGTAAAGATCCCCAACATTTGAAGCAAAGGATGATACATTCTTGGTATAATATGCATAGGAAAGGAATATCCGAGCTTGGTCCGTGCAATTGTGTAGCTTTGGAAGCTTATACTATTTGGGTGAAGAAGAGAGCTTTGGATCTGAAGATGCCGTATGCTTGTGAAAGACCTATGTCTTTGGTTATGGCTGAGCCATCAACTCCCCTTAACCAAGATGTAGAGGAGTTGAAAGACACACTCACCAAGATGAAACAAGAGAAAGATATATGGGAGGAGAGGTTCCATGCTTTAAGCTGAAAGCATGAGGAATTGCATCTTGAGTCGAAAGACAAGGATGCACTTATTGAACTTCTTGAAGACCGAGCTATGAAGAGACAGAGAGAGCTAGAGAATCTACCTTCCTCTAGTATGCCTCAGCCTTCTGGTGCTTAGAAGAAAATTATTGATTAGCTTGTCCTCGAGAAGGCTCAGATAAAGACATCTTTCGAGTCTGAGATTTGACGCATCCGAAGGAAGTACGCGCCCGCAGCCAGATCATATGATACCGTTGCTAAGGGATCCTTAGGATGATTAGTTTCATTTTCTCTTGTATTTGTATTTTGGTTTCTCAAATTGTACTCAGTGTAATTCTTCCAAAATTTATGAATAAAAAGAGATTTTATGGTAAATCAAATTGTTACTATTTAAATATGTGTATTTGCAAATAGAACTTCATATGTTCCTTGAAATTAAACAAACAAAAATGTTGCATTTCATGCATCATTTGCATATTAGATTTTCTTCCGCCAGATGTCTTATCGATTATTCTTCTGTCCTTCAGCCAAGCTAACTCATCGATACAACACTCATGCTAATCAACCGAAGATCATGGAACACTTAGAGCAAGAGAACAGAGAGCTGGAGGATGAAATTTCCAGGTTAACAACATTGATGAAGTCTATCATTGTTGCTCAAAATTAATCTTCACCAACTCCTGCAACTTCTCACCAGAGGACTGTTATTTCTGAGGTTGCTACCTCGACTATTCCAATTGCTACCAGCCAATCAGGTCCTTCTATGCCTGCTGGATTCCCTTGGGGGATGCCATCCAATTTTATACCTGAAGGGTATGCATCCATATTTGTCGCTCTGCCGACATCTAGCCCGGTCATGTCACTCCCACCTCTAGTCGTTCATACTCTGCCTCGTGTTGAGGATACCATCTTCCATTCTGAGCCATCTAAGGGACCAAATGTATATGAAAAGATGAACGAAATGAAAGATCAGTTCCTCGAGCTGCACAAAGAGTTGAAGACTCTGAGAGGAAAATATTTGTTTGGGAAAAGTGCTACTGAGCTCTGCCTAGTGCCTAATGTGAAGATCCCAATGAAGTTCAAGGTCCCTAACTTTGAAAAGTATAAGGGAAACACTTGTCTTCTAAGCCACCTTGTGATGTACGCTAGAAAGATGTCTACTCAAACTGATAATGATCAGTTGCTGATTCACTACTTCCAAGACAGTTTGACTGGTGCTGCTTTGAGATGGTATATGGGGTTGGATAGTGCAAGTATTCGTACTTTCAATGACTTGGGTGAAACCTATGTTAAGCAGTACAAATACAACATTGACATGGCGCTTAATAGAGACCAATTGAGCTCAATGTCTAGGAAGGATAAGGATACATTCAAGGAGTATGCCCAGAGGTAGAGAGAGCTTGCTACCAAGATTAGTCCACCCTTGGAAGAGAAAGAGATAACGAAGATTTTCTTGAAGAAACTGAGTTTGTTTTATTATGAACGAATGATTGCAAGTGCCCCCAATGACTTTACCGAAATGGTAAATATGGGGATGAGGTTAGAAGATGGAGTCTGTGAGGGATGTCTGTCTAAAGAAGAAGCATCGTCTAGCAAGAAGTATATGTTGGTGTAAGCCCTAGAGGCCAATACTTTTGGTACTTGTATTCAATTATTTATTAATAATAAAAGGTTTTTCTTTATTATGTTTGTTTAATAAAGTCCCTAGAATAGCTAGTCCATTTAATATATCAAGTGTGACTTAATCATGAGATCCCATTAAACATAATGACACTATTCTTAAAGTATCCATAGTCGAGCTTTGTTGTGAAGTGGGATAACATTAAAGTATTAAGACTATTATGTATATAGACTGATGATCACATCTCATGGATCATGGATAAGGAGTTATCAAATCTTAAACATAAGTATGAATATTAAGAGTAATATTTATACTGGATTGACCCGCTATGAGAATACTATATAGAATGTTATGCAAAGTGTCATAAGTTATTCTCATGGTGATAATGGTGTATACTACTCTTTGACCTGAAACCACTATGGACCCTAGATGTAGAGTCGAGTGCCTTATTGCTAATCAAACATTACCCGTAACTGGATGACCATAAAGACAGTTGATGGGTACTCCACGAAGCATGTTGAGGGACATGAGTGACCTAGATGGAATTTTCCCATCCTGCATAACGGGATAAATGTTTACGGGCACAATATTGAATTGGACAAGAATGACACGGTCTATGCCTTGTGTTCAATATACAAATAATGGCAAAAGGGTAATTGTACACATAAGTATTATCACAAAAGGATTTGTCAAATCACATGACATTTTCGTGTCTTGGGTAGCAGTGATGTGTTGCTAGATATCGCTCACTGTTTATTATGTTAAATACGTGATTTAATATAATTACCAATGTCGCGGGAACCTACAGGGTCACACAGAAAAGGACGGATTGTTGAGAGATAGAGTAAATAAGAAACACCGTAAGGTACGGTGCATTTAAGTGAATTGTAGAACATCGTAAGGTACGACGCACTTAAGTAGAATACAAAATATGGTAAGGTACCACATGATTAAGTGATTTTGGTATATCATAAGATATGGGCCATATACACTTAAGTGAGCTTTTTAGCTTACATCCCACATAAGTGGTTCTATAGAACCCTTGTGCAGAAGCATTTGTTCATATGAAATTTCATTTCTCTCTCTCTCTCTCTCTCTCTCTCTCTCTCACACACACACACACACACACACACACACTCAAAGCCTTCATTCGTAGCAGCTAGCACTGAGATTGAAGGAATCCGTTCGTGAGGACCGAGTAGAGGCATTGTCACCATTCAACGTTCGTGATCACTCCTTAGATCTGGATCAAAGGTTTCAATCGCCACAAGAGGGAACGATTCTATCACTGATCATGCCCATTTGTAAGGATCACTAAAGAAGAAATTTTTAATTTCCTCTGCATTTTGGATCACTATTCTCCTTTAGTGGTATTAGAGCCACTTACGAAACCATGCATCTGATAACTGTTTATTTTATGTATTTTCTATATTAATACGATTAAAAGACAGAATGAATCAAAGACTAAACGAGTAATTAAATTTGGCATCATGTGTGTACGATTTGGATGATTGATGTTGACTATGCTTCGGAATCCGGCGTTAGTATGGTGAAGCAGCGATACATCGATCGTCCATAGGTTACACAATTGAGATCGATCAAGTTATATATATGATATAAGTAATTCTGATGCAAAATACGGTATATATGATATATTGTTTCTGTTTCGTTCATTCAAACACTAAATGGTTGTTTTCCTTTGAGCGATCAATGGTCATTTTATTCTTGATCTGACATTAGTATGGTGATGTAATGACATGTTGATCAATCATACTGAATTAATGATTGAGGTGTGTTTGACGGTATGAAATTGATACATTAGGGTTCATGACAGTATAAGGGTTGTGTTGTCAAAGAGTTATGCGATTAGGGTTGTGATTGCGCAAGAGTTGTGTTTTAAAGTATTAAGTGTTGATGCAAAAAATGACGTCGATTTCAAATGAATTGTTCATTAAAATTTTGCGTCGGGGTGTTGCTCCTGCAACCCCGCAGAGGGAGCTGCCCCCTTGACCATCGTCCGCTGACCGGGCAGCGGAACCCCTGGCTAACTCTGCGTAGTGTGATCGGTCTCCGAAATTTAATTTGGTTTATTTAATTAACACAATTTAAATTAATAATAATAATGTGTTTATTATTATTGTCTTGTGGTGATTGGTTATGGCCTTAGTTTTCCTTTATTTTGTGTTGGGATTTTAAAATACGACCTGCGTATCGTGCCTCTCTTTTAATCTCTTAATGTAACTTCTTTTCTCATCTCAATCCCTCGTATGTAAAACGAGTTTCTTTTATGTAATGTAATGTTATGAAGAAAGAGAAGAATACAATATCAAAGGAGGACAACCTTGAAGATCTTGCTTGGAGAAGCTTATATCGTTGTTAGATTAACTTAGGTTCTTTCATTGGCTTGGGAGAACAATTGCGCTAGGGGCCATAACTGTTTCATTTATGTTGATGCATGTGAGAGATTATTTATATGATAAATAAGCCGATGAGATCAGAATAATTGCAAATTCCATCAAATTAAATATTAAGTTTATGCTTTCCAAGTTTTAGCACTCATCAAGACTAGTATCAAATAATGTAGGTTTCGCCTACGCGAGGTGCATATTCTGTATTAGTAAGGTGCGATGGGATAGTTGTAATATCCAATTGCTAAAACAATGTGTCAAACTTAACTAAACAAATTATAATAAGATTATATATGTTTAGAAGCAAGAGTTGAAAATGATCCATGTGATGGATTGGAATAAGGTGTTATTCACCCAACTAAAATATTCGAGAGTTGTATTAGATATAATTGGAAGGAGTTCCTATCTAAATAACCTAGTTTTGTGTAATCCGCCTACGCGGACTTAAAACAAAGTGAAATGTGGATATTGACCCACTAGAAAATCTTCCAACGGGATTTTCTGAATCAAATGGTGAGGGTCATTTGTTTTGAGTAAAATACTGGGAGCATATTTAATTAAAGGCCTAATTAAATATGTTATTGATACTTATATTTTCATTATTTTCATGTAGATTACCATGATAACAAACACCTCTAACAATATTTTGCGATCAATTCTTGATAAGGAAGGATTGTTTGGGACAAATTTTCTAGATTGACACCGAAATCTGAGGATTGTCCTCAAACATGATAGAAAGCTGTATATCTTGGAGAAACTTATTCCTGAAGAGGAACCTTCTAGTTCTGCACCTAAGGCAGAAAGAGATGCTTATAAGAAGCATGTCGATGATGTCAATGAAACTGCTTGCCTCATGCTAGCTACCATGAACTCAGAGTTGCAAAAGCAACATGAGAACATGACATCCTTCGATATGATCGAACACCTGAAGATGCTCTATCAAGAGCAGTCAAGGCATGAAAGGTTTGAAGTTTCAAAATCCCTTTTTCAAGGTAAGTTAGATGAGGGATCCCTTGTAGGTCCCCATGTGCTCAAGATGATTGGGTATGTGGAGAACCTTGAGAGGTTGGGTTTTCCCCTCGGAAAGGAACTTGCGACTGATTTGATCTTGCAATCATTGTCAGATAGATTCAGTCAATTTGTCCTTAATTTCAATATGAATGATATGGACAAATGTCTTCCTGAACTGATAGCCATGTTAAGAACTGCTGAGCAGAATCTGAAGTCAAAAGGGAAGTCCATTATGATGATCGGAAATGGAAAGAGACAAAACAAAAGACCCACCAAGCAGGGTGATAAAGGAAAAGGCAAGGAAGTTGGCAAACCCAAACCCACTGCTCCTGCTTTGAAGCCCAGTGGAGGCATAACAAAGGAAGGCACCTGCTTCTGTAACAACCCAATTTTAGTAATTATTTCTTATACTATTATTATTATATTATATTTTAATTATGTGGAGTGTTAATTAATTAATTGGTTGTTAGGTAGTATAATAATTGATTATATTAATTAATTTGGTGTATTAATTAATTATTTAGTTGATGTGAGATATAATGAATAATTGAATTAATTAACTTGGTGTGCATGTTGAGTGGTTTAATTTATTTGAATTAAAAAAGAGATATTATAATATTAGGTCTTATTGGGCCTAATAATTAAACTAGAGGTATCACTCTTTAAGCCCAAATATAATACTAGTATATAAGAGGTGAGGAGAGTGAGAATTAGGATTCATTTGATCATTTGACAACAATAGAGAAAGAGAAGAGGAAAAGTAAGGAGAAGAACAAGAGAGAAGCTAGGGTTTCCAGAAAATTGAAGAGGTAAGGGGGGAATCCTTATTATTATGGGTTAGTATGATCGGGTCAATGGGTAGATGTATGTTTAGGTTAAAATCCCTAATTTTGTATGGTTGTTTGAAATTGTTAAGTTTGATGAGTATTCTTGATTGTGGTGATTTGATTGTGTTAAAACTGCAAATTAACCTTAGATAATTAAATTATTGTATGAGTTATAATTTTCTGAACGTGTGGCTTTTTACGGAATTGAAATCGGAGGTCCGAAGGTCCTCCAATGATGAAAAACGTAGAAAATTCGGCATTTTGTTTTGTGTTAACGCAGGAATAACATTCTTTTTTTGCGTTAACCGGTTAACCAAAGGCGTTAACCGGTTAACACTGTTGAAAACCTGTTAGAATTGTGTTCTGTCTTGCGTTAACCGGTTAACCAAATGCGTTAACCGGTTAACACTGTTGAAAATTGCCAGGAAGTGCATTCTGTGTCGAGTTAACCGATTAACCATATACGTTAACCGGTTAACACTGTTTGGAAATTGAAAATTTGAGATTTTAAACGCTGTATTCGTTTTGGAATGAAATCTAAGTGTGCGTATTTGATAATTAGCCTATATTTGTGAATGATATATGGTTATGAATGTGTATATGTACCATTGGTGGATTGTGAATGATATATTATTATGAATGTGTATATGTACCATTGGGGGATTGTGAATGATATATATTGTTATGAATGTGTATATGTACCATTGGTGGATTGTGAATGATATATTGTTATGAATGTGTATATGTACCATTGGTGGATTGTGAATGATATATTGTTATGAATGTGTATATGTACCATTGGTGGATAATTCATAGAGTTGAATTATGGTGATATGTGGAATGTTAAGATGGTAAAGATGATCTTAATTGCATATGTATTGGTATTTGTACATTCATTCATGGCATGGTCGACTTCATAGTGGAAGCGGTGAAACTGTGGGTTCACATAGACGGTGATCCTTAATTGGAAATAGACGTAGCACACGTTGATCCTTAATTGGAAATAGGCGTGGTAGATAGACGGTGATCCTTAATTGGAAATAGACGTAGCACACGTTGATCCTTAATTGGAAATAGGTGTGGTAGATAGACGGTGATCCTTAATTGGAAATAGACGTAGCACACGTTGATCCTTAATTGGAAATAGGCGTGGTAGATAGACGGTGATCCTTAATTGGAAATAGACGTAGCACACGTTGATCCTTAATTGGAAATAGGCGTGGTAGATAGACGGTGATCCTTAATTGGAAATAGACGTAGCATACGTTGATCCTTAATTGGAAATATGCGTAGTAGTGGCTTTGATCTTGTCCGAATCGGAAGCGTGGCTTGGATTCTAGATATTGAATCGGAAAGCGGTGAAACATTGGGTTCACATTACGGTACCACATGCATAAAGTCACATATCTTGCATTGAGTCACATTAGAGTTATGTGATAATTGAATGTTTGCATTAATGTGATTGTGAGGTGTGTATGAAATATAGTAATTGAATTTGGTGATGTTTGGATACATAATTTGGAACAATATGTGATTATGTGATAATTGTAGTTATGTGTATATTTGAGAATATAATATTGGATTTGAATATTGTACTCCTTGAGTTTTGATGGATGTTTGAAACATGTGAAGTAAATATTGGTTAGTATTATTTACATGGTTATACGAAGTGTGATGAATTCCTTTAATTGTTGATTCAATCATTGTGCCTTATTATACTTCTTCATAATGATTTGAATTCTCACCCTTTCTGTTTGAATGTTACCTTTACATGGGTATCGTGCAAATACTCCAGAGTAGTATCGCTGAAGTAAGTGGACAGTAGCTCGCTCGAGATTAGCCGGAGAGTTTCCGTATTTTAGTTTGAAGACTAGGTAATGAGTCAATGCTCTGGTCATGTAACACATGGTAGATTAGTAGTATTGAACTCGTATCCTATTTGGATAAGTATTATGTTATTACTTGTGAACATGCTTATTTGCAATTGCTGTTGAGAGGCCATAGTGCCAAATATTCTGATTATGGTTTTAGTTTATTTTGAAGAGATTATTGAGAGATGATCATGGTATGGGACATGGATCATTTTATGAAATGCATGAGTATTCATTATTTTCCGCTGCGAACACATATTTGTGAATATTCATGATAATTGAAATGTGTTTCATTTATAATAAAGAATAATTGTTGCTCCATTTATTTGAATGATATATTCTATGCTACTGCACAAATGAATAATGGACTATATGTCCTTGATCTTGAAACGCCTATTTATAACATTAATACTAAAAGGATGAAACCTAATGAGTTAAATCCAACTTAACTTTGGCATTGTCGATTAGGCCACATAAATGACAATCGCATTTCCAAACTCCATAAAGATGGACTCTTGGACTCTTTTGATTTTGAATCATATGAGACATGCAGATCTTGTTTAATTGGAAAGATGACAAAGTCTCAATTCACAGGAAAAGGTGAAAGAGCTAATGATCTTTTGGCCCTCATACATACTGATGTATGTGGACCATTGAACATACCAGCCAGAGGAGGTTTTCAGTGCTTTATCACATTTACTGGTGATTTCAGTAGATATGGTTATGTCTACTTAATGAAACACAAATCAAAGTACTTTGAAAAGTTCAAGGAATTCAAGAATGAAGTATAAAACCAAATAGGTAAGAATATTAAAACTCTTCGATCAGATGGAGGTGGTGAGTATTTAAGCCTAGAGTTTGATGACCATCTGAAAGAGTGTGGGATCCTATCCTAACTTACTCCTCCTGGAACACCCCAATGGAACGGTGTATCTGAGAGAAGAAACCGAACCTTGTTAGACATGGTCTGATCCATGATGAGTCACATCGATCTTTCAAACTCCTTTTGGGAACATGCACTATTAACAGCAGCTTACACACTTAACCACGTTCCATCTAAAAAGGTTGAGAAGACACCTTATGAGATATGGAGTGGTAAGAAACCACATATGTCTTACATGAATATTTAGGGTTGCGAAGTTTATCTGAAATAACAAATTTGAACTAAGCTTGAGCCCAAATCTGACAAATGCTTATTTGTGAGATATCCTAAAGAAACAAGAGTGTATTACTTATATAATCCTTCTGAGGGCAAAGTGTTTGTCACTCGAACTGGAGTTTTCCTAGAAAAGGATTTTATTTCCAAAGGAATAAGTGGGAGGAAAGTAGAGCTTGAAGAAATTCAAGAATCACAAAGCATTGGTAAATCTATGGAGGAATTAGAGCAGGAAACACAAGTAGTTGTGGAAGAGCAACCTGCTCAAGTAGAACAAGACCATCGTAGGTCAAACAGGATACTACACCTACCTAAGAGATATGGATATCTCATAACTGATCAAGATGATGTATTACTCATGGATCAAGATGATCATGTGACCTACCAAGAGTCCATAACTGGTCCCAAGTCTGAGAAGTGGCTAGAAGCCATGAAATCTGAAATGGATTCCATGTACACAAACCAAGTTTGGACCTTGGTAGAGCCTCTTGTAGGAGTTAACCCTATAGGATGCAAGTGGGTCTTCAAAAAGAAGACTGACATTGATGGTAAGGTACCTATAAGGCAAGACTGGTTGCAAAAGGATATAAACAAATTCATGGGGTTGACTATGATGAAACCTTTTCACCAATTGCAATTCTTAAATCTGTTCGGACTTTACTTGCTATCGCTGTATATCATGATTATGAAATATGGCAGATGGATGTCAAAACCGCTTTCCTTAATGGGAATCTTCTTGAGGATGTGTACATGACACAACCTGAAGGATTTGACATACCAGAAGAAGCCCAAAAGATATGTAAGTTACAAGGATCAATATATGGATTGAAGCAAGCTTCAAGAAGCTGGAATCTTCGTTTTGATGAAACAGTAAAACAATATGGATTCATCAAGAATGAAGATGAGCCTTGTGTCTACAAGAAGGTTAGTGGGAGCATGATCGTCTTCCTGGTATTATATGTAGATTACATTTTACTCATTGGAAACGATGTCCCTACCCTACAACAAGTAAAGTCTTGGTTGGGGAAATGCTTTTCTATGAAGGACCTAGGTGAAGCAACCTATATATTAGGAATCAGGATCTATAGAGATAGATCACAAAAACTGCTTGGCCTAAGTCAGAGTACATACATAGACAAAGTGCTGAGACGCTTTAATATGCATGATTCCAAGAAAGGATTCATACCTATGCAACATGGCATGTGTCTATCAAAAACACAATCCCCTTCAACTAAGGAAGAAAGGGATCGCATGAATAAGATTCCATATGCATCTGCAATAGGATCTATCATGTATGCCATGTTATGTACTCGACCAGATGTCTCGTATTCTTTAAGTGCAACGAGTAGGTACCAATCTAATCCCGATGATGCTCATTGGGTAGCTGTCAAGAATATCCTTAAGTATTTGAGAAGGACAAATGACTCATTCTTGATAAATGGAGGTCAGGAAGAGCTTGTTGTAATTGGATGCACCAATGCTAGCTTCCAAATAGATAAGGATGAATTTAGATTGCAATCTGGTTATGTGTTTGACTTAAACGGTGGCGCTGTGAGCTGGAAAAGTTCAAAGCAAGATACAGTTGCTGATTCTACAACCGAGGTCGAGTATATTGCTGCCTCAAGTGCAACAAAGGAAGTTGTTTGGATCAAAAAGTTCATTAGTGAACTTGGCATAGTTCCTAGCATTGTGGATCCCATTGATCTCGATTGTGATAACAATGGTGCTATTGCACAAGCTAAGGAGCCTAGATCTCACCAACGATCCAAACACAAACTTAGGCGTTATCACCTCATTCGAGAGATAATAGATAGAGGAGATGTGAAAATATGCAGAGTACCTACACTTGACAATATTGTTGACCCATTGGTAAAGCCTCTTGCGTAGCAGAAGCATGATGGCCATACTAGATCTATGGGCATTAGGGGTATGCCTAATTGGCTCTAATGCTAGTGGGAGATTGTTGGTGCAAGCCCTAGAGGCCAATACTTTTGGTACTTGTATCCAATTATTTATTAATAATAAAAGGCTTTTTCTTTATTATGTTTGTTTAATAAAGTCCCTATAATAGCTAATCCATTTAATGTATCAAGTGTGACTTAATAATGAGATCCCATTAAACATAAGGACACTATTTTTAAAGTATCCGTAGTCGAGCTTTGTTGTGAAGTGGGATAACATTAAAGCATTAAGACTATTATATATATATAGACTGATGATCACATATCATAGATCATGGATAAGGAGTTATCAAGTCTTAAACATAAGTATTAATATTAAGAGTAATATTTATACTGGATTGACCCGCTATGAGAATACTATATGGAATGTTATGCAAAGTGTCATAAGTTATTCTTATGGTGATAATGGTGTATACCACCCTTTGACCTGAAACCACTATGGACCCTAGATGTAGAGTCGAGTGCCTTATTGCTGATCAAACATTATCCATAACTAAAGGACCATAAAGATAGTTGATGGGTACTCCACAAAGCATGCTGAGGGACATGAGTGACCTAGATGGAATTTGCCCATCCTGCGTAACAGGATAAATGTCTACGAGCCCAATATTGAACTGGACAAGGATGACACGGTCTATGCCTTGTGTTCAATATAGACATAAGGGCAAAAGGGTAATTGTACACATATGTATTATCACAAAAGGATTTGTCAGATCACGTGACATTTTCGTGTCTTGGGTAGTAGTGATGTGTTACTAGATACCGCTCATTGTTTATTAAGTTAAATACATAATTTAATATAATTACCAATGTCGCGAGAACCTACAAGGTCACACACAAAAGGACAGATTGATGAGAGATAGAGTAAATAAGGAACACCGTAAGGTACGATGCACTTAAGTGAATTGTAGAACATCGTAAGGTACATTGCACTTAAGTAGAATACGAAATATGGTAAGGTACCACGTGCTTAAGTGATTTTGGTATATCATAAGATATGGGTCACATACACTTAAGTGGGCTTTTTAGCTTACAACCCACACAAGTGGTTCTATAAATAGAACCCTTGTGCAGAAGGATTTGTTCATATGAAATTTTGTTTCTCTCGCTCTCTCTCTCTCTCTCTCACACACACACACACACACACACTCACCCAAAGCCTTCATTTGTAGCAGCTAGCATTGAGATTGAAGGATTCTGTTCGTGTGGACTGAGTAGAGGCGTTGTCACCACTCAATGTTCGTGATCACTCCTTAGATCTACATCAAAGGTTTCAATCACCACAAGAAGGAACGATTCTATCATTGATCATGCCCATTCATAAGGATCACTAAAGGAGAACATTTTAATTTCTGTTGCATTTTGGATCACTATTCTTCTTCAGTATTGGGGTAGTTTCTATAAGAGGAAAGAGGGGGAAACTAATTCAATATCTGTAGGGAGGTAGAGGATGCCTCATGTCAGAAAGAGTTCTCGACCTCGTCAACATCAAGTTTCATTAGTGATTCCCGTTTTTTCAAACAATTCCAATAATCAATCAGTTCCGATTCAACAACAACAATGTCAACAACAACCGCAACAAAGAACCAACTACAACAACAACAATCAACAAAACTTTGAGAGGAAGAAGGTCTCCTTTGACCTTATTCATATGTCCATGCAGAATCATATCCATCTTTGGTTCTCAAGAACCTTATTCAACCCAGAAATCCTTCGCAAATTCCTGAGCCACTTCCATGGTGGTTTAAACCTGAACATCGTTATGCCTTTCACCAGGGAGCCCCTGGCCATGACATAGAGAACTACTATCCCTTGAAGTATGAAGTAAAAAAGCTTGTGAAAAGTGGGATGATGTCGTTTGAGGACCGAGCACCTAATGTGAAAGTTAATTCGTTGCCTACTCATGGTAATGCTTCTATCAACATGGTAGATGATTGTCCTGGTGAGTATAAGGTTTATGATGTTCGCCATATCAGACAATCTTTGGTGGAAATTCATAAGGATATCTGTTTGGTTAGTGACTGTGAGCATGACCATGATGATTGTGTTATATGCAGTGTGAACCCTCGAGGATGTGTTATTGTCAAGAGGGATATTCATAGGTTGATGGATGAAGGTCTTATCCAAATTTTCCAATCAAGAGATGTAAATGATGTGAATGTAATTGTGCCTGTGTTTAAGACCCCTGAACGGGTAGTTATACAATTTGATAGCATAAATAACAACAATATTAATAGATCTGTATCGTCGTTGGTTATACGGTTAGTGGCCCCTATTCAGTATGCATTTGATAAAGTTGTGCCTTATCAGTATAATGCCATAATGGTGGAGAATGGTCAAGAGGTTCCTTTACCACTTGCAGATTCCGTGGTAAATATTGTTGATATTGCAAAGGTGACCCGTAGTGGTCGTGTGTTCGGTCCGGTTTTTCCAAAAGAGGTAGAAGATGCTGCAGTCGGAAAGAAGGTAGAGATTCCAGTGATGAATCCGGTTAGCACTCCAGTGTGTCAGTCTGGTGAATCCAGCAAACTGAAGGCTAGTGATGATGATGAAGTTTTAAAATTAATAAAGAGAAGTGAGTTTAATATGGTGGAGCAACTGCTCCAAACCCCGTAAAAAATCTTCGTGTTGTCCTTATTGATGAACTCTGAGGCACATAGGGAGGCGTTGCAGAAAGTGCTTGAGCAAGCTTATGTCAAACATGATGTGACTTGTGGATCAGTTTGACCACATTGTTGCCAATATTACTTGCAATAATCTGAGTTTTGGTGATGAAGAACTTCCTGAGGAAGGTAGAAATCACAATTTGGCGCTACATATTTCAATGAACTGCAAAGAGGACGCTATGTCCAATGTGTTGGTTGACAATGGGTCATCTTTGAACGTGCTTCCAAAGTTAACTTTGTCTAGACTTTCTTATCAAGACGCCCCAATGAGGTACAATGGCATGATTGTCAAGGCGTTTGATGGTTCTTGTAAGACCGTCATTGGTGAAGTGGACCTTCTAGTGAAGATAGGTCTGAGTGATTTCTAAATTACTTTCCAGGTAATGGATATCCACCCGTCCTATAGTTGTTTATTGGGAAGGCCATGGATTCATGAAGCTGGAGCAGTGACGTCTACTCTACACCAAAAATTAAAATTTGTGAAGAACGACAAGCTTGTCGTTATAGGTGGAGAAAAAGCACTTTTGGTGAGCCATTCGTCATCCTTTTCTTACTTTGAAGCTGAGGAGGAGTTTGGAACGCCATCCCAAGCCTTGACTATTGCTGATGAAGTAGAGAAAACTGGGGCACCCATGTCTTCTTTAAAGGATGCTCAAAAGGCTATTGAGGCTGGCAGTACTGATCAATGGGGTCGTATGATAGAGATTGTTGAGAACAAGAATATGGTTGGATTGGGATTTCAACCATGGTCGTTCAACATCAAGACTGAAGTTATGCAATCGAGTTTCCGCAGTGGAGGATTCATTAATGGTAATGATCAACACTCAACTGCTGTGATTGCGGATGACGTCGATGAAGACGAAGCTTACGCAAACTTTGTGACGCATGGCCAGACTTGCAACAATTAGGTTATTGTTGATGTTCCTACTATTATTATTCATCGCTCTAAGTAATTTGTTTTTCATTTTAAAGAAAAATCCTTCTCCTATGCCTAAGGGAGAAGTGAACATTGTTGGACATTTCTATTATCATCAATAAAATAAAATTTTATTCATCCACATCTATGATGTTTTGTTTTTACTTTTTGTTTTTCTGAAAATGGTAATCACAAAAAACATAAATAAATAATAATCTTTCATCTCCATAATATTTGGTTATAATTCACTTCTCTAAAATCAAAATATCAAATCATTATGCAGGTTGGCTCTCAAACCCATTGAATACAATGATCCTACTCCCTCTCCAAACTTTGATTTCCCTGTGTTCGAAGCTGAGGAAGAGATTGATGAAGAAGTATCTGATGAATTATCTCGTTTACTTGAGCATGAGGAAAAATCCATTCAACCGTTGAAGAGCAGATTGAACTAGTCAACTTGGGTTCCGAAGATGATGTGAAGGAGGTCAAAATTGGGTCCCAACTGTGTCCAGAGGCTAAGAAGGGGTTGATTGATCTTCTTCGAGAGTATTCTGATGTGTTTTCTTAGTCCTATCAAGACATGTCTGGTTTGGATTCTGAGAGTGTGGAGCATAGATTGTCGTTGAAGCCAGAACGCCTGCCGGTTAAGAAGAAGTTGAGGAGAACTCATCCTGATATGGCAGTTAAGATCAAAGAGGAAGTGAAGAAGCAAATTGATACAGACTTTCTTGTAATCTCCGAATATCCATAGTGGGTGGCCAATATTATGCCTGTTCCTAAGAAAGATGGAAAAGTCCACATGTGTGTTGATTATAGAGATTTGAATAAATTCAGTTCGAAATATGATTTTCCTCTGCCATACATTGATATGTTGGTAGACAATATAACTAAATTCAAAGTCTTTTTATTTATGGATAGATTTTCCGGTTATAATTAGATCAAGATGGCACCTGAAGATATGGAGAAGACCACATCCATTAGACTCTAGGGAACATTCTGTTATAGAGTGATGCCTTTCGGTTTAAAGAATGCTGGTATAACATACCAAAGAGTTATGACCACTCTTTTTCATGATATAATGCATAAAGAGATTGAAGTTTATGTCGATGATATGATTGCCAATTCAAGTGATGAAGAAGAACATGTTAAGCATTTATTAAAGTTATTCCAGCGTTTGAGGAAGTACAAGATCCACTTAAATCCCAATAAATGTACTTTTGGTGTTCGCTCTGGTAAGTTGTTGGGCTTTATTATCAGTGAGAAGGGTATTGAAGTTGATCCTGCCAAGGTCAAAGCAATACAAGAGATGCCTTCATCCAAAACTGAGAAGCAAGTCAGAGGTTTTCTTGGACGCTTGAATTATATCTCAAGATTTGTATTGCATATGACTGTCACATGTGCGCCTATATTCAAGCTTCTTCGGAAAGATCAATCTTGTGATTGGACCGAAGATTGTAAGAAAGCTTTTGATAGTATCAAAGAGTATTTGCTTGAGCCTCCGATTTTGTCTCCGCCTTTTGAAGGAAGACCTTTGATCATCTATTTGACTGTGCTTGAAGAGAGTATGGGTTGTGTTATTGGTCAGCAAGACAAAACTGGAAATAAAGAATATGTAATTTACTACCTCAGTAAGAAGTTCACTGACTGTGAGACTAAGTATTCTATGCTTGAAAAGACTTGTTGCGCATTGGCTTGGGCTGCTAAGCGTCTACGCCAATACGTGTTGAATCATACTTCTTGGTTGATATTCAAAATGGATCCAATCAAGTATATTTTTGAGAAGCCTGCTTTAACTGGGAGGATTGCACGTTGGCAGATGTTGTTATCTGAGTACGATATTGGATACCAATCTCAAAAAGCTATTAAAAGTAGTGCCTTGGCTGACCATTTGGCTCACCAACCGATTGAAGATTATCAGTCAGTGCAATATGATTTTCCTGATGAAGATATCTTGTACTTAAAAATGAAAGATTGTGATGAACCATTGCTTGAAGAAGGGCTAGAACCTGGTTCCCATTGGGGCATGGTATTTGATGGAGCTATTAATTCTTATGGTAATGGCATTGGGGCAGTGATTATTACTCCTCAAGGCACTCATTTTCCGTTTACAGCTAGATTGACTTTCAAGTGTACAAACAATATGGTTGAGTATAAAGCTTGCATTATGGGGCTTGAAGAGGCCATTGATCTCAGAATCAAGTAGACGTCTATGGAGATTCAACTTTGGTTATGAATCAGATGAAAGGTGCATGGGAGACGAATCAACCCGGTTTGATACCATATAGAGATTATGCGAGGAGGATTTCAACTTTTATTTACAAAGGTTGAGTTTCATCATATCCCTCGAGATGAAAACCGAATGGAAGATGCTCTTGCAACATTAGCTTCAATAATTGTAGTAAAATTTTGGAATGGAGTTCCTAATTTGATTGTGATGCGTCTTGATAGGCCAACTCATGTGTTTGCTGTTAAAGAGGTCTGATACCCTGTCGCGTGCGGATCAAAACCGAGTTATTTTGAAAACGTAGTATAGCGACAACAACTCGAATCGTCTCTCAAGGATTCTTGATTATTACTAACCAAAGCTAAATCGATTTAGGAGGGGGTTGGATTCAGGATCGATTAAGGAAAAAAAACAATTATTAAATAAGTGATTATTGAAATAAGCTGTTATGAAATAGGTGATTATAAAACAAACAGATTCACTGTGTCAAGTTCGACTTATCATCGATTGCTACAACTATGACTTCTATCCTATTTGAACACAATATCATTCAACAAGCGTGATCTACACTGTAAGGTATATATTCTTATTGCCGGATTAAGCATACGGTTATAGATATCGCAAATTTAACGGTTAAGCAGAGTTGAATTGCGATCAAAAGTCAAGAACATATATCATTCAAATTTAAACAACAATATCACATGGAAATCGAATTAAGCAAACAACAATCATATAATATTATTGAAAGGAATAGAATTCTCATTGCAATTATAACAATCTCAAAGTAGTGAACCTAAATACAACAAATCTGTCCGGATAGATTAGTTCTCCATTACGGTTCTTTCAAGCGTAAGAAAAATAATTCGTGAATGGTAAAAAACATGAATAATGTTTTCGGCTGCTAGGTATTAGGGAAAACCAAGGCAATCCGTTTACAACCCAACTGGGTCAAATACATAACCCATGCCCAAAACTAACGACCCAAAACTAAAATAAAACTAATGTTGTAGCTTCAAACGAAATTCTGAAAAAATAAGCGCTCCGAATCTGACTTCGACTCCAATACGAAAGTTGTAGATCTTTCTCTTAGCTTTCTAGAGATTATTATAACGCGTCAATCGGATTTCTGGAGCTCCAGTTATGATCGTTTTAGTGCAGACTGTTAAAGCTGAAAATTAAATACGAAAATCAAATAAAAATAAAAATAAACTAAAATATAAAAATATTATAAAACATAAAAGTAATCAAAGGAAATCAAATAAATGCTTAAGAACAAGCATAGGAGAATGTGCATTAAAATGCACTGATCAAATTCCCCCACACTTGAACTTTTGCACTCCGAGCAAAATCAAAACTCAAGAAACACTCAACATCAGTTACTCATTCCAGACTACAAACTCTTCCTTGGTTAAGATAGCATCGATAGGTACTAATCATGTACACTAAGGATATTGTAGGAACACTAATCCATAATTATGCAGTCATAAGTCTCCTGAACACACAATCCATTCTGAATCATGTTATTATGCCAAAGTCTAACTTACCTAGTCTCATCTTTACTCTTTTTCATTCTTGCGCAATCACATTAAGCCTATTATCTCCATACACTCATAGTAAGGCAACCGGTTAGTGACTCTGATCCTTTTTACACGGGGTTCTGGTACAAAAATTGGTAACCCCATTATTTACCCAATTGCATTTGTGGGGGATCGGGCCGTAATCCGCCCTACCAAGTCCAGCACCAGAAACCTCTGAACCAACCAACAATAGGTAATTATTATTGTAACACCTCAAAATTTGCCCTCCTCTCTTGGGACTAGCTTAACATATTGCATATCATTTTTTAGGACATTAGTCATTGCATCTTTGCATATCATGTGGCTACATTGAACAAGTCATCCTTCTAAGTCTTGCTCAGAAGATAAAGAGGTTAAGATATTCAAGCCTGATGGTTTCATGGATTGATCACTAATCATCTGAGGGTTTGTGCCTCAAATTAGGGTTTCTTGGTTCCTCAAGGAGGTTGATCATCATCTTGGTTGGAATGGTACATTATCATCATCATGGTTTTATCATCACCAAGAGATTCATTGTGCTTGATCAGATGCCTTGGGATTAGGGTTTTGACCTCTGGTCAACCCTAATCATCTACATTGTGCCAATCAGGGCTTGTTAAGGAGATGAGGTCTTCATTGAGATGAGAGATCATCATATGGTTTCATTGAGCTTATGGAAGCTAGGGTTTCATGTTTGAGCCATTTCATCAGGAGATTGAGGCTCAAATTCATCTGTGCATAGCCAATTCATCTATCAGTCAACAAAAGTCAACCAGAAGTCAACTGATGGATTTGGAGGTGGGAGAGGGTTGGATAGACTTCATTCATGTCCAAACAAGTTTAATTTGACATTTCAAACATCAACATTGAAGAAAATAAAGTCAGATGAAAACTTTCCAAAAATAGAAAGTGACTTGTAATTCAAAATTGCCAAAAATGGAAAGGTTTTCTCCTCAAAATTACATGTCCAAAAATGCTTCAGATGAAATTTTGTCCAACACTAAAGTTGTAGATCTTGTTCTCCCATTTCCAAAAAGTCCAAGAACATGAATTTCTCATGTGTGGTTGGCAAGTTATGGATCAATCTTGGTCAAGAAAATTTGAACTTCAAAAGTGCATAACTTTTGAACCAAAAGGCCAAATGAAGTGGGGTTTTTCGCAACATTCTTCTCTTATCATGTGCTATCCAATTCAAGCATCAAAAACCATGAATTTTGCTCACAAAAAAATTGGACTTTCCATTTGAAAATTGGAGGGAAAAGTTAAGTTTGAAAATTATGCTTTGTATTCATTCAATTCCACTTGCATTTGCCTCTGCACCACATTTCCAATTGAATTGGAACAAAAACCCTGCACTGTTCCATTGGTTACTACATGTACAAGGCCATTTGCTAATATGCACCAAAACTTGCATTTCACTTAAACCTTTGCATTAGCCTAATCATGATTAGCAACATGTTTAACAACACATATAAAAGCTAAATCATAACTGTTTTCTTGCTAAGCATAACAGAATTTGGAAATTGAGATCTAGATCCAAAACTTTTCATTTTTTCTCTCTCACTTTTTCTGCAATTTTCTTCACAAACATAGCATCATCCTTGATCAATCCTTCATCCATGTGCATAATTGAGTTGAATTGAAGCAAGATCCATTGATTCTCAAGCCAATTCAAGAACTGTTGCAAGTGTGCTCATCAATGGCAATTCGAGTTTTCAGCTAGATCGTGGATCATTAACATCAAAACTCTCCTCCATTCATTCATATGAGCCCTAAGGAGTTTCTGTTTGGATCTTCCAGGACTTCAAAGCATCGATTTCATAACTGCACTTCCAACAAGGTGAGATTTCGACTTGCATAATTCTTGAAATTAATGAATGCTTTTGGTAGATCTTTGAGTGTAGGTCATGCTGCAATTTGAACCATTGATTTTCATCAAGAATTGAGGAAGTTATAGTGAATTTAAGATTGATGCATGAATATGTTTTGCTTCGAATCTTTTGA
Source organism: Lathyrus oleraceus (assembly GCF_024323335.1). Lineage (NCBI taxonomy): Eukaryota > Viridiplantae > Streptophyta > Magnoliopsida > Fabales > Fabaceae > Lathyrus > Lathyrus oleraceus. The sequence goes on from NC_066580.1 coordinate 326,874,617, forward strand.
TCTAGGAAGAATTAGGATAAAATAAGTTTGGATTGTTAATGTACGTTGAAAGAGGATTCTAGTGATATGCATTTCATGAATTTCTGAAACAATTTTTTCTTGAGCTATGAATGCGTATGAACATGTATGAAACCCTAGGTTTTTTTCCAGAACGCATTTTGATCTTCATTTTCGCTCGCTGCATGTGCTATGTTGTTATTCCTCCATGCAGTGGACCACGTGTCCTGGTCCACTAGTGAGCGCGCGCCAATTTGAAACCATACTCCCTTCGATTCCCCGTTGACGCATTGTGGAATTTGGCTTGGCAATTTTAGTTCATCATTTCTTACATGTTCATACTATGTTCCATGTCATTTTTTTTATTTTTCTCTTCCATTCAAAAATTCATATCTCCATGAATATTAATCCAAATGTAATGTGGTTTTTTTTGTTGTTTTCCTAATGATGTCTAGAATTTAATGAATATTTTTCCATGATTTGTGCCTGGCTGGAATTAAAATGGACCTAGGGATTGTGTATGTGTATGTTTTCTTGACCTTGTTTGCCATATCCTTCATGAAATGATGAGATTTTATCCAAAATTCTTGAAACTTTGCATGCTTAAAATAGACATCTCGATGAACATTTTGGTGTAGAGTTTGAATTTTTTGCTTTCCTGGTTGATGAGATATGAGCTGTTGAATGTAGGTGTGACAATTTGTGTCACACCATTTTTTGTCCAACTTGTTGATTTTATTTGCCATGCCATATGAACTCTAATTGATGTAAATTTTTTCATGATGATACTTCTGGATGTTAATTTTGCTTGTGAATTTTTATGGAATTTTTGGATGCATTTCCAATTTGTTTGATATTTTCCTTTCTGGTTGGTCATTTGAGGACATTTTGATAGTCATGAACTTAGATGATTTGTGAAATTCTTGATATGTATCACATGAACTTGAAATTTTGTGGAGTGATTCTAGACACCTTGAAGTTTATCTTGGCTTTGGTTTGAGTCATTTATCATGTGTAGATTCTGTTTTAGGCTTGTGTGAAGTTGATGCATGATTTTGTGCCCTAATTGAGCTTGTTTTGCCATGCCTTGACTTGATGAATTTAATTGACATGCTTCCACTTGCCCAATTGACTTGAATTTTGGTGTGATGATAATGTGATGAATGGTGTTTAGCCATGATTTTTCTTGGGATTTATTGAATTATTTTTGAATTAGTTTGGATTGATTCATTCTGTTTGGTCCAATGAGCTTTCAAATTGCATGTCTTGCCTTAGATGCTTTGTGAAATGAAATTGGTGTGTGATATGAATGTGAGACCACTTGGACATTGTTCTAATTTGATTGAACTTGATTTGTGCCAATTTTCATGTTCTGTTTTGAATTATTTCTCCCTCTTTGACCCTAGGCCTTGTCCTAGGGGTTTGCTTCTCATGTTTGAGCTTGGTTTGCAGGTTAAGAAGCATATGGCATTGAGGAATTGATTCACATTGCTTGAGTTGACTAATTGGTCAATGTTGAACTAATTTTGAGTTTGTTTTGTAGGTGGCTTCTAAGTCATTTGAGTTGAGCTTGTGCATTGCTTGATGCATTGCTTGTGTACAGTTAACTGTTGACTTGTAACTGTCTGTTTGATTGTTTGAGCTGTGTACTGACTGAGTTAGATTGATTTCAGGTACATTAGTTGCTATAGTTCATTTTGAACTTGCTTTTGCTGTTGCTTGGTTGCTTAACCAATTGAGGTATAACTCACTGACTTCATGTAGTCTGGAAGACCTGGCCTGTTACTTGGCCAGACACCTGTCTGAAGTCCCCCTTAAGAGGCAATGCTTGTGTATGTTTATCTCTGTGCCAAGCAGGAAAAGACCTTGAATAAGGCAATTGGCAGATACAAGAGATGTGCAATCCATCTCCTGCTATTCAGTTGAGTCATCCCTTTGCTCACACAACTGGTGTTGATGCATTATGGACATTAACCCAAGATCCATGTTGAGTCAGTCATAAGTGTAGAAGGGTTCCAACTTTCTGAACCCACACTTCCTTTGTCTAAAGCTCTCCCAGGCCAGGGATAAGAGCTGTGAGGCACACCCCTCACTCCCTATTTCATCTGCTTCACCCTAACTCTCAATGTTAGGGTTAAGAGCTAACATCACCTGATACAGTTGGCTTGTGTTTCACAGCCTAACCCTTGTGTGAGCCCACTTTGTCTGTATATAGTGTGTGCTAATTGTGTATGTTTGCTTTGTTTTGATTATGCTTGCATGCTTTGCTTTGCCTGTTTAGGATTAGCTTGCAGCCTGTGCAAGTAGATAGAAAACTCAACCTAGGACCATTGTGGAATACATGATAACTATTAGGCTCGAGTCAGTCTCCCTTTTAGTTGGTCATTTCCCAGTCTCTGGTTAGGAGAAAGTTTCTCCCCTGTTCAGGGGAACTACGTTGCCCTGATCCTCATACCAGATGAGGTACGTAGGCAAGAGGTCGCACGAGATCTCTCCGGGCACCCTTTTTCTTTTTGTGTGTGTTTGCTTGACAGTTGCTAGGCTCGAGTTCCCGACTCCTTAGTAACTTGTTGTTTGTTATCTTATTGTTGTGTGCTTGGAGTCTGACGTAAGTCCAGCGATTGGCAGTCGGTTTCCAGTGTGCGTTTGTTGGTTTGGAGTCTGATGTAAGTCCAACGATTGGCATTCGGTTCCCATGTTTGCCTGTTTGCGTGTGTTTTGTTTCGGCGTGCGTGAGCCGAACTACGGTAGCTCTGATTCTCATTCCAGATGAGATACGTAGGCATAGGATGCGATATCCTAGCGAGCCCTCTCCCCTTTTCCTCCACCTGTGTTGTTTCCAGTGCGTGTGTGTGGTGTTTGTGAGCAGTTTTAGCAACCTTTTTCTTTCCTTCTGAGCGTGGATCCCGTCGAGTACGACGGATGCGTAGGGGTGCTAATACCTTCCCTTCGCATAACCGACTCCCGATCCCATCTCTCTTTGGTCGCGAGACCATGTCTTTTCCAGGTTTACTTCGAGCGTTTCCTTTCCCTCTTTTGGGATAAATAACGCACGGTGGCGGCTCTGTGTTGTTTTGTTTCAGCCCGCCGGTTGTTTTTCGCGGATGCGACAGCTGGCGACTCTGCTGGGGACTAGAGAAGTTGACCTCTTGCTGGTCCATCTTCCCTAAGCGAGTCTCTCCTAGCGTTCTAGGATAGTGTAGGTTGCTTGTGTTGCTCTATTTATTGCATTTATTATTCTGTTGTGTATATATATTTGCATAAATATTTGCATGCATCATACTATCATGTTGCTGTCCTCTGTACAGGTGGTTCCTCTGTTTTGGGGTGGGTGTTCTGAGTGGGGCTAAAACCCAGGCCCGAGTATACACCTAGGATTAGTGTGGTCTCACGTTCCTCATTTTCTTTATCAGCATATTGTTGCAACGTGACATACCACAAGCCGGACGAGGTTTATTTGAGAGTGCTCTTCCTTTGTGGAGTATCCACTCTGGTTGAGTTACCTCATCTGAGCTATTGACTTCGGTGACCGTTCTTTCCCGGATCTTTGGTTTAGACGATCTTAAGAGAGCTGCAACGACACACCCGAAAGGGCAAACCCGTTGAGTATCTTTGCCCGATTGTCGAGACCATTATCCGCCTTAGGATGACCTGATTAGAATTCACCTGTGAGGGGAGGGTTGATTTTTACAGATGCATGTTCTGATGGTGACTTTGATGGTGACTAATGGTTCATCCGTTGATCAGAGTCCTATTTATAAGTCGGATTTATGGATTTATTTCCAAGACGCCGGAGTTCTGTCCGCGGTATTTATCAGTGGGGATCCGTTTATTTCAGGATTCCCCGGGCCGATTCAGAGGTTCTTATGGTTATCTGCTCAGAGATTGTCTGATGATGATGATGATGTATCTTTCAGTTCCGTTTATTTCAGAATCCTTGAGTTGGATTTATGATTAACCAGTACCTCAGATGGTTGTGATCGGTTCAGAGATCAGGCTTCAGTGCAACAGTTGTTCAGATGACTTGGAGGATGGCACAATGCATTGCATTCATTCATCAGCATCATCACATTTTGCATTTACCTGCATCTAACACATGTTTATCCATATGCAGGGACATTTTTGATTGAGATCCTGGTTGAGGGACTTTCTTTGCTCAGATATGAGGACCGGTTTGAAGGACGACGTCGTCTACAGTTTCTTCGATCTAGAGATTGGTGTGTTGAGAGATATGATAGCCTTGATTACGCCCGACCATGTGGGGATGTTTCGTGAGGCATACGGTGGTATTCTGAAGTTGGTCTTCAGGCTTACAGACAGTGACAGGAGCGCCATTCATACTCTTCTTCAGTTCTATGACCCGGGTTTGAGATGTTTTGTGTTCCCGGATTATTTGTTGGGACCCTTGATGGAGGACTATGCCAGCATCCTAGGTATTCAGATCCGAGATCAGATTCCTTTCTATGCCACTAAGGTGGAGCCTGACATCGTGGAGATTTCTCGTGCTCTTTATTTGAGCCCGGAGGTGACCAAGGAGGGTTTGAAGGAGAAGGGAAAGCTACCTGGTTTTCATCTGAGTTTCTTGGAAGCTAAGGCCAAGGAACATGCTGTTGCGGGTAATTGGAAAACTGTCTGTGCCTTGATCGCTGTGAGCATTTATGGGACTATCCTGTTTCCTAATCAGAAGAGCTTCGTGGATATTAATGCCCTCAGATTGTTTATACAGAGGAATCCCATTCCTACTCTGAATGGAGATGTCTATTATTCGGTTCATAACAGGAACGAGAAGCGGCGTGGGGGATTGATCAGGTGTTGTGTCCAGTTGCTATACAAGTGGTTTATGGGGTATTTGCCTTCCCGAGGTGCTTTTGCTTCTCTTGATCCTACGGTCAAGTGGTCAGTCAGGTTGATGGGTTTGCGAGCCGCTGATATAGCTTGGACGCATAACGGTATGGCTGGACGAGACTTCATATATAGCTGTGGGAGTTTTCCCAATGTGCCTCTCATAGGAGTTCAGGGTTGCATTAATTACAACCCAACGCTTCTTAGGAGACAGATGGGGTTTGCTATGGAGGTTCCTCCTCTCGAGCGCGAGATTCAGGAGTCTTTCTATTTCCCGGCTGAAGGTAATCAGACCAAGTTGAGGCAGGTGTCTGGGTCATGGTGTAACATTCAGAGAAAGGGCAAGGTTCCTTTTGGCAAGGTTAACAGCCGGTCTTTTCCTCCATTTGATGATTGGCTTCGGAAGAGGATAGAGATCACACATCTACCATTTCCGGGAGGTGATCCCTGGTGTCCTATGATTGAGGGTCCGCGTTCTTCTGTCAGTATGGGAGAGTTCCTCGAGATGAAGAGAGCCAGAGATCAGTTGCAAGCGGAGAAGACTGAATTAGAGATGAGTGTTGCTCGGATTCAGATGGCTAATCGGGAGATCAGAGTGAGGATGGAAGATCAGGATAAGCGACATGCTCTGGAAGTGAAGCGCTTTGAGATGGATACCACTTACTATGGCAAGGTCAGTCAAGCTTTAGCGTCGTCCACAAGGGAGCACGACATAACCAAAGAGAGATTGGCTAGAGCTTCGAAAGTCATTGAAGATGAGAAGAGGAGGCAAATCCTCGTGAGGGATCAGAGGGAGGACAGAGTCAGAGTCCTCATCGCCGAGTGGGAGTCAAAATTGAAGACCAAGGAAACAGAGAATCTGAAGATCATCGCCGAGAGAGATCACTACATTGCTGAGAGAGATCATTACTTCAGACAGATGAATATTCACCAAAAGGAGGTGGGGAGATTGCAGCAGGAGAACACCGAGCTCAGGTTCGCCGCGGAGTTCGCGAAGATGGTTGATGATATAGGGCCTTCTGTGGGACCTTCATCAGGCTAGATCTTTCTTATTTGTGTGGATTACCGTCAGGCCTGTTGACGGAATTCATTTGCTTGTATTTCCTTTCTGATTCTGGAGAATTGTACTTGATTTATATCAGCTTTGATGTATGACTATGGCACTTATTGTGCGCTTTTGATATACGATGGTTATTTTCATTCAGTGATTGATCTTCAAGCTTTATTTGCTTCTCTGTATGCACTCACACAGCACACACATGGTTGGGTGGTATTTTGCTAGATCATATATCTCTGATCTGTATGATGAAATCGAATGATGAATGTCAGAATGTTGCTGCCGGATTATTATCTGTCTCGATGAAGCCAGGATCGAGAAACAATGTGTTCCTCATGTGGATAGACATTGCATTCATGCATAACCATAATAACTTGTCTTCTGTTTTGCAGGTGTCAGTTTCTAACCTGTTTGATTGACACAGGAATGATGAATTCGCCCAACGCCGATATGCTCGAACTGAAAGAGATGGTGAGAGAGTTGTTCACAGTCGTGCAGAGGCTCGCCTTGGGGCAGAAAGCGATTGCTGAGAGGGTGGAGAAGATCGAGAAATGGCTGATAACGGAGAAAGTTCAGGGAAAGGCTCCGTCACCCGTAGTGAAGAAACCCCTTGACAATGGTCAGCTCAAGAAGGGGGATGAATCAGTTGGTGTGAAGGCTAAAAAAGAATGCGGTAAGGATCGTTACCACCCTTATGCTGCCACTGTAACCATTCCTGTTGGTAATCCACCTGCACCACAGCGACAACAGTCACCTCCACAGAGGTCACAAAAAGCTGGGTGCCGAGTGAGAAGAAGGATGGCAGATCGTCATTTTAATAAACCGCCCGTGACTTATGCCTCTCTGTTTAAAAGGTTGATGGATCTCGGGTTGGTGCAGCCAAGGACATTGGTTCCAGGGAAGCCGGATCAGAGGCTTGCAAGTTATGATGAGAATGTCAGGTGCGAGTTCCATGTTGGGGCACCCAGACATCACATTGAGGATTGCAAAGCTTTTAAGCATATGGTCCAGGACTTGGTGGATTCTAAAGCCATCAATTTTGTGCTGATGTCGGATGTTAATACTAACCCCATGCCGATGCATGGCCCTATGGGGGTGAATGTGATGTCCAAAGCCAAGAGGAAAATGGATGAAACGAACGGGGATCAGTTAAAGATTCCAATGTCTGTGGTCCAGAAGCATCTGATGAAGAGTGGGGCTTTCCCTGGTGTTGATAACTGTTGTGCGGTTGTCGCCACAAAGGGGTGTGTAGTGATGAGGGAAACGATCCAAAGAATGATGAAAGTAGAAATGGACGATGTAAGATGTAAAGTACCCAGTCTGGCAGTTGAAGCTGTCAAGGTGGAGAATGCCATTATTGCTGAGAAAGAGAAAAAGCCGTCCATTTCTTCTTACAAACAGGCAGTGGAAGTGGTGAGAAATGGAGGGATCCCAGGCTGGGGAAAGATCATAGGCATTATGGTAAAGGCGGATATGTTTGGGGTTGGCTATCAGAAAGGCCAAGACTCTTCTGAGCAGAACAGAGGACGTCGTCCACCGTTCGCATTTGTCAGTGTCGGAGTGCTGGATCCAGATCACGCCTATACAGTGGGTGAAGAGATTGACAGTGACCGCGAGCTGGAGTCGTGGATAAAATCGTGCGTACCAAGAAGCTGGAAGGCCTCAAAGATCATCACTGTCGCTCGTCCGGAAGAGTAATGTTTTCTGTTTTCAATTCTGTTTGCATGGAAGCCATACGTTTTGCCCGAAACGTAATGGTTCATTGTAAGGGCCACCTCATGTTTCATTTTGCAACATTTTGCATCATAAATAAATGGATGTTTTTCAATTAAAAGCGGTGTTCCCTGTTTTTCATTTATTTTTGCAGTTTAAAAAACAAATAAAAATGGCAATGTTTGTTCTCTTTTTTCCCCTTTTGATTTGTCTCGTTCCGACTTCGAAAAGTAAATCTCCGGATCTCATTGATAACAATTTGGTTACACCTCATATGACTTCGACAATCCGATCTATCATGCCGAAGAAGAAGGCGAAGAAGATTGTGATCTGCTGGAATTAGCCAGGTTGTTGAAATAAGAGGAGAAGGTGATTTAACCGTGCGAGGAGCGATGCGAGATTGTTATTCCAGGCACTGCCGAGGTCAGCAAGGAAGTGAGAATTGGGGCCGCTTCAGAGGCGAGTCGAGAGCAGAATGGTAGCCCTGTTGAAAGAGCATGTGGATACCTTCACCTGGTCATGTCGGGACATGCCAGGATCGGATACCGATGCCGTTGTGCACAAGCTACCAGGGAGAGAAGACTGTCCTCTAGAGAAGCGGAACGCCGGTGCCACGTATCAGAGTGACTTTGTTTCATGATATGATTCATCATGAAATTGAATGCTATGTTGATGACATGATAGCAAAGTCCCAAAAAGAAGAGGGGCATCTGGCAGACTGGGGCCAGTCGTTTGACCGGTTGAGATAATTCAGACTGAGGTTGAATTCGAGCAAGGGCACTATCAGAGTGCGGTCCGGTAAGTTGCTGGGGCTTATTGTGAACAGAAAAGAGGAATCAAGGTTGATCCTGCTAAAAAAAAACAAAAAAAAAGAGAAAAAAGAGAAATGCCTGAACCGAGAACAGAAAAAGAGGTTCGTGGTTTCTTAGGTAGATTGAACTACATTTCATGGTTCACATCTCATCTAACAGCCACGTGTGAACCCGTATTCCAGATGTTGAAAAGAAAAGATCAAACGGTCAGGTGAAATAATGATTGCCAAGGGGCATTGAGAAATAAAAGAATATTTGCAGGAACCTCTAATTCAAGGATCAAGTGTTAATCTGGTACTTGACGGACCTCGAGGGGTTTATGAGGTGCGTATTGTGTCAGCATGACGAGTCTTGTCGAAAAGAGCATGCAATTTACCTTAGCAAAAAGTTTACCGACTGTGAAATAATACATTCACTGTTCGAGAAAACTTGATGTACTTTGGCATAGGCTGCTCGCCGACTGAGACAGTATATGTTGGTTCATACCACTTTGTGGATTTCCAAGATGGATCCGATTGAGTATGTGTTTGAGAAGCCAGCATTGACCGGACGGGTTGCGAGGTGGCAAATGATTTTGACCGAATATGATATTCAGTATACCTCTCAGAAAGCAATCAAGGGGAGTGTATTGACTGATTACCTTGCCCAGCAACCCGTAGAGGATTATCAACCAAGGAAGTTTGAGTTCCCTGATGAGGACATCTCGAGGTGCTCAAATCGAAAGATTGTGAGGAACCGATCACGGAGGAGGGGCCTGCCCCTGAATCCGAACGGATTCTGATGTCTGATGGGGCCATTAACATGAATGGAAACGGAGTTGGTGCTGCTTTGGTTACGCTAAAGGGATATCACGTTCCTTTTGTTGCCCGGCTAACGGTCGAATGCACCGACGGTGTGATTGAATACGAAGCTTGTATCCTGGATATCGAACCTCGGTGCATCTACTGGGGCAACGCCTTTCTCGTTGGTATATGGGATAGAAGCCGTATTATCGGTTGAGGTTCAAATTCCCTCTTTGAGAGTCTTGATGGACATGAAATTGCAAGAGGCTGAATGGGTAAGGACTCGGTATGAAGAATTGAGCCTAATCGAGGAAAAGAGGCTGGCAGCCATCTGTCATGGGCAGTTGTACCAGCAGCGGATGAAGCGCGCTTTTGACCGAAAAGTACGACCTCGGGTATATCACGTAGGTGATATGGTGCTGAAAAGGATCTTTCCTCCTCAGAACGATCGTAAAGGCAAATGGACACCCAATTATGAAGGTCCATTCGTGGTCAAGAAGGTTTTCTCTGGCGGAGCCTTGTTGCTGACGACCATGGATGGCGAGGATTTTCCATCCCCTGTGAATGCGGACGCAGTTAAAAAATACTTCGTATAAAGAGACCCGCTGGACGAAAAGAATAAATGGTCCAGGCAAAAATGGGCATCCCGGCGAACCAAAAAACAGAAAGAAAAGGTTCGGGCAAAAATTAGGGATAAAAGGAAAAAATGTACACCCGGCAAGTCGAAAACCTGAAAAGGCGACTTGGGCAAAAAAGGGTATCCCGGTGGACTGAAAACCCGAAAGGGCGGTCCAGGCAAAAGAGGGATTGAAACGAACAACTGCGTCTGGCATGATCGTTTGCTTTGGATATGACATGGATAATACCTGGTAGGGATCAATCAGAAACGTCTTATTCAGAAGGCAGAAAGCACGGAGAGTCTGAGGACATATGGGGTGTAACCGAGTTGGAACTCGATGAGATCGCGGGTTTCACATTGCCATTATGATGGATTTTTCCTTTTGTGCGCAATTACCTTTTTTCAGGAATTGCTTCCTTGTATTGCTCAGTCATGAGCCACACTTTTTCAATCAATAAAATGCATATTCAGTCAAATGATTTTGTTTTTTGTTTTCATTACCGCTTTGATTGCAAAAACATCCGATTGTTTGTGATAAAGAATCTTGCATTTTAAGACATACAGGTCCCTTCCAATGCATGCTTATAAGATTGAAAATTTGGAATCTTATTCGGAAGGTTGAGTGACCCAAGTGTTGAAATCTTGACACGCCTGGGGCACGGTTTTATCTAACGATCTCTTTTGCAGGTACTGTTAGATATTTTCCCTCACTTGCAGGTTGTGATGTGGAAGCTATTGACAAAACAATCCCCACGGAGTCCAATCAGGGACGAATGAATGGAAGAATGGTGAAAAGGACGACGGCGAGGGACGTACGACGACCCTTGGAATTAATCAAGAAGACTCTTCAAAGTCTGAAGATTAAGAAAGTTTGTACCAATCCAAGGAGTTCGCTCTCCGTCGGGTACGAAGCGGTTGGTAATACAAGGTGATGAATCAGAAAAGTCCAGACAAGTCTGGGAGTTCTCAAAATTGGAAAGCTGACATTGGATTTGGATTATGAATGCCAGGGTTCGACGAGTCGACGGGTGTGCAGTACCAAAATTTCCTCATCTCCCCAAGCAGAGTCGTGAGGACTAATTCCCCAGCAGATTCAGGGTCTGTGTTTCCCTAGTAGGGTCAGTATGGTTATATCCCCAGCGGGTTTGAGATGGGTGTTCCCTTAGTAGCCAGGCCCGAAGGCTGCTGTTTCCCAGTGGAGGTATCTGTGGGTGGTGGTTTCCCAAGCAGAGTCGGGATTGTTATATCCCCAGCAAGTCAGAGACCGTTGTTTCCCCACAGAGTGCGTTGGTGGTTCTTTCCCCAGCGAAATTCCTCAAGCGGATCGGGTTCAGTAGAATTTATCCCCAGCAAGGGTTGCCTTTTCCCAGCAGCATTACTATTCCCCAGCAGGGTGGAGATTGGAGTGTTGACGAGTTCCTCAGCAGAGTGCCTCGAGCTCTCCAGAAGAGTCCCTTGAGGGGGATACTTTTTATGCATTCATCATGAAGAATAAGCATAGCATATTGCATAATAAATCGCGTAGCATTTCCATGATTATGGAGCATTACGCTGAAAAAAAATCATGCATCATCATTGCAAGCATACGCTAGTCTCGAGCCGTGGTTACCGTTTGAGATTTGGTTTCGCCAGTGGGTGAAGATGCTACTCAAGCCGTGGTTACCGTTTGAGGAGTGGTTTTGCTAGTTGGAAAATCAGCAGTATTGCAAGCATCAGTTACTCAAGCCGTGGTTATCGCTTGAGATTTGGTTTCACCGGATGGTGAAGATGTTACTCGGAGGAGTTTAACATCATGACGCGATCAGCGCGATTCAAGCCGTGGTTACCGCTTGAGATTTGGTTTCACCGGATGGTGAAGATGTTACTCGGAGGAGTTTAACATCATGACGCGATCAACGCGATTCAAGCCGTGGTTACCGCTTGAGATTTGGTTTCACCGGATGGTGAAGATGTTACTCGGAGGAGTTTAACATCATGACGCGATCAGCGCGATTCAAGCCATGGTTACCGCTTGAGATTTGGTTTCACCGGATGGTGAAGATGTTACTCTGAGGAGTTTAGCATCATGACGTCAGAACTAATGTTCCCCAGTAGTACGATACTGGAGGAAACTTTTCCGTCGGACAGAGATGGAAATGTTACGCGATCAGCGCGATTCAAGTCGTGGTTACCGCTTGAGATTTGGTTTCACCGGATGGTGAAGATGTTACTCGGAGGAGTTTAACATCATGACGCGATCAGCGCGATTCAAGCCGTGGTTACCGCTTGAGATTTGGTTTCACCGGATGGTGAAGATGTTACTCTGAGGAGTTTAGCATCATGACGTCAGAACTAATGTTCCCCAGTAGTACGATACTGGAGGAAACTTTTCCGTCGGACAGAGATGGAAATGTTACTTGATCAGCGCGATTCAAGCCGTGGTTACCGCTTGAGATTTGGTTTCACCGGATGGTGAAGATGTTACTCTGAGGAGTTTAGCATCATGATGTCAAATCAACAATGTTCCCCAGTAGTACGATACTGGAGGAAACTTTTCCGTCGGAAAGAGATGGAAATGTTACGCGATCAGCGTGATTCAAGCCGTGGTTACCGCTTGAGATTTGGTTTCACCGGATGGTGAAGATGTTACTCTGAGGAGTTTAGCATCATGATGTCAAATCAACAATGTTCCCCAGTAGTGCGATACTGGAGGAAATTTTTCCGTCGGGCGGAGATGGAAATAAAATCGAAGGACGTTACGCGGTCAGCGCGAAAATTTTGTTCAATCAAGGAAAAGCAAAAAAGATTATCATCAGAAAGTTCCGGGGTTCAAGAAAAGCAAAAAAAAAAAAGAAGAAGACGATAATGATCCCCAGCGGATATGGTGTTCAGGCCATGGTTATCCCTGTGTTACCATTTATTTTGGTATCCGGATCGACATTCTGTTCCGGAATTCAGGCCGACTTTCTCCGTATCAGACGGGTTCTTCTTTCGATATTGCTTCTTTGCCAATTCTGACAGGCATTGTTAATTATTTCCCATCAGAGTGCAAATTGTTCGTCTGTTCTTGATATTCAATCACTCTTCACCATGATCATCTGAAAGCCGAGGCTATTCATATCGACAGGTTCACAGTGGATTGAATAGGGGCAGCTGTAACACCTCAAAATTTGCCCTCCTCTCTTGGGACTAGCTTAGCATATTGCATATCATTTTTTAGGACATTAGTCATTGCATCTTTGCATATCATGTGGCTACATTGAACAAGTCATCCTTCTAAGTCTTGCTCAGAAGATAAAGAGGTTAAGATATTCAAGCCTGAGGGTTTCATGGATTGATCACTAATCATCTGAGGGTTTGTGCCTCAAATTAGGGTTTCTTGGTTCCTCAAGGAGGTTGATCATCATCTTGGTTGGAATGGTACATTATCATCATCATGGTTTTATCATCACCAAGAGATTCATTGTGCTTGATCAGATGCCTTGGGATTAGGGTTTTGACCTCTGGTCAACCCTAATCATCTGCATTGTGCCAATCAGGGCTTGTTAAGGAGATGAGGTCTTCATTGAGATGAGAGATCATCATATGGTTTCATTGAGCTTATGGAAGCTAGGGTTTCATGTTTGAGCCATTTCATCAGGAGATTGAGGCTCAAATTCATCTGTGCATAGCCAATTCATCTATCAGTCAACAAAAGTCAACCAGAAGTCAACTGATGGATTTGGAGGTGGGAGAGGGTTGGATAGACTTCATTCATGTCCAAACAAGTTTAATTTGACATTTCAAACATCAACATTGAAGAAAATAAAGTCAGATGGAAACTTTCCAAAAATAGAAAGTGACTTGTAATTCAAAATTGCCAAAAATGGAAAGGTTTTCTCCTCAAAATTACATGTCCAAAAATGCTTCAGATGAAATTTTGTCCAACACTAAAGTTGTAGATCTTGTTCTCCCATTTCCAAAAAGTCCAAGAACATGAATTTCTCATGTGTGGTTGGCAAGTTATGGATCAATCTTGGTCAAGAAAATTTGAACTTCAAAAGTGCATAACTTTTGAACCAAAAGGCCAAATGAAGTGGGGTTTTTCGCAACATTCTTCTCTTATCATGTGCTATCCAATTCAAGCATCAAAAACCATGAATTTTGCTCACAAAAAAAATTGGACTTTCCATTTGAAAATTGGAGGGAAAAGTTAAGTTTGAAAATTATGCTTTGTATTCATTCAATTCCACTTGCATTTGCCTCTGCACCACATTTCCAATTGAATTGGAACAAAAACCCTGCACTGTTCCATTGGTTACTACATGTACAAGGCCATTTGCTAATATGCACCAAAACTTGCATTTCACTTAAACCTTTGCATTAGCCTAATCATGATTAGCAACATGTTTAACAACACATATAAAAGCTAAATCATAACTGTTTTCTTGCTAAGCATAACAAAATTTGGAAATTGAGATCTAGATCCAAAACTTTTCATTTTTTCTCTCTCACTTTTTCTGCAATTTTCTTCACAAACATAGCATCATCCTTGATCAATCCTTCATCCATGTGCATAATTGAGTTGAATTGAAGCAAGATCCATTGATTCTCAAGCCAATTCAAGAACTGTTGCAAGTGTGCTCATCAATGGCAATTCGAGTTTTCAGCTAGATCGTGTACCATTAACATCAAAACTCTCCTCCATTCATTCATATGAGCACTAAGGAGTTTCTGTTTGGATCTTCCAGGACTTGAAAGCATCGATTTCATAACTGCACTTCCAACAAGGTGAGATTTCGACTTGCATAATTCTTGAAATTAATGAATGCTTTTGGTAGATCTTTGAGTGTAGGTGTAACACCCCAAAATTTGCCCTCCTCACTCATGCATTCATTTTTAGGTCATTTAGCATTTCATACCACATTGCATCATGTCAATCGGGATTAGCTCCAAGAAGCTCGGACATCATCCAGGACACTTTGTGAGTTTTATTCAAATGGTCAGTCAACACAAGGAAAAGACACGAGGTACTACCAACAGGGCCAGATGAGGCCTATTCACCGTGCAAATCGCCAAGCTGGAAGAAGCGAGAATCTGCTGCTGAGCTGTCATGCTCGCTAGGCGAGCAGATGCTTCGCCTAGCGAAGAGTACTGTCATGATCGCTAGGCGAGCAAATCCTTCGCTAGGCGAAGGACGCGCATTTCAGAAATATCAGAAAGTTTTGGGCCTGAGCTGTCCTCATTCAAAGCCCACAAGCTGCGAAATTTGACCTATAAATACCAGAGTAGTCAATGAAATAAACGGTGAACACTGGCTGAACAGAAAAGACCAGAGACTGGAGAAGGAGACCTAGGAACTACTCTGCAGCAACCTTCAGGCAGCTCTGAGAAGTTCACTTCGCCTCACACGAACCCTAGTGCTACTTTGCAGATCCGGCCGCACCATTCAATCCTAATCAGTCTCTCTCATCAGGGATACCATTCCGAGGTTTATTCTGACTACTTGTATTGACTGATTTTCTTTGATGGTCTAGCTGGAGAGATCTCAGGGTTGCTAATCTTTTAGTTGCTGTAACTTCGGATCTTTATCCGTGTGGTAATTTTTTCCCTTTCTCGTACTTTATCACTTTCTTAGCTGGAAGACCTCGATAGGAGGCAATGTTTGAGCCCCTTGGTGGCATTTTACTTTGAGATACATGTTTTGTATTTTGTATTCGTATCCCCACAGGTAGCGCGGTTCCTTCGTCAAGGACTGCCTGTTTGCCCTCGAGCATCCCAAACCCTAAAAACCATAACACACGTTTACTCCTTCTACTACAGGCGAGTAAGTCTCCAAAGGTCGAGCATCCGGTAGATTGCGTAGTGACGTTGTTCGTCCAAAACCCAATCCATAACCCCGTAGTTAGCCGAACTACGGCTTGCTCTGATTCTCATTCCAGATGAGATACGTAGGCATAAGACGCGATGTCTTAGCGAGCACACATCCCCCCAACCCATAGGTCAGCCGAGCTACGAAGACTCTGATTCTCATATTCAGATGAGATACGTATGCAGTGGATGCGACATCCGCGCGAGTCATTTTCATTTAACCCTTTTTTTGGAAAACAGCACAAGATAAACCCACACCCTTTAGACGAAAACCACAAAAGTGGATCCCGTAGAGTACTACGGATGCGTAGGGGTGCTAATACCTTCCCTTCGCATAACCGACTCCCGAACCCAAGATTTGGTTGCGAGACCTTGTCTTTTCCTTTCCTTTTTCCAGGTTTACTTCAAGCGTTTCCTTTCCCTCCTTTGGGATGAATAACGCACGGTGGCGACTCTTCTGTCTTTTTCTTTCGCCGGTTGCTTTTTTTTCGCACACTGTATTTTTCAGGTTGCGATAGCTGGCGACTCTGCTGGGGACCCTAAGAAGTTGACCTCTTGCTGGTCCATCTTCCCTAAGCGAGTCCCTCCTAGCTTGTGTGATTTTCTTGTTTAGTGGGTGTTCATGCTTTTGTATATTTTATTTACTTACTTGCTTGCATTCATCTGCTGTATCTGTTGGAGCTGTTATTTGTTTGTTGGGATGGGATGTTCTACGAGAGATAAGCCCATTACCCAGGCTTGAGTGTACACACAGGTTTTAGAGTGGATGATCATGAGGCTTGCGTGGCATGTTGCTACGTTAAGTCGTTCGTGAAGAACCACACCCAGACGAGGTTTCTCTTGGATATATTATGTCCTACGGATGTTCCGTAACGACATGATGTTCCTTTAGAAATTGTCGACTCTGGTGACCATTTCCCGAGAAGTCAGTCGAGGCCTCTCCTCCGAGACGTGATTATGTTAGCTCTGGTGGGCGCATTCTCGCCGATCAACCCGAGGACCCCGAGACTGGGAACTTGCTTTAGGATGTCCTGTTGAGGGGAGTCAGTGGAGGTCTTTTATCCCGTAATAATGCCAAACCTTCAGTGGTAAACGTATTATTCGCGACTGAAGGGCTGAAGTTGACGAACTTCTGTTCTTAGAACCTACCAGTGAGGGGCGGGCTAAATTCAGGAAACCTTAACCTCCAACCAACCCGGTTTTCTGGAGCAGAGCTTGGATCTTGTATTATATTCCTCAGTGGTTCTCTCTTCAGACAGTGTAACCTGACAGATGTTCAAGCAGATACAGCAATCCTGATTGACATACCACTGCATTGCATTCGCATCATCACATCATTTGCATTCATAGTATTTAACACATGTTTATCCATTTCAAGGGGGTTTAAATCTTCTTCTTGATTCCGGTCGGGGTTTTTCTGAAGATGGATATTGGCAGAAAGAGACTGGTCGCCTACAAGTTTCCGGTGGTCTGTTGGGAG
Organism: Lathyrus oleraceus; assembly: GCF_024323335.1. NCBI lineage: Eukaryota > Viridiplantae > Streptophyta > Magnoliopsida > Fabales > Fabaceae > Lathyrus > Lathyrus oleraceus. Next base: position 326,891,748 of record NC_066580.1, read on the forward strand.
CCCATCCAACAGTTGATGCAGTTAATGGATCCCGATTCCCTAGAAGGATTCCGAAAGGATTACGGTTTGATTCTAAGTTTCGTCACGGTTCTTTCCAAAGATCAACATGACGCCCTATTCACACTGCTACAGTTCTATGACCCTCCACTGAGAGGTTTCACTTTCCCGGATTATATTTTGGTCCTTACTTTGGAGGAGATTGCCAGTTTTCTCAGAGTTCCTATCAGGTCACAGTTATTGTTCTACAGTTCTGAGTTTCTGCCCGATCTCAGCATGGTTGCTTCAGCCACATATTTGGAGGAATCAGTCTGGAAGGCTAATATGTGTCAGAAGGGAGAAGTTAGTGGTTTTCATCTGAGTTTCTTATTGGGAGAAGCAAAGAAGAAACTAGAAGACGGTAACCAGAGGGGTTTCAATGCTGTGTTGGCTCTTTGTGTGTATGGGATTGTCTTGTTCCCTAATGTTGCCAAATTTATGGACATGGACGCAATACGCCTCTTCGTGTTGAGAAATCCAATACCGGCCTTGCTAGGAGATTTCTTTCATTCAGTGCACCACAGAAATAAGAATAGAAAAGGAGGGTTGTTGAATTGTTATGCGCCTTTGTTTTATAAGTGGTTCAGTTCTCACCTACCCAAATCAGGAGTGTTTGTTAATGTCAAGGACTCGTTGAGTTGGTCGAAGAGATTGATGGGGTTGAGAGCTGAAGATATTTCTTGGTGGTCCGACCGGAGCTTGCTTCGGGCAGATATTATTCATAGTTGTGGGAACTTCCCAAATGTTCCGTTGGTAGGAAGAAGGGGAGGAATCAACTATAATCCTTCTCTAGCAGTTAGACAGTTTGGATATGCTTTAAGAACTCCGCCTTTGGAAAAGGATGTGGAAGAATCTCTGTTTTTCCATTCTTCGCCTGATTTGACGGTATCCCGTAAGGCAGCTGAGGCCTGGCTCAAGGTGATCAAGAAGGGAAGAACTGTGCTTGGAAAAGGAGATTGTAGAACTTACCCTCGGTATGAAGAGTGGCTTCAAGGAAGAGTCGAAGAGTTCGGTCTGCCGTTCCCTATTGAAGAACCTTTGTATCCACCTACTCCTGAGCAGTCAACAATGGTGAGCCAAGAGGAGTATGACAAGTTGAAGAGTGCCATGGAGGGACTTCAAACCAAGAACTCAGAGTTAAGTGAGAAGTTGCAAGACTGTATGCATCAATTCCAGGAGGCAGAATATCAGAAGGGGGAAGCCGTCAGAATGCAAAAGGAAGCAGAGAGGAAATTTGCTGTGGAGGTGGACTTCTTCAGGAAGACAGACGAAGCCTTGAGATCATCCAGTTCTGAGTTGAGGCGAGTCAAGCAGCAGTTAGTAGATGCTCATGGTAAATTAGCTGGGTGGCAGGAGCAATGGGATGCATTTTCAACTTCTCGGAGGGCAAAGGAGGAGGAGACAGTAGCCGAACTGACTGGTCAAATAGAGAAATTGACGACTTTGCTGAAGGGGAAGAACAATGAGCTTATGTGCGCCCGTTCTACTAATGGCTACATCACAGATCAACTCCATGAGGCTCGAGGGCAGATTGAAGAACTCAAGGTGTTGGCAGGTTTGAAAAAATCCAGACTTGAAGAGGTATTCGGAGAAGATGATGGGAATTACTACAGAGAACACATCAACGACCTGGATGGGATCATTCACAAGAGGAATCTACTTATCCGGCATTTGACAGAATCTCCAGGTCATCCCGACACGGTGGCATTACTGGATGAAGTGAGGAGCAGTCCTTATGGGTTGTATACAGGAGGCTGATCCTTGGTTTATGTTCCTCCCTTTACCTTTTGTTTTGTTGTTAAGTGATAACCCACAGGCTTGTTGTGGGGATCCTCTTTTGATGTACTTTTGGCTAAGGCCCTTTTCCTGGAACCCATTTGTATGTTGGTTTCCCTTTGTTGCATCTTGATCTCAGAGGTTTATCCATGACTCAGTCTTCTTGCACTATTCGCCTGATGTGAGACTGGAATCAAGGGGGTAGAATACCTTTTGGAATTGATAAACATGTCATTGCATTTACATATTCATTGTCATATTTTGCATAACAGGTACCGCTGCAGTGTTCTCATTTTGTTTGGTGTCCCACTAGCAGGATAGCTGACTCAGGCATTCACCGATACGGTACCCGAAGGAATCAACAGAGAGCAATGGAGAGCCTACAAGCAGAGCTCGCCAAGATGAAGATTCGCATGAATCAGTTCATGGACTTGGTTCAAGGGGTGGCACAAGGACAACAGGAGCTTAGATTGTTGGTACAAAGGGATCCCCCTATTACTCAACCGGAGACGTTGGCTGATCCTCCAGCAGGAGAGGCTAATGGTCCCAATGGACCGGGGCCTATCCCGATCCCGCATATCAACCTAGATCAACAACCTATTCAGGATGGTCAGGATGATCAGTTCCCCTTGCTTCAGGAAGACTTCGGCATGGACCCCATGTTTAGAAGATTGGAAGAAAGGTTGAAGGCAGTGGAAGGACAGAATCCTCTGGGAGTAGATGTTGCTGACTTGGGGCTGGTCCCAGGTGTGAGAGTGCCACCGAAATTCAAGGTCCCGATATTTGACAAATACAATGGCAGCTCTTGCCCCAAAACTCACGTGCAGGCCTATTTCCGTAAAATGGTTGCATACTCTGATGACGAGAAGCTACTTATGTACTTCTTCCAGGATAGTCTAGCTGGGGCATCCTTGGAATGGTATATGAGGCTGGACAGAGCCCACATCCGTTGCTGGAGGGATTTGGCAGAGGCTTTCGTGAAGCAGTATCAGTATAATGCAGACATGGCTCCGGACAGAACTCAACTTCAGAATCTGTCTCTTAAAAGCAATGAGTGCTTCAGGGAATACGCTCAACGCTGGAGGGATACAGCTTCCCGTGTTCAGCCTCCTATGTTGGAAAAGGAAATGGCCAACATGTTCATGAATACTCTGCCCGGACCTTACTTGGAGCGTCTGGTAGGTTGCAATGCTTCCAACTTTGCTGATGTGGTCTCTACTGGAGAAAGGGTGGAGAATTACCTAAAGACCTATAAGAGCCAGAGTGGAGGTGGATCCTCATCAGGGGTGAAGAAGCCGTTCATTCAGGGACAGAAGAGGAGAGAAGGGGATGCAAATGCCATATCTTCTTATCAGAACAGGGATAACCGGAGGAATAATTTTCAGAATTATCATCAGCAACCGTATGTTGCGGCTGTGACCATTCCAGCTGCAGCACCACTACAACAACAACAATCACAACGTCAACCAGCTCAGTATCAACAGCAGCAACAACCGGGTAACAGACCCGCTTATCAACAGAGGCAAAGGATGATGGACCGGCGTTTCGACACCCTTCCAATGTCGTATGCCCAGTTACTTTCTAGTCTTCAACAACTACAACTTGTGCAATTGCGCACTCTGGCTCCTCCTATTGGTAGACTTCCGGTGGGTTACGACGCCAACGCTAGGTGTAGCTTCCACTCTGGGGCACCTGGCCATGACATTGAGAACTGCAAAGCTTTTAAGCACGTAGTTCAGGACCTCATAGATTCAAAGGCCATCGACCTTGCACCAGCTCCGAATGTCGTCAACAATCCCATGCCCCAGCATGGTGGTGCGAACGTTAATTTGGTAGAGGGAGAAGCCAAGTCCATTAAGGATGTGTTGAAGTTGAAGACTCCATTGTCAGATGTCAAAGGATGCTTGCTGAAGGCCGACGTTTTCCCCGGTTGTGGGAAGGGTTGTTTGGATTGTGCTACTCAGGGCGGAGGTTGTTTGAAGTTACAGCAGGGTATCCAGGCCTTGCTCAACAAAGGTATCCTCCAGGTTGAGGGTTTGTCTGTCCAAGAGTCTGCGGAAGGGGTTGAGGAAGAAGGGTTTGAAGATGCTACTGATGAATTCGCAGATGTTGTTCCTGTTAATTTTGTGATTCCCAGTGAGGTCTCTGCAGTCAACGAAGAAGATGGGGATAGTGACTGTGACATTGACAACTGGGTGCGTCCGAGGATCCCGGGTGAAGTCATCAACCATTGGTCCTCTGAGGAGATTGTCCAAGTCACTCTTCTTGAAGAGTAATTTTCTTTGTTTATTCATGCATATCCAAGTCTTACGTTCCGCCCAGGGCGTAATGACTAATTGTAGGGCCCATCTATGTGACACTTGCATTTTTTATCATAAATAAAGGACGCCTTTTTGCATTCAAATATTTCGTTCCCTGTCTTTCTATTTTTGCAGTTTTTCAAAATAAAAAAAATGGCAATGTTTTGTTTAGTTTTCACTTCTTGTTCACACTCATAAGCACATACCATCACTCATGCAGATGCACATCACCGGATCCTATTAATAACGGTTCTGCTATGGTTCGCTTCGACTTTGAAAATCCAATCTTTCAAGCTGAAGAAGAGGGTGATGAAGACTGTGAACTCCCTGAAGAAATTACCAGGTTATTAAAACAAGAGGAAAGGGTTATTCAACCGCATCAAGAGTCTGTTGAAGTGATTAATCTCGGCACCGAGGACGCCAAGAGAGAAATCAAGATAGGGGATGCTTTAGAAGACAATGTGAAGAAAGGGCTGATTGAATTGCTGCAAGAATACGTTGACATCTTCGCCTGGTCTTATCAGGACATGCCTGGGTTGGACACAGACATCGTGGTACACCGCTTGCCTCTCAAAGAAGGTTGTCCTCCAGTCAAGCAGAAGCTCAGAAGAACAAGACCAGAGATGGCTGTCAAGATAAAGGAAGAAGTGCAAAAGCAGTTGGATGCAGGGTTTCTAGCAGTCACCAATTATCCGCCATGGGTTGCGAACATCGTCCCAGTACCTAAGAAGGACGGAAAGGTACGGATGTGTGTCGACTATCGGGATCTGAACAGAGCTAGCCCTAAAGATGATTTCCCATTACCTCACATCGACGTTTTGGTGGATAATACAGCTCAGTTCTCGGTATTCTCCTTCATGGATGGCTTTTCTGGCTATAACCAAATCAAGATGGCACCAGAAGACATGGAAAAGACAACTTTCATAACCCCATGGGGCACCTTCTGCTACAAGGTGATGCCGTTTGGTCTGAAAAATGCCGGAGCAACATATCAACGAGCTATGGTAACTCTGTTCCATGATATGATTCATCATGAAATCGAGGTTTATGTGGATGATATGATTGCCAAATCTCAGACAGAAGAAGAACATTTGGTGAATCTGCAGAAATTGTTTAAACGGTTAAGGAAATTCAAACTGAGACTTAATCCGAACAAGTGCACTTTCGGGGTGAGATCGGGAAAGTTGCTGGGTTTTATTGTTAGCGGAAAAGGGATTGAGGTGGATCCCGACAAAGTGAAAGCAATACAGAAAATGCCTGAGCCAAGAACAGAGAAGCAAGTCCGTAGTTTCTTAGGGAGGTTGAACTACATTGCAAGGTTCATCTCTCACCTAACAACCACGTGTGAGCCAATTTTCAAATTGCTGAGGAAAGATCAGGCTATCAGGTGGAATGAAGATTGTCAAAGGGCATTCGAGAAGATAAAAGAGTATCTACAGAAACCTCTGATCCTTATACCTCCAGTTCTTGGGAGACCTCTGATAATGTACCTATCAGTGACTGAGAACTCGATGGGGTGTGTATTGGGACAGCATGACGAGTCTGGTCGAAAAGAGCATGCCATATACTACCTTAGCAAAAAGTTTACCGACTGTGAAATCAAATATTCGCAGCTTGAGAAAACTTGTTGTGCTTTGGCCTGGGCTGCTCGCCGACTGAGGCAGTATATGTTGAACCATACTACCTTATTGATTTCTAAGATGGATCCAGTGAAATACATATTCGAGAAGCCAGCTCTCACCGGAAGGGTCGCTCGTTGGCAAATGATTTTAACAGAGTATGATATTCAGTACACGTCATAGAAGGCCATCAAAGGTAGTATTCTGTCAGACTACCTTGCCGAGCAACCGATTGATGATTATGAGCCAATGAAGTTTGAATTCCCTGATGAAGACATCATGTTCCTCAAGATAAAAGACTGTGAAGAGCCAGTTGTTGAGGAGGGACCTGATCCAAACGAAAAGTGGACTTTGTTGTTTGATGGGGCTGTCAATGCTAGAGGAAGTGGAATTGGTGCTGTCATTACAACTCCGAAAGGTGCCCACATACCTTTCACCGCTCGTTTGACTTTTGAGTGCACAAATAATGAAGCTGAGTACGAGGCCTGTATCTTGGGTATTGAGCAAGCCATTGATTTGAGAATCAAGACTCTGGACATCTTCGGAGATTCAGCTCTGGTGATCAATCAGGTGAATGGTGATTGGAATACTCTCCAGCCCACTCTGGTCCCCTACAGAGACTACACGAGAAGACTGTTGACTTTCTTCACAACAGTAAAATTGTATCATATACCTCGTGATGAGAACCAGATGGCAGACGCACTTGCTACTCTATCCTCCATGATCAAGGTAATTCGTTGGAACCATGCTCCCAGGATCGATGTGATGCGCCTTGACAGGGCCGCGTATGTGTTTGCTGCTGAACTAGTAGTCGATGACAAGCCTTGGTATCACGATATCAAGTGCTTTCTGAAGAATCAAGAGTACCCTGCAGGGGCATCCAACAATGACAGAAAGACTTTGAGAAGATTGGCAGGCAGTTTCTTCTTGAACAAAGACGATGTGCTGTATAAGAGGAACTTCGACATGGTTTTGCTCAGATGCGTGGACAGACACGAGGCGGACATGTTAATACAGGAAGTTCATGAAGGTTCCTTCGGTACTCATGCCGGTGGACATGCAATGGCTAAGAAATTGTTGAGAGCGGGTTATTATTGGATGAGCATGGAATCAGATTATTTCAAGTATGCTCGAAAGTGTCATAAATGCCAGATTTATGCTGATAAGGTGCGTGTACCGCCGAATCCTCTGAATGTGATGTCTTCGCCGTGGCCGTTTGCCATGTGGGGCATTGACATGATTGGAAAGATTGAGCCGACTGCTTCCAATGGGCATCGCTTCATCCTTGTTGCCATCGACTATTTCACCAAGTGGGTCGAGGCAGCGTCGTTCGCGAATGTCACCAGACATGTGGTTGCCCGTTTCATCAAGAAAGAAATCATTTGTCGCTATGGGATTCCCGAAAGAATCATTACTGATAATGGTTCTAATCTCAACAACAAAATGATGAAGGAGTTGTGTCAGAACTTCAACATTCAGCATCACAATTCTTCCCCTTACCGCCCTAAGATGAACGGCGTTGTTGAGGCGGCAAATAAGAACATAAAGAAGATTGTGCAGAAGATGGTCGTCACGTGCAGAAGATGGTCGTCACATACAGAGATTGGCATGAGATACTACCTTTCGCCTTGCATGGGTACCGCACTTCAGTACGTACATCGACCGGGGCAACCCCTTACTCCCTTGTGTATGGTATGGAAGCAGTCCTACCTATTGAAGTGGAGATTCCTTCTCTAAGAGTCTTGTTGGATGTCAAGCTAGACGAAGCTGAATGGATTCGGACAAGGTTCAATGAGTTGAGTCTTATCGAAGAGAAGCGAATGATAGCCATTTGTCATGGGCAGTTGTATCAGAGTCGGATAAAGAGAGCTTTTGATCAGAAGGTGCGTCCTCGTTGTTTCCAAGTCGGAGATTTAGTGTTGAAAAGGATCCTTCCTCCTCAGACAGATCACAGGGGCAAGTGGACTCCTAACTATGATGGACCGTATATTGTCACCAAGGTTTTTGATGGTGAGGCCTTAATGCTTGCAACTATGGATGGTGAAAACTGCACTTCCCCTGTGAACTCAGACGCAGTTAAAAAATACTTCGCATAAAATAGACCCGCTGGATAGTAAAAAGAATAGTCCAGGCAAAAAATGGGCATCCCGACGAACCAAGAAAATGAAAAGGTTCGGGCAAAAATTAGGGACAAAAATAAAAAAAGATTGTACACCCGGTAAGTTGAAAACCTGAAAAGGCAACTTAGGCAAAAATGGGTATCCCGGTGGATTGAAAACCCGAAAAGGGCGATCCAGGCAAAAGTTAGGGATTAAGCGAATGACTGCGTTCTGAGTAGTTCTGAATCTCATCTCGTGCCAATGATTGGAAATTTTTGAAGGATAGGAAACAGTCCAATCACTCTTTCAGAAGGCTGATTATCTGGAGGATCTTGAAGACGAGCAAGTCATAGCAGAATTGGAACCCAATAGAAATCCATTTCATATTGCCACTAGATTAATTTCTGTTTTTATCTTTTGTGCGATTACCTCTTTCCAGGGATTGCTTCCTAATGTAAATGCCTATTCAGAGGCCATTCAATCAATAAAATCATGTTATTCAGTATATCTCTGTTTTCATTTTCATTTTACTGTTTTGTTTGCAAAAATGACGTCCGAATTTTTGATAAACATTGCATCATGACACATAAGGGCTTTACAGGTACATGCTTAATAAATATTTAAAATTGCTGTAAATTTTAAAGTGCTTTGGATCGTCTATTCAGAACAGATACCCTCGGGGCATTTCCTTAAAAATACCCTGCGGACGATCGTGAATATCTTCCCCAGTGAAGTCACCAACAGACGAATTCGGTGTCTTATCCCTGCAGAGCTGAGCAGAGCGTTGGATTCCTCAATCCCCAGCAGGTTCTCACCACTGTACTTCCCCAAGCGTTTGTTTCAGGACATACACTCCCCAGTAGAGTTGACAGTGCCAGACTGTATCTTCCCAGCAGAAGTGGCTGCTCCTTAGAGTTCGATGCCAGATCGATAATCCCAATGCCAGATCCATGGTTTCTTTCCTTGAAGCAGAACCTCGGTACCGTATCAGTGTTTGCTCCCCCTGCTGAGTCATCTCTCGCAAATCGTGGTTGCCAGAATCATTGTAGCTTTCCTCAGCAGCAGGCTTCCAATGCCGTTCTTTCCCCGATCAGAGTCTCGGTATGGCCAGAACACCGCATGGCTAGTCATCTCCCCACAGAGTTCTTTGCGCTGTGCATCTCCAACAGCCTTGCCAGGGTCCAGAAGATGGTGATCATTTCCCCTGCATGTAGAATCATATTACATTGCATCCTCCCAAATCGCGTAGCATTTCCATTTTCATGGAGCATTACGCCATGGAAAAATTCAAACATACGCATGTAAGCAAAAAACATTCTCGGTATCCCAAGTGATAAGCTAGAAGTTGTTTCCAGTACTCAGACTGAAGATTGTTCATGACTCACCTTGGTTATCCCCAGCAAGTGTCATTGGCCCATGCGCCGCCTCTATCATCATTCTCTATCGATACTGACAGGCATGAAGTGTTCCGGTATCCAGACCGAAGTGGTATTCAGGCCAATTTTCTGATATTCAGATCGAAGTGGCATTCAGGCCAGTGTTCCGGTATCCAGACCGAAGTGGCATTCAGGCCAGGTTTCCGATATTCAGATCGAAGTGGCATTCAGGCCAGTTTTCCGATATTCAGATCGAAGTGGCATTCAGGCCAGTGCTCTGGTATCCAGACCGAAGTGGCGTTCAGGCCAGTTTTCCGATGTTCAGATCGAAGAAGTTTCCGACGTTCAGGTCGACGCAACTTGTGGCATTCAGGCCAGCCTCTCGGTGTTCAGACCGATAGTAATAATCTCATATCTCCCGATGTTCAGATCGAAGTCATTTCCAGTATTCAGACTGATGAGCGGCATTCAGGCCATGGTTATTTCTGTGTTACCATTTATTTTGGTATCCAGGTTAGCATTCTTTTGCGGTATTCAGACTGACTCTCACCGTACCGGACAGATTCTTCTTTCAAGGAATTGTTACTTCACTTCACTCCAGTGCAAATTTTTGGGCTTTTATTGTATTCAATCCCTCGATACCTCGAAAGTACGAAAGCCGCTGCTATCTTCTTTCCAGGTCTCCAGTTGATTGAATAGGGGCAGCTGTAACACCCCAAAATTTGCCCTCCTCACTCATGCATTCATTTTTAGGTCATTTAGCATTTCATACCACATTGCATCATGTCAATCGGGATTAGCTCCAAGAAGCTCGGACATCATCCAGGACACTTTGTGAGTTTTATTCAAATGGTCAGTCAACACAAGGAAAAGACATGAGGTACTACCAACAGGGCCAGATGAGGCCTATTCACCGTGCAAATCGCCAAGCTGGAAGAAGCGAGAATTTGCTGCTGAGCTGTCATGCTCGCTAGGCGAGCAGATGCTTCGCCTAGCGAAGAGTACTGTCATGCTCGCTAGGCGAGCAAATCCTTCGCTAGGCGAAGGACGCGCATTTCAGAAATATCAGAAAGTTTTGGGCCTGAGCTGTCCTCATTCAAAGCCCACAAGCTGCAAAATTTGACCTATAAATACCAGAGTAGTCAATGAAATAAACGGTGAACACTGGCTGAACAGAAAAGACCAGAGACTGGAGAAGGAGACCTAGGAACTACTCTGCAGCAACCTTCAGGCAGCTCTGAGAAGTTCACTTCGCCTCACACGAACCCTAGTGCTACTTTGCAGATCCGGCCGCACCATTCAATCCTAATCAGTCTCTCTCATCAGGGATACCATTCGGAGGTTTATTCTGACTACTCGTATTGACTGATTTTCTTTGATGGTCTAGCTGGAGAGATCTCAGGGTTGCTAATCTTTTAGTTGTTGTAACTTCGGATCTTTATCCGTGTGGTAATTTTTTCCCTTTCTCGTACTTTATCGCTTTCTTAGCTGGAAGACCTCGATAGGAGGCAATGTTTGAGCCCCTTGGTGGCATTTTACTTTGAGATACATGTTTTATGTTTTGTATTCGTATCCCCACAGGTAGCGCGGTTCCTTCGTCAAGGACTGCCTGTTTGCCCTCGAGCATCCCAAACCCTAAAAACCATAACACACGTTTACTCCTTCTACTACAGGCGAGTAAGTCTCCAAAGGTCGAGCATCCGGTAGATTGCGTAGTGACGTTGTTCGTCCAAAACCCAATCCATAACCCCGTAGTTAGCCGAACTACGGCTTGCTCTGATTCTCATTCCAGATGAGATACGTAGGCATAAGACGCGATGTCTTAGAGAGCACACATCCCCCAACCCATAGGTCAGCCGAGCTACGAAGACTCTGATTCTCATATTCAGATGAGATACGTATGCAGTGGATGCGACATCCGCGCGAGTCATTTTCATTTAACCCTTTTTTTGGCAAACAGCACAAGATAAACCCACACCCTTTAGACGAAAACCACAAAAGTGGATCCCGTAGAGTACTACGGATGCGTAGGGGTGCTAATACCTTCCCTTCGCATAACCGACTCCCGAACCCAAGATTTGGTTGCGAGACCTTGTCTTTTCCTTTCCTTTTTCCAGGTTTACTTCGAGCGTTTCCTTTCCCTCCTTTGGGATGAATAATGCACGGTGGCGACTCTTCTGTCTTTTTCTTTCGCCGGTTGTTTTTTTTCGCACACTGTATTTTTCAGGTTGCGACAGTAGGTCATGCTGCAATTTGAACCATTGATTTTCATCAAGAATTGAGGAAGTTATAGTGAATTTAAGATTGATGCATGAATATGTTTTGCTTCGAATCTTTTGATCTAGGAAGAATTAGGATAAAATAAGTTTGGATTGTTAATGTACGTTGAAAGAGGATTCTAGTGATATGCATTTCATGAATTTCTGAAACAATTTGTTCTTGAGCTATGAATGCGTATGAACATGTATGAAACCCTAGGTTTTTTTCCAGAACGTGTTTTGATCTTCATTTTCGCTCGCTGCATGTGCTATGTTGTTATTCCTCCATGCAGTGGACCACGTGTCCTGGTCCACTAGTGAGCGCGCGCCAATTTGAAACCATACTCCCTTCGATTCCCCGTTGACGCATTATGGAATTTGGCTTGGCAATTTTAGTTCATCATTTCTTACATGTTCATACTATGTTCCATGTCATTTTTTTTATTTTTCTCTTCCATTCAAAAATTCATATCTCCATGAATATTAATCCAAATGAAATGTGGTTTTTTTTGTTGTTTTCCTAATGATGTCTAGAATTTAATGAATATTTTTCCATGATTTGTGCCTGGCTGGAATTAAAATGGACCTAGGGATTGTGTATGTGTATGTTTTCTTGACCTTGTTTGCCATATCCTTCATGAAATGATGAGATTTTATCCAAAATTCTTGAAACTTTGCATGCTTAAAATAGACATCTCAATGAACATTTTGGTGTAGAGTTTGAATTTTTTGCTTTCCTGGTTGATGAGATATGAGCTGTTGAATGTAGGTGTGACAATTTGTGTCACACCATTTTTTGTCCAACTTGTTGATTTTATTTTCCATGCCATATGAACTCTAATTGATGTAAATTTTTGCATGATAATACTTCTGGATGTTAAGTTTGCTTGTGAATTTTTATGGAATTTTTGGATGCATTTCCAATTTGTTTGAGATTTTCCTTTCTGGTTGGTCATTTGAGGACTTTTTGATAGTCATGAACTTAGATGATTTGTGAAATTCTTGATATGTATCACATGAACTTGAAATTTTGTGGAGTGATTCTAGACACCTTGAAGTTTATCTTGGCTTTGGTTTGAGTCATTTATCATGTGTAGATTCTGTTTTAGGCTTGTGTGAAGTTGATGCATGATTTTGTGCCCTAATTGAGCTTGTTTTTCCATGCCTTGACTTGATGAATTTAATTGACATGCTTCCACTTGACCAATTGACTTGAATTTTGGTGTGATGATCATGTGATGAATTATGTTTAGCCATGATTTTTCTTGGGATTTATTGAATTATTTTTGAATTAGTTTGGATTGATTCATTCTGTTTGGTCCAATGAGCTTTCAAATTGCATGTTTTGCCTTAGATGCTTTGTGAAATGAAATTGGTGTGTGATATGAATGTGAGACCACTTGGACATTGTTCTAATTTGATTGAACTTGATTTGTGCCAATTTTCATGTTCTGTTTTGAATTATTTCTCCCTCTTTGACCCTAGGCCTTGTCCTAGGGGTTTGCTTCTCATGTTTGAGCTTGGTTTGCAGGTTAAGAAGCATATGGCATTGAGGAATTGATTCACATTGCTTGAGTTGACTAATTGGTCAATGTTGAACTAATTTTGAGTTTGTTTTGTAGGTGGCTTCTAAGTCATTTGAGTTGAGCTTGTGCATTGCTTGATGCATTGCTTGTGTACAGTTAACTGTTGACTTGTAACTGTCTGTTTGATTGTTTGAGCTGTGTACTGACTGAGTTAGATTGATTTCAGGTACATTAGTTGCTATAGTTCATTTTGAACTTGCTTTTGCTGTTGCTTGGTTGCTTAACCAATTGAGGTATAACTCACTGACTTCATGTAGTCTGGAAGACCTGGCCTGTTACTTGGCCAGGCACCTGTCTGAAGTCCCCCTTAAGAGGCAATGCTTGTGTATGTTTATCTCTGTGCCAAGCAGGAAAAGACCTTGAATAAGGCAATTGGCAGATACAAGAGATGTGCAATCTATCTCCTGCTATTCAGTTGAGTCATCCCTTTGCTCACACAACTGGTGTTGATGCATTGTGGACATTAACCCAAGATCCATGTTGAGTCAGTCATAAGTGTAGAAGGGTTCCAACTTTC